>NW_010973284.1:15769112-15841612 GCF_000737465.1 Haliaeetus leucocephalus
TCCCCCCCCCCCCCCCGCCCAAAAAAAAAGGGTAAAAAAAAAGGCGCCAAGAAACCCCCCCCCCCCCCCCCCGACGGGCACCTGTCTACCACAGGCTTTAGGACAATTCAGTGAGAGAAGAACCAGGCCAATTCCAAATCCTTCCTGTGGGAATACTCCCTGGAGTGTCAAGAACACCTCCAAGAGAAGAGTATGAACAGCATTCACAATAGAACTTGGGAAGACAGTGGACATAGTTGTCCTTATTTTGCGCCTGAGTTTAAGTCACTTGTCAAGGAAAAAGCTATTTTTCTCTCTCCCTTAGGTTTCTCAGAGAATGCTTTACATGTAGAGAAAAGGTAATCCATCCTTACTGAAAGAAATCCCATATATTTGAGCTTGAGCATCACTTGGCTGAAGTCAATGAAGGTGTATCTCTTTACCTGACAGAGCAACGATATTAGAATACTCAATGTTCAATGCCAGTAATGGCTTGGTGCCCCTGTATTAAAAAAAACCAAAAACAAACCAGCAAGCTGGAATTGTGAAATGTTTCAAGTACCATTTAACCAAGTGCTCCCTAATCAATATGGAGCTTCCCTTTCTCCTCCTTCTCTAAGCCTGAGAAGGAAATTGTACCTCTGCAGTTTCTTAACCCAGTGAGTGGGATTTGGAGGGATCACTCCTATGTCTGGGTGTTACTGTTTAGCACCATTGTTCTGGAGTCTTAGCTAAAAGGTGTGATAAAATGGCAAGTCCTAGGGTGATTCCTTCCTTTTCAGAGCCTGGCATAACGAACAACTCATATAGTATCTGGCAGATATAAATTTGTGGAAGAACATAAGAAATTGCAGAAAAATGAGTGATTACAACAGCAACAGAGTAAACGAAGTATTACTTTCCCAGGGAAACATCTGTGACACAGACTCTGATTTCTGTTTTTCCCAATTAATCTCATTTCTCTTTTCTACCTGCAGAAATTCACTAACTAGAATGAGAACACAAAGACTGTATGGACACAGCGCCACTGGAGCCAATAAAGCCTGGCTACTTTACACCGGTTGAGGATCTATCTCATTTTGTTTCAGTTCTCGTATACAGAAGTGAACCATGACTTAAATATAAGGGGAATTTCTTCAGTTGTAATGAGCCCTTGCTTTTACAATACATGTAGTACAGTTCATGGAAGTATTTTACCAACCTATCTTCCCTTCAAGAGAATGACACTATATGGGTTTGATGCAGTCAATAAGTTTGTTTTTTTGTTTTGTAACATTGCCCACTTCAGGGTTTCATCACATTCACAGCAATGTTTTGAATTTTTATTCATAACCATGTGTAAGACCTTAGCTTTTCACTGCTGCTTGTTAGTGTACATTTTGGACAATGTTAACATCATCTCAGATATTCAGGACAAGTGAGGAACTTGGTTTAAGTCCTTAGGAGAAGCTAAAAAGACTATTAACAAGCCGAGTCCATAAAAAACATCTGTTCCAGTCATGCTGCTGATTTTTTATTAGTCCTTCAAATCCATAGCAAAGATCTCTAGAGCAAGAAAAATGCTCTAGTGTGGAGTGCAATTTCCAATTTCTTAGCTAACCTGATTTTGTTGATTCATACATATGCATGATTCAGTGCTGTTCCTGAATACAAACAAAAAAAACCCCTTTTGGGTTGTACTTTATTTATTTTCCTTGAAATGCCCTTGAAATTTCATTTGCTCAGTGAAACCAAACAAATAATTGCATACTAAAAGGAAAATGAAGAGTAGCAAGCTAAATAATTTGTAACATCAAATATTCCTCTGCTGTGGTTAACATTCTCAGTGAGGGGAAACAGTCAGCAATAAACAGCCCAATGTATCTTAAATGCAATAACTAATATCAATGTCAAATGCATGAAGTGAAAATACCTTAGGATATGCTTTCACAGTTCTGCTCTATCGCTGCTAAATGGAATATGCTATATAACTATAATAGCAGTCATACTTGTCATATTTCTCCTGATCTCTAAGGAAAAATACCCATGTAGCCATTATGCAGCTTACATCTTTTTCTAGTCAAAGTCATATTTTTATGGGGGTCTTTATGGTGGTTTTTAAAAGTTTACACTCTGAAAGCAAACTTGTCACAATTTGTATATCTCATAGACTCTACCAAGTCACATTCCTGATAATTAGGGACATGCCAGTACTCTGTTGTGCACATCACTGCTAGCTAGTTGTGTAGTAAATAACAAAAGATTACTTCTGATTTGGGCTATGTAATGCTCATCTGTATGAAAAAAAACAAATAAGCAAGTTCTTTTAAGCAGAATTTTTAACAATGACCCCATTAACCACACTGGACAAAATTTATCACTTGTGTAGCTCAAACAATACCATTGGAGTAATAGCAGGGATGAAATTGATCCATTTTAGCTAAAATTGCACTCATTTCCCTCAACACCCCAGACAGAGACTTCGTATGGTGATGAGCACTTTTCACCATGTTCCAAGTGGGAAATGTTGCTGAACATGAAGTTTGTAAATTAAAATTGGCATATTTGAGTCAGTAGTTGTCAGTGAACATCCTGCTGAGAAAATGGTATCATTTGTGATTCCAGCATGTGTGGAAACCCCTTGCCATAGGAGACTGTAAGTCAAATCTTTTTTCTGCTGGAAATGTCTTCTTTTGGGAGGAGAAGACTGAGTCTTTGGGTGCTGTTGTAGACTGTGTAGTGCCATACTCTCGTCCCAAGGAACATCCCTAGCAGAAAACAGGGTGCTGATTTCATCCCAGCCTGTCTTTCTCTTGGCCTCTGCTTTGGTCTCAGTGCTAGAATAGCAGCTGCTGCTCTTTTCTTTACCCTTTTGTACACTGTGGTGGTGATGTCTGCTCTGTTACAAGGTGAAGAATTGCCTTGGTGGACAATGTGTTTTAACGGAGTTCTGCAAGGGTGGTCATCCTGATAGGTAGCAAACACCTTGACTTCATAATTTTCCTTCCGCCTTTCAAAAAAGCTGTAGCAGACATGGGTCAGAATGTGACTCCCACATATTCAGTGATGTAAATCGTCCTCCTTATGCTTGCTATGCTAATTTCTAATTTTTTTTTCCTTATAGGAAGTCTCCTCTAACACTCTTGAAAGACTGTTTCTGTGCAGAGAAGTGGAAGCAAACACTTCTAAATTATTTTCTCTGATGGTTACAAGGAGGACCAAGAAGTTGTAGAGTAGCTGTACACACGGGTGCAAGTAGTGTGTTTGTTTTTCCCCTTAAGTATGTTTAAAAATTCTAGTCTATTAATTTCTGCACCATATGATTCAGCAAATAATGAGAAGAATTGTATTTAGAAATGCCTCCTAAACAACAGAAGTTAAGAAGAGAAGCAGATGTGGGAAAGACTGGTGACTTGTAGCTATAGATGTCTTTAAAACATAGGGGATTGACTCAATTATTCAAAACAATGGTGGAGGATAAACTAACATTTATATGTCATTAGACATGAAGGACAGTGAAATATACTTTGAGAAGAAAATGCTGCATGTTCTGCCCTATTGGAACTGACTAAAGGATGCTCTGGTGAACATCTCCATTGGCTACTTCTGTTGTGGGGATGGTTTGGAAGATAGCTGGGAAAGGAGGTCACCAAGGACTAAGTCAGAAATTATTTAGGCTAATGAAATGTTTGAGAGATAATTAAGACCTTTGGATAGCTTGTTTTGTCTTCCTGGAAAGGTAAGGTTGGGAAAGCACGTGACAAACCATTCTAGTCAACTTTGCAATTGAGCGTTTCTGTGACTTTTTTTTTTTTTTTCCCCCTCCAGCCCTCCAGTCCATGTAAGACCCCTGCACACCATGACTGTATGGAAGGGTGTATAAAGAGGACTCTGGCGAACAATGTAATAATATACTGGTAACCTCTCTTTTTCAGCTAAGGCTACCTCTTTATGCCTCACTGAGGAGTATGCTCCGTTTTCTGCCTAGCACTATTGTTCTTGTAAGCCTGCTATTTTCTGCCTAGCACTATTGTTCTCGTAAGCCTGCTTGATGTAGTCCAACATAACGTTTGTTACATCTGGCTAAAATGTACCCAATAGACTCAACTGTTTATCCTGCTGGAGATCTGTGAACTGCTTCCTGGTGGTGGTGTCAGCCTATGGAGTCCTTGCACAGAGCATGGAAGCATCTGGAGAAATCACATTTTCATAATGTAGCAGCAATAAGTCATCATTTGTTCCACTTATATCAGATCCACTCTGCAAATCTGATAGGAAGATTTCTCCCTAGGGATCTCATCTTGCTTCCTTTACTTGTTCGCTGAAGACCATGAGAACCACACAAGTGGGGTGAGCACTGTTTGACCCTTGGTAATTAAGATCACTTACCTTAATATGTTTGCTAGTTTGAACAGAAGAACCAAGCACAATGACTTAGGACATTTACAGGGTTGGTTTACTTCATGCATGAAATATTGGAAGACAATATGAAACAACCTTTTAACGATGATTCTGCTCTTGAGCCCTTCCCATTTCTTTATTAACAAATCACTGTTTTTCTTTTCTCTAAGGTGCTCTTTGGGAAGCAGACACAGCAGACAGGGAGAGATGAATTGGTAAATTAATATCAGCTTTGGAAAATTTCCGTAAAGAGACCATGATGCACCGCCAACATCATTACGCTTGGGTCCTACCTAAGTGAAGTAAGTTGTATCCAAAACAGTAACCAATCTTTAGTTCCTGAAAATAAATACAAAGTTCAGGAAAAGCTAATATATATGTCAATCTGAACTTTAAATTCTTGTGAAAAAAACTTGGCCTCGGAGCTTCAGAAAATAAATATTTTTGCCACGTGGCAGTGGTTGTGAAGTAAATATGTCCCGCTGCTCTGATCTTACATCCTGTCACATTAATGTTTCAGAGCACTCAATATAAATATTAAAACTAATAGCTTCGCTCTTCAGCTATTACTCCATCATTCCCTGAAATCATCATAAAACATTCAAAGCCTTTTAGAACATTTACACACTTGAATCTGATGGTGGGGAAAGGAGACTAACAGAGCACAGCTCGCAAGCTTAAATAATAGTGGAAAGCTGTTTATGGAGTATGCTTTATTTATTCATCATTTCAAGTAAAGTTTCAGTTTTGATGGAGAGGAAAAAAATCAAAGTATAGCTGTCAAGGGAGAAGGCTGAAGTATTGCTTTTCTATACTGTGGACTTGTGTAAAAAAATATGATAAAAAAAAAAGTTTTAAAAAAAGAAAAAAGCAGAGTCCATGAGAATCTCAGTCCAAGGTCAATCAATCTTAGGACTGTGGGTACGTAAACAGCTAATGGATTGTAAAGACACATACCAGTGTTATGAATTTTTAACAAGCAACTCTTCAGCACAGACCCCTATAAATCAATGATGACTTATTGGCTGGATCAATTATGCAAACTTTAAAACATTTAATGACAGGTAATGAACAAGTCTCTGGAGTCCACCAGTCAACAGTGTTTTGCAGTTGTAGTTACAACTACTTAAGTGAAAAGTCTGCAGGAAGCCTTTCCTCAGAAATGATTTAAAGCTAAACTCTAAGGTTGTGGTAAGGTGAAAAAGCACGGTTGCGTTTCTCTTTGCGTGTAACCTTAAACAGGTTGGCAAGTGGGCACAGTTGTTAATGTACTCATAGGCATGTATATTATTTTTTTAACCAATGGTATGTTGTGACCTTGGGAAAACAGTGTTCCCAAACTTTATACTTCAGGTTTCCTGCAAGGTACTGTAGATATAAGTGGTGCAATTTTCAAAGGAAAAAAGGTTGTGCTTATGTTAGTAGACTAAATAGTTCTTTCTTATAATGCTTTATTTTGAAAGTTAAGATAGGTGTCAAAAAAGGATTAGATGAGGTGAATGATAGACTGTATTACAGTTAACCAGCACAAAAGGACTGAAAGGTGAGTGTGGGCTGAATAATACAAGAGAAGTCTTATGGAATAACTGGTGGCATTATGGTGGTTTAATTTCTTATTAAAATTATTATCCAATGAAAGAGGAAGGATTTTTTTGTGGATTTTTGAATTTAATAGTTATTTTAAATTTTAAACATTAACCTTTCTAATGGGCAATTTAAGATAATTCTGCAGATTACAGGGAAGTTGTAAATTAAACATACCATTCAAGAACAGGTGTATAAGCCCCTGATCCAAACGCACTATTCGGTATTAACTTAGTTAAGGCTTTACTCAGATTGACTGAGGCCTCCTGGCTGAATCAGTGCATTAAGTAAGTGCTCTTTATTGCCATTTGCTTTACTTTCCTAAAGACAACAAATATAAATGAAAGCTTGGAGAGAGTTTAATCTTTGATCTGAACAATCAAAGCTTAAGTGTTTTGTAAAAGTGGTAGCATTATTTTATTTGAAAAAAAATTATGTTATCTGTATTCTGCACAAGGAAACTGTGGTCAGAGAGCCTCCCAGTGTCCTGTGACAATATATCTGAATCCTAGCTGTTTAAACTCACCGGTAAGGTCCTACCTCTTTCATGCTTGCTGCCAGCAGTGATTCATGAGAGCTCCAGCACCCCCCAGTTGGGCTGAATAGCACCTTGCTCTGGAAGTTGCTCTGGCAATTGCAAGTGAGGTTTGATGTGAATAGGTGGATACCAGACCCAGCAAGAAGAGCATGTTTGGTTTTTTTCATGTCACGCTCAAAGTTTGGGATGCGAGACATACAAGGAAGGTGCAGTCATGAGAGACTGTAAATAAACTGAAGAGTCATCCAGGGATCTGTAGTAGTTAAAAACAACTGCTATTTTTATTTGTTGATCTGAACACAAATGAGCACTCTTTGCTTGGTATTTAGTAGTGTTTTACTTGTGCTGGTGAATGAAGTACAGATGTGCCACTACAAGAACTGAAAAGTTGTCTTATTTCAACAAGTTCCCCGAGTGCTTCTGTGTCCTCATATGAAAATATTTTTTGGAACAGTAAGATCACTACATTATGACAAATAAAGTTTCTGTCTTTCTCCAACCCAAGAGAAAATGTACAACAAAGCTTTGCTAAAATGTTTTTTCTATACTGATATGGATGAAACTAGCTTTTTAAGCACAGGATCTAATTAGGTGGTGGCAAGAAATATTAATAAAACTCCGGAGACTTCTGGTGAAATGAGGAGTGGCCTAAATGTTGGTTATTACTTCCTTTTCCAAGTTGGAAGTGGAGAGATTGCTCCTGGTGGTTAAGGAGCTCGGTAGAACTACTGGGAAATATGTTTGCTGTGGTCAACCTTTTATTCTGTCATCTGACATGCTGGCAAAACAGGGCATTTAAACAATAGCAGAATGTCTTGAAATTCATGCTCTTATTTCTTTAGACTTTTTAGTTTCTTATTGAGACTGACATTACACTGCTGTCATTATTCTAAGTGTCACAAGTTATATCAATATCTCCAGCAGCTTCAACATATCCTGTGTGGAAGTTCTCCATTTTTATCTGTCAAAACTATCAGTCATTCTCCATTTTCTGTATTTATGGTCTCTCATTGGCTGTAAGCATCATTTGTACCTGCACTGCAAGTATGATGCCAGCTGACACTAGGAGGAAAAGATTTAAATGTTACTACCAATGAAACTGAGGGCAGATCATATTTATTTCAAGGATGAGCTTACTGCAGAGGAATGATACACCTTTTAAATGTAGATGTCTTGGCTGGATGGCTTTTTAGGAGCATGCTTAGTGGAAAGAAGTAGGAGTTAGGACAACAAGAGAGGTGCTTTCTGCTGAAAGGAGTAAATACCCATCCCTACCTCCTTCCTACTGTGTCCAAGAGAAGAAAGTTACCCTTTTGATGCTATTTTACTTCATTGGTTTCTACATGTGAATAAGCAGTGGACACAGCTGGACTGGTGGGTTTCTGCAAATGAGCTGAGATTCAACAGTGATTTTTTTTGTTTGTTTAGTTTTTTTCACTTGTCAAATTAGAGCCACCAGTTTAGAGGAAGAGCTGCAGCAGGTGATGGAAGAAAAAAAAAGCTAACTTGATGTGTTGATCCTTCTGGTTGCTTTCATTTGACTTTGCCTGATAGAACTTCTGAGTTTTTATCAGGTCTTTTTATATTGTTTTCTTCCTGATTGACACTCTCAGGTTATTCTAAAACCTTGGATCAAGTAAGGTAGCTAAGATGTAGTAAGCGGATTCTTTCATGTTGGAAATTCATTGTCAGATTTGCTACATAAAACATCCCCTCATTTCACAGAAGAAATAACACCATCTCTTTCAACATCTTGTTTTAGGCTTCTCAGTGTATTTCCTAAAAGACTGATGGACAAGCTAATTTGACTGACACCAACCCACTTTTTCCTGACATCCCACACACATGCAAAATCTGACAGCTGCCTTCGAAACATCTCTATGTATCTGAAGTGCCAGTAAATGCTTCGTCTGGGCCCATCTATGCTGTGCGTTGCACCAGTGGTGGCCAAAACCTACAGAGCTGGCATCCCCTGTGTGGAAGTGTGAGTTTTATCTTGCGTAGTATAGCTATGACTGAGTTATTGGAAGTGAGCTGCACAGAAAAGTCAGCGGGTGACACATCTGTAAGTGTCATATGTCTGTCTGCTAATCGCAGAGATGTTTTCCATTGGACTATGTAGTAAAATAACCAAAATGCCTTAGTTCTATGTTTCTGTAGCACTTTTGAGATTCTCTGTCTCTGCTATGGGCTACTAAGTGAAATACTGATGATGTGAGAAACAAATGGATTCACAGAAAAGTCAGTATCATTATGAGGACAAAACTAGCTCCCAAACTAGTGACAAAAAAGCAAGTCGCAGCTACCTGTCAGCTGCTTAGGCAGTACCAAGTTGTGTGTGTATATTGCAGTTATTCATTCAATTTGTTTGGTCTTGCCAAAGTAGCCCATTTAATCATGGAATGTTTTCTAGAACTTTGGGTGAATATGGACAGATAAAGTTGCATAACATTGGGCTTATGGTCAAAACATAAACCAAATTCCAATCCAATTGCTGGTTGGAGAAACTGGGGTTTAGTTTTTAAGTTAAAAAAGTTAATGATTTCTACTTGTATTTTTTTACAGTATCTACACCTTGTGATTTCACCTGAGATAGGGAAGAGAAATTAGAAAGAAAGTGTGTGTAGGAGCCCTCTCTGACAATTTTTCTTGCCCAGCTCAATCAAAGAATTTGAAATCTTACGAGAGAAAGGTGGAAAGCAAATGTTCTTGAGTGATTTGCAGCTTGATTTTCAAAGCAGTGAGCTACAGATAAGACTGTTTTGCTTGCAGTCAGATGTTTACCTGAACTGAAGTGGAATGGTATGCCAATATAAAGGTATTTATTGCCTTTTTTTTTTTTTTTTTTTTTTAAGTTTTCTCTGGGAGTTCTCTGAAGTTATTGACTTCCTGGTAAATCACATTCTTTCCTTGCACTAAGCTAGGAAGCAATCAAGTCTCCAGTACTCAATTTGGCAATGTGTTTATCTTGCCTTTTTGAAAGCACATTTTTGTACTTTTTTATCTACTTCAAAAGTAACTACATTAAAGAAGGGGTCAGGAGATGATGACTGTACTTCAGAAAAGAAACAGTCATGTGGAGTTGCAAGAATTTATTGAGGTCAATGCTGACGAGAAACTGATAGAGTAGGTTGAACAGTCTACCGATTTTTCGGTATATTTTTTCCAGTGCTCTAATGAAATTACTGTCACCCTTTTCTGAATGTTATATATGCTCTCTATCTTTCTCTGGTGCTCTCTTATCTTTCTTTTCATCAGGACACTGTTAATCTTACTTCTTCCCTCATCTAGCAGGTTTCAAATGTACATAACTAGGCAATTCATCAATTTTTTTGCCTTTGACACAACCTTTTGCTGATATGCACATGTATCTCCTGGTCTTACTCTATATTGCCAAATTAAAAAATTGAGGAAACAAAACTGAGAGAGGAAAAACTTGCAATAGCAGAAGTTTTTTTCCCTAACTTTTCCCCTAAGATTGCATATTTTTTTGGACATGGATGTTACAATTAAGTGAATTTAACATAGAAAGTTCCTAGTACACAAGGCTTACATTAGAAAACTCAGGTGTTTTGGTATCACCTTGTTAATACGTACACCTTCTTTTATTTGCAGCAGTCTTAGCCTCGTAGACACCTTCTCTCCCACTCCCTTCACAGGGCCAAGGGTTGCAAGTCTCATTATTAGATATTACAAAGTTTCTGCACTTCTTCTCTAGCCTTTATCAGTCTTTCTCTCATTTTTCCTCTGTGTTGGAGTCAGTTCTGGTGTGTCTGTGAGCTAACTACTTGCATGCAGCCTTACATGGCTTATCTCCCAACTCCCCAGTGCAGCTTTACCACTTGGGGGAACTGATGCTTCAGAACTAGCAGTTCTGCAGCCAGCACACGGGCATGTATTGAAGAAGAGCTTGACTGTGAACTCCCTAGAGCATTACAAGGGTTCATAGACTTTCAGTCCCATAGTCAAGCAGTGATCTGCAATGTTCCTTTGCCATTAGCTGCATATGCACAGACATGTTGGCCATTGCAAGAGATGACCGTCACTTTCAATGCCTACTTCCTAAGCACTATCAATCATTAGAAAAACTACATGTCTCCTTGATTTAATAATGGACAAAGCACCTGTTCCTGCGCATTACTAGGATTTCACTGTCTCATTCAGTTGGGACTGGGCTTGCTTATTATTGCCTTGCTGGGTTTCAGGCCTAGCATGTTCCTGGATGTCTGTATACAAAAACCTGCAGTTCTGAACTTGAGTCCTGGAGTCAGAGTTCAGTCACTCTGGTGAGGTTCCATGGTGGGGGCGTTCTGGAGCACAAGGTGTTTGAGATCTTAGTGCTGTTCGTGTTCTCCTTCAAGCCACCAGCATTTTAGCCAATATAAAACTTTGGGAATTTGGCCTCGTGTGCAGCTGAGTAGACCGTCCAGTGTATCCCCATTCCCCAGCATGCCTTGTGTATCCCTGCATCCCCACAAACACATCTACAGCTCTTTGGGAGGTAACTGTGGTATATGAGATGAAAAATGTGTTGTGCTTGCTGTCACTCAGAACAGTGATGCTATAACCATTAGCTCTTCTGATGTAGGGCATGGTAAATACATGGCTGCTAGTGCTGTGTGATTTTGGTATTCATATTAATGGTTACTCCTGTGTTTTGACTGGAATTTCATAGTTGCATAAACATGGGTGTCCTATGTGGCTCCTGATTCACATAGGACAGCCTGGTCCTAGCTTGGGAGAGGGTTAAAAGGGAAGAATAATGTCATGGAAAAGGCAGGACTGGAAAAAGAATGTGTAAAAACACATTTGTTGTAAGGTCAAACATAATCTTCTGCAGATGAAACTTCAATCCTTTTATTACTCAAGGTGGGATTTTGGCTGGCTGTCTCAGATTCTGTAATTTATCATGTCTCATTAAACAACTTAAATCAGGAAAACTAATCCTTGAATAACTTAGTGTCTGACTAATCACAAACAGTGATTTATTTTCAAACACCTCCATGAGGTGAATAGATAGTGTAACCCTCATCTCATGCTCTAGTGCTAAGACTTTATGCTCAAAAGTGTCTACAAAATTTTTCGATGCCCAGCGATGCCTTGACTCACTGTACCTGAGAGACTGATCTTGAGACAGAGCTGTAATGACCAATCAGTGTAGTCACAAAGGGTGACAGTGTGGTCTGGCCCTCTCCCAGCAAAATAGCCATTATAGTCCATCTGTGCAAAGATCAGCTGTAGTCTGAATGCAGATTGGACATAGAGTTTCTCAGAAGACCTGGTTTATCTGTGCATAGCACAAGTGCATAAATAAGTCCATCCCTGGAGAAAGGCGGCCACCAAAATGAGTTGTGGGTTGGATGCATTGTTCTAATGAATTATCTTGCTGAGCTACCCCTCTGTTAGCACAGATTTGGAAAAAAAAGATCCAGTTTTGACAAAAAAATGGCTCAGGACAAAGTCATCTCAACTAACACCATGGTAAACTAATGTCCTTCACTGTTTAAAATATATATCTTTTTTCAAACCAGAATTCATCTAGCTTTTTCTGGATATTAGATTTTGTTATAACTTACTTTATCAGAGAGCTGGTTTTAACTATATATTTTTTAACTATATTTTTTTTATATATATTATATATAGATCATTACTAGAACCTGATGCATTTTTAATAACTGTGCATAAATGCAGTATGATCCAGAAGTGTGTCAATGGAAACTATATTTTCCTCCTTTAAGGAAGGAGTAAAATGTCCAGCTTTTTGATACCCTTCTTGAAAGGCAGTCACCAGCACTAGGCAGTGCATATGACCAGTGACTTCATCAAAGCCATAGTCGCTTTTGAGCATAATGAAATAATTTCTTATCCCTTAAGACTTTTACAATCAGATTAACTGTAACAGAAACACACCATCAAAAGATGGCAGGGAGATGAACCTCATAGAGAAATGGGCTGGAGCATTTTAATGACCTGTGCTCCCATTAGTCTCTTCCATACACAGTATATGCAGAACCGGGAGTCCTCTCAGTGCAGGTGACTAGATAAGCATGCCTTCTCAGAAGATGGCTGCAGGATGGAGTAAAGGTGGTGCTCGCTTCTGGTGTAGCAGTCAAGGGAGTTGGCAGTGGCCACGCCCTTGAAGGTCAGTCTGCTGTGTTGCAAGAATAGAAAAGACATGCGGTCAGAAGGAAGGCAAGCAAAGGAGTGTGACTACCTCAGAAGTTAGGCTGTTTAGCAGGAGGGGGAGAAAACAGGACAGGTTTTTATATCCAGTAACTTCTCAGTAAAAAGAGTCCACAGTGAAACTCTGGATTAAGTTTTGCCGTTTTGAAAATGTGCCCGAAGTAGTAATTGAAATTTCCCATCTTGTAACCAAGGATGCAGTAGTTTCCCTGGAACAGGTCATATGCTAGAGTTGTGCAGTCTGAGCATTGCAAGGCAGTTTTATTGCTGGCGTTCCTGCAAGGCAGAAGTGAGAAAAACATTGCTCATTTAGGCTTTCTGGGCTATGGCTTTTAGTTCTAAAGCGTTGAATTAGAAGGATACTTGTTAGTGAAGAAATGTTGATACATATGTTCAGTTAACAACCTGGTAAGATGAACTGTGAAGCCTTTCTTCTTGTTTATTCTACTTAACGCATAAAACCATCAGGATGCAATGTGCCTGAGGAAGAAGGCAGAGTCTGCTCTGAGGGGTTTGCAGTGCTGAGACCTGTTCCTGCAATAGTCCATGTTTAGTCATCAAATGGGGAAACACTCTGTGTCAGAGATATTATCTGCATTAGTCATCAGTATGTGCAGTAAGTGTTTGTACAGTCAGGCCATCAGCAGAGGATCTCAACTAGAGATTTGGGGGAGAGCTACTTTCTTTACGTTGGCTCTGTGAGACGAGTGTTAACTTCCTCTGAATTCAAATTTAACATTGATGATAATCTGATCTCTAATAATATGTTGACCTCAGTCTCGTTTTGATTTATGTTTTATTTTTCACTTCTGTACATCAGCTCAGTGATGACAATACAGCTTTATTTCTCATTCTATTGACTTGTTGACTCGTTCCTACCACACTATCAGTTTCCAGGGGGTGTTTCTTTAGCATCTAAGGTCAGGCAGGTTTGGGTAATTTCAGACTAGCATGGATGAAGATTTTGGTGGGAATTGCTTTAGGAAAATAAACAGAGCAGAGCAAAATGCAGATCTGAGATATGCTAAGTATGCAATGTTCTTTCACAGGACTGAGAAATTGTAGAATACAACACAAAGGATTACTGGTAATTTCTGCAGGAAAGGTCTGCACAGCAAAATGTCCTTCTGTGCAGAGAACCACCAGCTGGCTCTCAATGACTCTTGCTGCAGGTGAGTGTCTCTGAATGGCTCTTGCTTTGCCCAGCCTAATAAGACTGCCCCCGATCAGCTGTGAGACTTACCTGGCACCATCCCAGTCCTGGGTCAGTGCTCTCTCAGTATCACTGTACAACCTGTATTGTGCTGTGTAGACATACTCCTGGTGATCCAGCTGTCAGTGCTGATGCTGATTTAGGGACAAGGGATCAACTCTTGCATATTAAGCCCAGAGGCTCACTTCTACCTTTGTGGCTCTGACTGACTCGCATGAACCTGAGTTACTCATGCTCTGCCCAGAGAAACTGGTCTGATCCTATCTAGGTTAAAATGTCCTTTCTTCTTTTTAAATTGATACTGTTTGCCATATTTCCAGGTTTGGTCACTCTTGCAGCAGGTAATTTATGCAGTTCAGAGGGATTTTTTTTTTATCTGTGGTGAATCAAAATTTTCTAAAAAACCCTTCACTCAAGGTTGAATGAAATATTTCTCTCCTTTGTTTTTATAAGGTTTTAAACATTTTTTCCTTTTAATACAATTGTACTACATCTTATAATAGTATGATTTATTTCTAGAACTGGTTCTTTTTGTAGGTTTCCCTTCTCCCAAAAATAATTCACTGAAATGGGATTGGTTTTCTGCATCCCTATAAATTTGTAATACTGCAGGCAAGTCACTTTCACACTTAGTTCCTCCTTATGCCAAACAAGGGAAATATTCCACAGCTGAAGAATATGATGAGCATTAATTCATTGATATCTGTAGCATGTTTCAGAAATGTGTCATGTTCCCAGGAATATTCTCAATTGCATAGATCTGCAGGGGAATATTCAGAGTTAACACTAAAGGACTCTAAAGAGCAGCATAATTTTGTGTTGACAATAAAGGCTAAGTGCATGGCACTCTCTGCCTATGCTTTAATTTCACAAATCCTTGTCTGGAGACCTTTCTAGTTCTAAATTTCTAAAGAATGACTAGGATTTTAGCTGACCAACTTCTATTTGACTTTAATGGGAGATCTGCATTTTAAAACATCATGCAATATTTTGAAAAGTTCCTCATAATGTCCAGACTAGCATTATTTTAAATCTGTCCTTGGCAATGGCAAATGATGTTATTAATATTCAGTTGTTGCAAGCTGGATTCAAACAAGGGGGGGTGGGGGATGTTCTTTGGCATGGTTCTTGGTTGTTAAGAAAGTAATAAACCTTCCTTGTCTCTGATTTTATAACGGACAATAACCATTAACTGATCAACAGAAGAAATGTCAGGTGTGGAATCAATGCTGATAGAAAAATATTTCATCTGTTTACATTTACGAAGGATCACTGATAAAACCTTTGATCCCATTAAGGATATAAACTCTTCACATATAGTCGATGACAGGTCTGATGAGCTAGCTGAGCTCCACCAGCCTTGCTGTGCTTAGTGAATGTTCAGCTAAAAAGGGATCAAATTGACTCACGAATTTCAAGATTCCTAAGAAATTACCATTGTGAGGTGACCCAGTTTTTTGATTAGTGTCATGAAAAGACAGGTCTCACTGAGAAATAAACGTAATAATGTCAACCATGTGCTTAAGTTCTTCTCTCCGTTATACACATTCGCTTTCAAATTGTTTTGTCATTTTAGCATAAACTGTATCACTTGCTTTCATCTGAGAAACACAAGCTTAGCATAGTTCTGTGCAGAAATCAAAGATGAGCATGGAAAAAAGGCCCCTCTTTGCCTATTGAATCATTGATCAGACAAGCACAGCAGATATTTGCATGGATCCTTAGCAGTTAGGTCTCAGTAGCTGCCTTAGATAATTGTTGGAAGGGAAAGAAGAAAAAAGCAGCAAACTTAGATAGTCCATCCATCTGTTTTTCCCAGTAATTGCAGACCTTCTTATAGGTTGCCCTCTCACATCTATCCTTCTTCAAGCACAGGGGGGTCACCAACTGATATTGTTATTGATACTGTTATCCCTTTGGAACCATCTAGTTTAAATCAGGAACAAGAAATCATGACATGAACTGCCTTCTCTTGTTAATAAATAAGCATGCTGAGGGGAAGTTGGATGGCTGCACCAGGAGGAGATTGAGAAAGAGGGAGAAGTAAAGCAAAGGTTCAGAAGTGCCATCAGATCTGAATTGCAGTGGGACTGATTTCACACTGTATTATTCTCTCCTCAGAAACCCATTTGACTGAGTTGGAAAATACACATGCAAATACTCTAAAAGATTTAGGAAGTCTTCACAGTGACCAGGCTATGGTCAGCCACTGGCTGTTAGTTGGAACCATAGTATTCCTACTTTCGTATGTCAGTGAGGGCTCATCAGCCCCATTTGATTGTTGGGATGCAACCATCCCTACCTCCATTTCTTACCCCATGTCTGTGACATTTTTTTATCAGCTCTTCCAGCTCTCTTTTCTCTGTTTCTGTTTCCCTGTACAGGTGCAGAGAACTTTCTGTGCTGTAAAGAGACCCACAGCACAACCAAAGGATGTGAGGAAAACTGCCTCTACAAGGAGACATAACATCAGTTCTTTTCCCTCCCCACTGAACAACCTGTGTGCTCCCCTCAGGACTCGTGATAGGTCAGTGGAGAAGAGCTGGCGAGTATGGCCAGATAAAGCAAAGGAGATTTGCCTTAGTAAGAGCTACGTGGGAAAGTCATCCTTGGCTCATGGGCTTATGATCATCACAAATAGCTTTTCTGCAAAACCAGCAGCAACACAAATTTCTATTTTTCTGTTAAGAAGACTTAAAAGTCAGATGAGTTGAAAAAAGGGGAAGAAAATCTCTCTAGGTTCAGTAAGTGAAAACAAAAGGAGGGAATATAATAATGTACAATCACAGCTCTTCCTCAGTGTGGCAGCAGCATCTGTTAAAAAATGCAGGACACTTAAAACTGGCAAGGAGGTCTGAAACTGTGGTTGAGCTGCAAAACTGGACTATATCAGAGAAACGATGGCTTCAGGCTGTTGGGGTAAAGTTTCCTGTGAAGTGCTCAAGTACCGGTGCCTGTGGACTCTGGTTTCTTCCCGTTCTCCCTTTCCTCTGTTTTTTTCTCCAGTGCTTGCCAGTTATGTTAAAAACTAATGCTTGGTCCTCTGAGGTACCTGTTGGCTTTGACTGACGTTATAAGCCACTTGGTGATGGGCTGTAGTAGAAAAAGCAGTTGCCACTGGAGGTGAACACAAGGTGAGATAAAAACTGAACAAAAATATGGCATTGTTCTTTTTAAACTGCAAATTCAAGTCCAAGGTGTGAACAGCATAACCTTCAAATAATAAATGTGCAGACATCTTTTCGGATGCACTGTGAGAGCTATTTTGGAAGACACAACTGCAAGCTGCGTGAGTTAGATGTAGTGATTGCATAGATGTAGGCTGCCCCAGCTACATGTCTTTTCAAAACCGAAGCAGAGCATTTAATGAAGAGCGCTGTTATCTTTTCACTGCCTAAGTTAATTTTGCTTTCTGAGGCTCTCCCATGTCTCAGCTCACAGGAGAGTATGTCAGGAAGAATTTTCAGTTCTTCCTATGGCACGTGCTTTTGGTGGAGATTTTCTCTATTTCTCTTACAGAAATTAAGAAGTTTATATCTGTATGGTGTAATTTAGGTGGCAGAGGTCAAGGTGGGGGGGAACTAACTCCAAAGGAGATAACACCCTCTTTGTAATAGCCATTAGCCAAGCAGGCTCGCTGCCACTAGTACAAAGAATCTCAACTAGTTGAACTGTCTACATTTCTCTCTTAAGTTATCAGTAGAATAGCCAAGTAGAAATCATTCCCCAGATGTTACAAGTGCTCTGAAATCTGTTTGAAACTATCTAAATACTTAACACTTCTTATAAATTCATATCTTGATCCCAGAAGAGGATCCAGTGTGCTCACCATGGATTAATAAACATTTAGAAAAGTTAAATTACTTAGAGATATTTAAGTACCATACAAATATTTGTAAAATGTAGGCACTCCCCAGCATAAAACTGAATCTGCAAAGGTCTTTGTCTATTTAATGGCATTTTGGTTCACCCATTTAATAACAAAGATTGTTTTTTAACCTCTCAAGTTCCAAACAGAACTTCAGATTCTATTATAACAGAGTGGAGGAAGAGAAATCTTAAAGCAGGGGCATCTAGTCACCTGCAGAGTGAGAGAGACTGAAAAGTAAAATGGTTTTACTGCCTTCTAGATCGCTTTGTAGGCAATTTGTGTTTGAATTCCTGTTAAATCAATTTCTGCATAATATTAGTGGTCTGAAATGATGCAAAATGGTATCGGAAACCAGCCTCCTTTCGCAGCACAGAGAAATCCTCTCCCTGAGTCCTTGTTATTCTTTAAGTCATCTGTTTTCCCTTCATTTATTCTTTCATGTTGTGGTCTGTCTTCTGACGAGTGAAACGTGAACAGGAAGTGGGAAGGAGCAAGCTTTGTCTCTCTACTGCCAGTGTGCTTCATACATTTGTGAAGAAGCAGACCCACATCATAAAACCAACTGAAAGCCACGGAGGTACCTCTCTAAAAAATGTAATGGACTGTACTGAAAGCCTAACTTTGACTGATGTGAGGTTTGGGACTTTATCCAGGTAAGAATTCATGCAGCAATGAGCACAGATAAGGCAGATGACCCAGAGTAGGGCCAAACTGTTTACCAGCAGATGTGTTTTTGAAAATCTTCCTTAACTGGTCATGGCAGCGGAAAATACCCTGCTGTTAAACGCATCTGCAATCCACTGCACTCCCAATCCACCTACAAAAATTCTGACCTTTAAAGAAATGATGGAGAAGCTGGTGATTTTTTCCATGGCATTGAAGCTCAGTCTATTTTAGGCTCCAAGGCAATTGCAGCCCTTTTTGCTCCCTATTTCACATCACTTTTAAGTCTTGTTCTGGCCACTATGAACCCTTCAGCACTTCTCCCTGTGCAATCACTCGAGTCAAGATCTGTGATTTGTGATTTGCAGATGACATGTACATTTCTTGGCTGATGGCTGTTAAAGCAGTTTGCAAACCTAAGGCAATAAACTGCAGGGATGCAGTTGGAGCTCTCTATTGCCACGCTAAATTGCCATTCTCATGCAAATGAATAACAAGTTTCTCATTATTAAGACTGAAAGTAAGCTGTTGTACATTTCCAATGTTGTGAATTTCTGCATTAAGATTTTAATGGAATAATTTTGTCAATTTCCATTATATACCTTCTGTAGATGGGAATATCATATTTAACCAGTCTGTGTGTCAAAAACAGTGATGCAACCTGCTGTATAGGAAAAAGAAAAAACAGAACAGTTTCTGCATTCACCAAATGTAAGTCCTTTAATCCCTTCAGTATGGAAATCTATTACTAAGCTGTAGAACACAGTAACAGTTCCTAAAGTGTTAACAATTATTTATACATTTCTGATCATCTTTCATTTAAATATTCATAAAATACATACTGGGAAGTATGTACCTTTTAGAAAACTCAGTTTCTATGTCATTTTCTTAAAATATTCACTTCTGTTCCTCTTGAAAGATACCTAAAAAGGAAACCTGCTGGATTTTGTTTTAAGTGACACTATAAATGTACAAACAAAATGTAATCTTAAACAGAAAATAGTATGATTACCATCAGAAGGTTCATTGTTCAGAAAGCAGGAAACACAAAATGATTGTTTCAAATACTCAGTCTTAGCTTGCAAAAAACCAAATGTATTGAAGTGCTTCAGTCTTACTGTGCAGCCTAAAGTCTACATATTGTATAAATTCCTAATCCTGTCAAAATGCAAGTCTGAAGATTAGCAGAATGTATAATAAATGTGTCTATGTCATTACACATAAAAATAGTATTGCTAAATCAAGTGTGGCCCTTTATAAATGTAAAAAAGCCCAACTTAAGCAGATTTGCACTTTATAATTCTACAGCTCTGAGGAGAAAAAAGCAAGATTGACTAAAACAGATTCCCCATTTCTCTGATATAAATCACTTTGTCTGCATACACACAAAAAAGCCATTGACATAGATTTCTTTAGCAAATAATATTTATTGAGATTTCTTGTACATTTAATTATTAATGTCAGCAGAGTTACAGTATTTCTATGAGGTTGCTATTACTGACCCTGTACCTGTTGGGTTTTTCCCCCTCATATTATTTCCTCTACAACCATGAAAGCATAACACTTACCAATTATTTTGTGTGACAGAGTCAAAAAGACTTATGGTTTCATTGTCTGTTGCTAGATGTCTTATTTGTCAGCATTTCAGGGCTTGACTGACTGTCATCCTACAAAATACTGTTTAGTTTAATCATTTTATAGTTAGTGTGTTTGGTACATTAATGATAAATGTACACAGAACTACCATTTCTTAATGTATTAAAGTGAGTCTTGTAGAAAAGTTCAATGAAGCCAGAAGAAATCATAAACCACATAAACAGTTCTTTGTTCAGCAGTAGATATAACCTAGACACAGTATTGCTACCCCTATAAGGTGTGGTGATTTGGACTGTTAAGGTAGAATATTACAGACGCCTTCCTATACAAAGGATCTTTTATTATATTAATCCTTTTCCCTTAACAAGATAGAATAACTAGAATAATAAAGGTCAAATTACAAACCTGTATATATTATAAATATGAAGAATGTTAGGAATAATGTATGAACCTGCACCTTTTACTGAGTTGTGACACTTCTGCATGGTCTAAACGGAAAACAACTCAATAATCGTCTTGTTGGTGGAAAAATTGTTTTCAGACAGTCTTTTTCCTCCAACACCTTTTAAATAAACCAGCCAACCAGAGAACTCAGAATGACTGAAGTCAGTAGAAAGCTGCAAGATGCAGCACTATTGAACTCGGTAGTAAAACTCTCACTGACTTCAATAGAGGCAAATTTCTCCCCAACATTTTCAAAGGTGCCTGGAGGGTGTGCATCACGAACTTAAGGAATTTTAAGGAGGTATTTCACACTGCTTGAAAATCATCTCTTTCAGACATGTCTTATCCAGACGTTGAGATGTAAAAATAGCTGGTATAACAAGCATTAAAATAGGGCACCTCCTGGTCCTTAATGATGAAAATAGCTCTGATCCACCTTTTTTTATCAGCTGGCACGTTGTACCAGTTTTGCACGTTCTTAAGTGTACTGATCCAGATTCTGAAGGTCTTACATGCACAGCAACCCTCCAGTCATTGAGGACAGCATGAGCTCTGCTAGAGTCAAGCCCTCAGGACTAGGCATAGAATTTCCTCTTAGGCTCATTGTTTCTTTCACTTGAAGAAATAAAAATGACCAAAAGAACTAACTGTATCATTTATAGCAGGAAACGAAATGTCCTGGTAACCTAAGTCTTTGACTAAATTGGGAGCATCTCTAGCATTGAGTATCTTGGACAGGGACTATTAACACATTTATTAGGCAGGACTGTGTCTGGGTCTGACACATATAGGCACTGGGAGAGAAAGTACTGAAGACTGAGTTTAAAAGTGCAGCACTGTAATCTCTGTCATTATTTTCTCATTATAAATTCACTAGGAGACTCTCAAGAGTCAGGTCTCTCCCTTTGTGCATGCCAAGGAGCTTCTTCCTAATGCTAGTCGTTTGGGGAAGGAACACATCTGCCTCTCATCTGCTGTCTGGGAACAGAGGCACTACCCAGACCAACACTCTCCCTTACACGCACCTCTCCAAACATCCCCAGACCCTCCATGCACAGAGCAGCACTACTCCAGCAATTCAGTGGACAGAAGCGGGGGGAGGGGGATCCCCAACTTGCAGAGATCCATTTTCAGCCCTTCTTCCACCCCACTGCTATACCAGAGAGGCAGTGGGTACTGTACCACTAGTTCTTGGAAGCAAAGCAGCACAGATTGTCTCCTACAGTGTGGAAGGAGGCAAAGAGTAGAGTGTAGGACTGGTGTGGTAGGTAGCACAATCCTACTCCATAATTTGTTATCCCAAGAATTCCTTGTGTTTCAAGTTGCAGTATGGCTGCGGGAGCTATGTGATGCTCATGAACAGGTGTTCAGCAAGAAAAGAAAGCCATGTGTGTGTCAACCTATACTCTGGGTCAGCTTCAGGCAGTTCTTTCTTTATGTACCTCCAGCGAACAAGCTGTTAGGGCGCTTAAATGACCTTATGAGAGAGATCCAGATCTTAAGGCAAGTGTATCACCTGTGCTCTATCAGGGGAATAGGCAGAACAATCCCCAGCCCCTGGGTTTCTGTTCCTTTAAGGAAGCCAACCCCTTTGGAAAAGGGTCTGATGGCATGCTGAGGTCTGTGCTGAATCAGGGCAGACAGTTTTTTTGCCCATACAGTTTCCTTGGAAAATGGCAGCCAAACTGAAATATTCTATGGGAAAGGAAGGATGTGGATGAGTTTTCAACTTGGGTAAGGGTAATGTCCTGGTTTCAGCTGGGATAGAGTTAACTGTCTTCCTAGTAGCTGGTACAGTGCTATGTTTTGAGTTCAGTATGTGAGGAATGTTGATAACACTGATGTTTTCAGTTGTTGCTAAGTAGTGTTTAGACTATAGTCAAGGATTTTTCAGCTTCTCATGCCCAGCCAGGGCACAAGAAGTTGGCACAGGACACAACCAGGGCACCTGACCCAAGCTGGCCAATGGTGTATTCCATACCATGTCACATCCCATCTAGTTTAGGAACTGGGAAGAGGGGGTGGGGAATCGCTGCTCGGGGACTGGCTGGGTGTTGGTCGGTGGGTGGTGAGCAATTGCCCTGCGCATCATTTGTACATTCCAATCCTTTTATTACTACTGTTGTCATTTTATTAGTATTATCATTATTAGTTTCTTCTTTTCTGTTCTATTAAACCGTTCTTATCTCAACCCAGGAGTTTTACTTCTTTTCCTGATTTTCTCCCCCATCCCACTGGATGGGGGGGGAGTGAGTGAGCGGCTGCGTGGTGCTTAGCTGCTGGCTGGGGTTAAACCACGACAGGTAATAATCAAGAAGTTTTGTTCCAATATTCTCAAAACTAAAAATTTCAGTGTTGGAAAGCTTTTTGTTTTGGTTTGGTTTGTGGTTTTTTTGTTTTGAAATACAGGGGGGTTTTAGTATTAACTTAAAAAAAAACCCTGAAAACAAGAGAAAATACTAGAACCATCTCAGAAAGAACAGTTCTAGTTAATTTAAAAGAAAATTTCTTGGTCTGGATAAATCTAGTCCAGTTGGACCAGTGACAGTGACCCTACGCTTACCAGCATAGGATTCAGGGCTTTAACATAAGAATAAATGTATACAATAAGCAAAGAAAACAGTTAAATCATTAAAAGGTGACAAATACTTTGGCTTTCCTACAGTCTGAGTGCCTTTGTTAATGTCCACTGAAGCCAACAAAAATATTCCCTCTTTGGGTAAGATTTGGATATGGCTCTGTGTATTTTTCTTTTGTTAAAGGAAATGCTGCCATGTCACTAGTACCTCTGGCGAGCAGAGTATAAAAAGCAACAGATTCACTGGGAAAATACTTCCTATCTGTTAGAAAAGGTTGACAGTTTTCAGATAGATGATGCATGATTTAGGTTTGTTTGTGAGTTATGTACACTGGGTTTCGCATTAAATCTATCACTGAATACACATTTATCAGGGTAACAAGAGAGCATCATTTAACAGAGGTCCTAATATTCCCTCTCAGGATATATAGTGGTAAACATACTATTTTTTTTTTTAAATATCTACAGTGCATCTTTGTGTTGTGTTCATTACAATATTCATTAAATAAGGAAATGAATAGCAATCAGAGAAAGCATGATGGATGAAGAAGAAACTGTAGCACTGAAGAATAGTCTAGGGAATAGCTCTGATAGGGTGATTGTTTTCTTCCAGTATGCTCTTTAGTGTTGCCTTTTACCCCAGAAAAGCTTTCAGAACACAGCTGCTTCTATATTGATGAGTATGGGGAACAGGACAAACTCTAGCTGTGAATGTTCAATCAATCTTTATATAGGTAAAATTGCCACTCTCCAGCTGATTTATGTAACGATTTTAGTTTGCGCCAGGAAAGCCGTAACAGAAATCCAGTCCTGTGCAATTAGTTGTTTAAATCAAATACGCATCCTTGCTGCGCAGGATACTTATGCCTAAATTTTGTAGGAGACAAGACTGTATACTTCTTGAATAAATGATTCAGAAACCAGTTGAAGTTTACTTTCTGTTATCCAGGGGCTGTAGCTGCTTCTTGCCTTCTTCAAATGTAGTCTATTTAATCTCCTGTAGTGTGGGAAATTATGTTCAAAATCTCTGTGATCCTCTATCCCTAGTAAGTTATGCAAGTAGTGACAAGTATACACCATAAGGTCTTGAGATTATATCTGTAATGTGTGGCTACAGACTGTTGATCAAGAGAGCCTGGAAGAAAAACATTATTTTCAGGTGTGAAAAACCGTCACCTTTATCAAATAATTTCTCTTGCGTCTCTCCCAAGGCATTGTAGCCTATTTAAACTTGGGAGGTTAAGTTTGTAGCATTTATTATGACTGAAAATTTAGTTCACACAATCATGATGTTCACTTTATTAAGTGTTACTGTTAAACAATATTAAAATAAACACAATGCAGTTGGCCTTTTGAAAGGTTCACGGCATATTTATTTCTTTGCCTTGTCTCTTAATTGTGTCTGCTTTATAAGATTCTGATATGCAAGCTAATGTTGCTGCTATACGCCTTATTTGCCACATATTATCTGATTTATCTATGTATATCTTACAATTTACAGTCCTGTCTGGTGCATGTAATTGAAATGCTTAGGGGTAATGTAAATGTCTTTTGACAGAGCTATGGCTTGAATCTTCAGTTGGTAGGTTTTCCTGAACCTCAAAACAAATCAGAAATAAATTCTGGCAGATAGCCTGGCAGTTTTACTGTACCTAGCAAAAATAAGTTCTGTAGGACTCTTCACCCATGTCATTATGTGAATTATTAGATAGAATAACGACAAGTTTCAGAAACTCTAGCAAGAGATATTCCTGTATCAGGATACCCATGCTAAAAATGGCTGCCTCACCCGCTAGTCCTCTCCCAGTCTGATCTCATTTTATTCAGCCCCAGTTCATCACTACTCTGTGACAAATACATAGTCTCCATCCTTTAGAATAACTGTTATTTTGTCAATAATTTGCAATATCCACTGTCATGACATGTAAAACATTGGGCAGGGTATTGATTCAGCCATGCTTGCTGCTAGCAGTGGGTTAGGAGTCCTACAGGAGCCCTTCAGTTAAACTTTGGGGAGACTCCTCATGTAACCCCAAGGGCAGGAGTCTCCATGCGTATGGTATATGTGTGCAATAAGGGAAGGCTTTCCTACTACCTGTGGCCACAGAGTGAGCAGCACTTCAGGAACTTCAGAAGGCAGGTTCCTGCTGCATCCATGCAACCTTGCTGACCAGCAGAGCTGGCAGATACATGAAAAACATTCTCTCTGCATCCCTCCAAAATGGGTAATGCTGAACTGTGTTCAGAAATGTTTTCCCATCCTCTTGCTAGGGGGTGAGTTGGCTCCATATTGCCTTTCACTGTGGGCTGCACCTACGGGGTCCAATGCAGTCCTGAGCTATCATCAGACGAACAATTGTTACTGGTGCACGATCATTTACTTAGACTGAAGAATCTTCAGAAAGCACCATGTTCATTGTGCAAATCACATTCTTCCCTCCAACCAGGCAGGAAATAAGTTGGGCAGGAGCTGGCAGACAGTTCAAGCAGGCACCACGACTCCACTTTTGGGTGATAGTTGCTACATTTAGAACACAGTTCGTTAATCATTATTCTTTTCCTCTCTGCATGCAGGTCCTTTTCAAAGCACTGAGATATCAAGGCTCGGATTTTCAGAGGCCCTGATTTTCAGCAAGAGCTGCACTTCTGAAGATCAAGCCACAGGCTCTTTACAACAGACTAATGCAAGGTAAAAAAACCCAAATCTGCAGGGTGTGGGAGTCAGATCTTTCTGTGGAAAAGATGAAGCCTGTGTCATTTGCTCCTCCACTCCATTGGTCACAAAGCCTATACTGGATAGAGAGATAGAAATATTGCTGACTTCTCTTTTTAGTAGAAGTGGGAGATGGATTATAAACCTGAGCATCGAAAGACTTTTTCCGGGTTTTGTTTGTTTGTTTGGGTTTTTTTGTTTGGTTTTTTTAAGAATGTCAAGTGCTTGAGGGAGAAGCAGACAGTCAGCAACATCAAAACCTGACGTGATTCTCCTGAAAGGCACTCTGATGCACTGGAAATGCCACATCTCCACTCCTGGGATCCAGTGCAATTATCTGGGGAAAACGGAATAATTTCCAAACTATTGACTTGCCAGTAGGGCTAGGTCAATGTGGCCTGACGGTTTTCACCAAAAGGCTCCCAGTAGTCTTTAAAAAACTGACAAGTCATAGAGCTGTTGCTGTTTGTGAGCCAGGAGGGTATGGGACATCAGCTGCCGTGGAAGAAAGGTTTGTAGGTGATGTGAAAGTGAATGGAAGTAGACTCTCCTTTGCTTGCAGGACTTCTCTGCTGAGGTATGACAGCTATGGCAAAACCATTTACTGCCGTCGAGAGGCAGCTATGAGAGAAGAATATGAAATATGCTGTTCCTTATCCAGGAAACATACAGTGTATCCCAATGACCAATTTATTATTTTCACCCTGTCCAGCAATACAGAAGGGTGCATCAGGGATCTGCCTTTCTCTGCTCTGAATAACTTAAGTCGTGCCGCAACATGTGAAATAATTGAGCTGACCAGAATTTACAGCTCTAGGTGGAGTTTCTTCTTTCTGTTGGGTTTGTGAGTCGTGACAATAAGAGTTACCACATGAGCATGATGCAAAATGTACATGTTCATTTCTCTCTCATTTTTCACTTTCATACTGTTTTATGACTTCAGCTCTAGCATGGTCCGGTTCTCTTAGGCAACAGTCTCTACAATGATTAGGTATCATCTTTAAAAATTAGAGCAACAGACAGATCATGCAAGGAATGCTCTTTCATTTTTTAACTCTGATCTTCACAGAGTAAGTCCCGCATGGCTTTCAGAGAGGCCTGTCTTGTTTCATGTGGACTTTGTTGGGCTGTAATTTATTTTACTTAATTATTTATGGCTACATTATGTATATTAGCTGCACTTGTCTAAATAACAAGGGTTGCAGTGGAAGACTGCCTGTTCAGCTGATTAATTCCTGTTAGTTTCTCCTTTTCTTAAGGTGATTTTGTGATGAGTTTAGATTGCTGTTTATTGTTCCTGAGCTTGTGTCTGGCAGGAACACTCTGAGACAACAATAAGAATAGGCACAGGCAGAACTTAAATAAATGGACACATAATATTGGATCCGTTTTGCACTTGAGGATGATTTCAGAAGGATAGGGGAATGTTCTAGAACTGAATGAATGAACGAGCATTCCAAACTAATTTTTTAGTAAAAAGTGCATTTAAATCAAGAGCTCTTTTTATTCCTTACCGTCGCAATTTTGAGACTCTTGCCGTTTTTTGGATTCTATTTTACATTCATAAAAATAAGACAATGTATAACATAGTAAATGGAAACTTACCCAGAAAAGAGAATTAGATTGGAAGATTGGTTTCTTATCTGACACATCCTTTTGTCTGCTTCTTACTGCTTGCTAACAGCTTGCAGCTATGGCAGGCAGCTAGCAGACCAAGTGCAGGTTAACCATTTTAATATTTATTGATAGGGAAAATACCCTGAGCACACTTTTACTGTCAGTTCCTGGGACATAAGGGCATCAATGGCTCTATAAAATGTAAATACATTCTTAATTACCTCAAGTGCCCCCTCCTGCCCAAGTGGCTCTTTTACATGAAACACATCTCGCTGGTAATGAGCACAAATATTGCTAATAGACTGTGAAGGGCATATTGTGTGATCTTTTTTTACCTGGGTCCCATGCTGGCAATGTGTAGGGTTCACTTCTTGTTCAGTTCAGGAAAGTTTTCAGGTTTTTTTCCCCAGTAAGGGAGCTCTTCCCAAATGAGGACCACCACAGTCTTATTCTGACTGTTCCTGTATTTCTTGCAGTCTGTCTTGGGCTCTCAATGTCAGTAAGAGGAGACTTGGAAATGCATTATAGCTTCCATTGTTTCCCAAAGGAAATATTTTCCCAGAAAGTCCTTTGCTTTTCCTGCTCCCCAGTTCTGTCTCAGTAACAAGCTCCATTCCCAGTCTTCAGCCTCTCTTGGGCGTACTATCTCACGCTTCTCCATGAAGGTTTGAGCTTGTTCATTCAGTTCTCACACTTTAAGGTGGATGTTACGTCTTGAAAACTTCTAGTAGGAGAAGCCCCAAAATACTAGGGAGGAAATTGCTGGATTTGGAACAGAGCCTGAATGAGGCCAATGGTGGGGATATTACCATGAAAGGAGCTGTAAGGTGTGAGAAATGGAGTTTGCAAATTTTTTTCAGAGCAATGGGAGACTGCTTAGAGGCTGGAGAATGAAAGACGTATTATTTAATGGGCAGGGAAAATAAAAGGGCCACAGTGACTGTTTTGAGAGTCGTAGATGGAGAGAAATTGGAAAAAAGAAATTCTTTACCCCACACTGCTACACACTGACTTAGAAAGTATGTGCTGACATTTTAGAGTTGTGCATGGTGTTCTTGAAAACCTGCATGAGGGAAGATGATAAAAAACTCTGAAACCTGCTGCTTCTTGAGAGGCTGAGATCTAGGCCTGGCTCTGCTGCATCACTGCCTGCAAAAAAAATAGGCCATAGAATTTTAAGCCTTGTTGCCTTAGACTAAATAAAGCATGAATAAATGTGGGCTTGGAATGGGAAGGGTGCATCTGTCGGAGCAGTAATGTTGGCTCTGGAACAGCCTCCAGTCGGGGCAGTGAGGACAAACACAGTTAATACATTTAAGGTGCAGCTTCAGTTCTTTGGGAGGGATTGTATGATGACTGCAATGGACAGCAATTCACTGACCCAGAAAGGTCTTTGTAGCCTTCTGTTTGTTTGTAAAATAGGTGTACTGCTACTACCAGTGATTGTGGGAAGATGCACTCACTAGCTGTGAAACCCGCAAATGATGCAACCTTAAGTAGCATGGAAATGTCTATGTGTAAGTGAAAATTACGCATGCTGCTACCAAGAGTTTGAGGGGAGTTGGAGATGTGAAGGTGTCTGAGCCTTGTTCATTGCTGCTGACATACCTTAATGTCCTCTGTACACTGTGTGCTTTGTCAGAAGGATGCAGCTTTTGATAAAATGGTCCCCCTTTCTCCATTTTCATTCCTTGCTCAAAAATCAAAGCACTGTCTGGGAAGTGGGCAGAGCAAGAGGGAGAAATGAATGAATCACAGAGCTGGTGAAGACTTTCTAAGCAGTTCTTTTGAGGCTTTCTCTCAACCTCAAGAAGAGGAATATCATGGGAGAAATAACTTTACTCTATCATAGCCTTACAGTGACCCTTTTAATAGAGACAATTATGTTACCCTGGACAGTGACCTTGTCTCCCCTGTTACAGTCTCTTTTGCCTGTGGTAGCAATGCTGTGGTTTGAAGTTCTACAGTGCTTCTCCTGGGGTGTCTTGGTCACGGTGCTGCAGCCACAGCACTGAATGCGGATAGATGACTGTGAGAGTAGAAAAGAGTCAAGAGAAAGAAAAAAGACCTGGGGAGGAAAAAAGAGAGCAAAAACTGGGGCAGAAAGGCAACTGATCTAGAGAACTTACTGAGGCCTTTGGTGCAGACTGCATCCAGTGCTGGAGAACATAAAGTGCTTCAGAGAAGAAGTAGATTTACTCTTTCTGCTCCTGTGCTATAATCAGATCTGTATCTCATTTACTCTTCCCTCTTCTTCCCCTCTCTGCAGATATATAAACTTGGTAGTAGGAAGTTCACCATGCTCCACAAAATCAGCACATCTGTAAGTTATATGCTTTTTAACTTCTAGTTACATTTCATAACAGAAGAGCCGAGGGTCCCAGCAAGTCATTTATGGTGCCAGAAAGCTGTGGGAGAAGATTGCTTACTTCCTAATTCAGTGTGACCCAAAGAAGTGAGAGAAATAACTCAGGGCTAAGTTGTTTCCTCTGGAGTGTTTTATACTGGAGTGGCCCACAGCAATAAGTGCTTAAGTGGCATAAGGGAATAGAGGAAGAGTATATAACCAGAGATGATATCTTTTCTAATAGCATTTTTAAGAATTAAAGAATATGACTTAGAAAATAGGATAACTGAAGCACAATGAGCTAGAAAAGGAGCTTTCTCATTAGGGGACAGACTAATGAATGACTAAAGTTATCAGCCATGAGTTTTACCTAGGAGTGATTTTTTTTTTTTTCCCCTCAAACTTTTTCTTGGAGATTCACCAGCCCCTTCCACACTTCCCATAAGCTCAGAAACAGTCATCTTGTCACGTTTGACGAAGATATATACTACTCTGTTTTTTTTAAAAAAATAATATAGCATGTAATGCACATCTAGCAAAACCGTATGGGGCAATTATTGCCCCTTGGATTATGAATCTTGAGAAAGCATAAAGCAGTTCTTCAAGGCTCCTCTGTATCTGGAGGTATCATATAAAATACCTGTAGGAACATTTGTGTCGTTACACAAATTCATTTTTCTAAACATAGGGAAATTTCTATAACAATTTTGGAAATGTGCATTAGCACGTAAAAATCATTGTTGTAGGAAAACTTGATCTGTTGACTTTACTTCCGTGGTGGACTCTTTACAGTCTATATCATTTCCACTCCACTTCACTGATGGTGGAAAAGCTTTTTTCATGGTTTATTTAGCAGAAAGTCATTTTGATTAGCAAGATGAGTAATACTTTACAGCTGTTTGCAATTACTGCATCTGTTCTATCAGTGGATTCAAATATTGGAGGCTATATTGACAGAAACGTGAAATGCAGTAGAAATGGGTACAAGAGGGGACACACAGACGCACATGCACGCTTCATAGATCTAGTCATGTTAAGAGAAATCAAACAGCATGTTAGTCTCAAATCTGTGCCACAAACTTAATGCTGGATTTAATACATTTGAAAAGCAGAGTTTCCTGTTTGCAGGTAAACCTCTAGTAAAGGTTTTGTCCCAGATAGCTTGGTGTAAAATCTGCACACTAATTCTGCTCTGCTAAAATACAGTAAAAGTTTTGCTATTCACTCCAAAGGAGATCAAAACTAGACCCCACACAGATGGGAAAGCAAAATGAAGTATCTGAGAACATCTGGAGACTATGTACAGTCTATATACACAAAACTTCATGCCTGGAAGCTTAAAATAAGGGATAGGTTTTTTAATACTTCTGACCTTATTCCTCCAAATACACAGCTCTCTCCTATGTTCTATCTTCTAAAGAAGGGCTTGGTTTATTTCAAAACTTCTCGTAAATTCTTGCCTTATACTTTCCCAAGGAAATCACTTTGCCATTCCATTATTCCACATTAGTGGGGGTTTCATAGAAGCAAAAGAGATACCAGGGAAGCTGGGTGAAATAAATACCCCTGTCAAGGTCTACCACAGCAGGGTATGTCTTCATTTAGTTGAAAAGGGGAAATGTTTTTGTCTGGGTCACACTATGATTGTAAGTAAGCTCAGTAATTATTACAGAAATAGTAATTTAATGGCAAACTGGTATTCCCACCTCATGATTTTCTCATGGGCAGCATAACATTTCTTCCCTGATTTTAATGTTTCTATTTCTTTGTATTCCACAGGCTACTTGAAACAAGTCATCTTGGTCCAAGACTCTTCAACTGTTCATTGTATGCCAGCATCTCAGGGCAGAATCTAAGCTTCTTGGCTCTGTGAATCTCTGTGCTCTTAGTGACGTAGGTGAGTAGGTGATCTGGTCTAATAGTTTTGTTACCATCTTTCAGGATGAATTTCAGAGTCCTTTGGATTTATCGTGCTCATGGCATTCTCAGAAGCCTGGTGACTCAAGTGACTGAGTTTTTGCCTCAGCAGCATGGAGTACCTCTAGAGTACTGATTTCACTGCACCATTCCCCATGATTTGGTCCTTCTTTCCAGACCTCATGGTTATTTGTGTTGTCATTTGATTTAACTTCAGTTTCTCTGGTCCTGAAGTATTCAGAGTCAACAGCATCTCTGCCCATTCAGATTTGTTTGGTACTTCTTCAGTAACTAAATGGAAACGAGGCATTGCTAGGTGTTCTGAACTGATGTTTTATTTATTGAGATAATTAAGGGCCATGAGACAAAATCAGAGCTCCACTGCAGAATGTGAAGTTTGCCACTGGCTGTGGGGTGGGGGATTTGCCCTGGGTACAACTGAGGTGTTCCTACAGCAGCACTGGAATCCAGCTCTGGGAACAAGCTCTGCTCACCACCCCAAGCCCTGAGAGACACTGCTGACGTGCAGCTCCCTCTCAGGTCAGCTGTCATCCCAAACTGTCTTCCTTTGTCTCCAGATTGCCAACACGCTCTCTCTTGCCAAATACTAGTTGGTTGTATAAAAGATGAATGCATTTCCTTTAGGGATCCTGGAAAAAAAGGTGTTTACAAGAGTTTTGATTCCCCACTAAAACTGGGTTGGGATGGCTCTTCTATGTTATTAAGCATACATACTGTCTCCATCCTTGGATATGGTAATAATATTTTTGTCTCAGCCTTGCCTTTAGAAAGATTGATGTTGTTTACGGTGCTTTCTATGGGTTTGTATTGTATCAGAGTCCTGACATTCATCAGTGAAATTTATGTGATGTATTAGCCTGTCCAATTCTTCAGGTTAGACAGAAATGAACTGGGCAGATTTTGATATATCTCTATACATAAGACATCTTAACGCCACATTTCTTTCACCCATTACAGACTACTGAAAATAAGTACATTCTTATAGCAAGGATTAACACCAATCCCTGCAAGGGTTCTTACTGAAATTTGATCTTTCCCATTTATAGGCAGAACTGTCTTTCTAGAATACTCTTGCCACATCTGAAGCAACAGCTACAATCTATAGATGAACGAGCCTGCATTGTTTACAAAGCGGAAAACTACATGAGTGATCTCTGTAGTTCTCCCAAATATTTTGTGAAATTATTAATGTGTCAGGACTTTGTGTCAGTGTCTCATTGCATATTTACAAATGATGGAGGAAACTTTTTCTCATCACAGATTGAGGCCAAAGTCACCTGAAGAGATAAACTAATCTACCTTACTTCCCCCAAACAGGATAAACTCTACTTGTTGTAATCCAGCCTTTATTATATAGCTGTAATCGCTTGAGTATTTTGAAAGCCACATAAATGAGAGTAGATAGAAAAAAATACGATGATTCGTGATTATCAAATGAAGTAGAAGTACTGTCTGCGAGAATCAGGCTTACTAATTAATAGAACTGAGGAGAAAGGACTATGTTATGAAATTTTATTTAGAGTAGATTGTAATGTGACAAACTATTCTAAAAATCTGGCTGAAAAGAAACACCTTTTGCAGATACCTAGAGAGAGAGAGAGATCACTATAGCTGCAAAATTTAGATTCAGGTGCATTTGGAATCACAAACAGCAGTACCTACGCTGTACTGTTAAGGAGTCTTTTCCAGCTCAGCTTGATGGGCATGTTGATGCAAGTTTGACAAAGAAAACATAATTCATTTTTGCGAGTGATGAAGATTTTAACACTTGCTTGAAATAACTGATAATCTGGCACAAGAGGGTTAAAGGATTACTGCACAGTATTTTATTTGACTAGTAACAAAAGCTGTTTAAAAACTCTGAGAACCATGTTTGAAGTACAGTGAAGAAGCATTGTTTTAATGAATTTTGCAACAACTATAATTGTTTTTTCACTTATACTGTACTATTTTCTGTTCTCCACAAAGAAAAACTGGAAAAATGACCAGATAATTCATTTGTCCTCGCTAATACTGTTCACATACAAGGTGGGGGACAGGTGGTGAGAAGGACCTGCATATAGCTGGGAAGGCCATAACTGAGATGATCAGAAATCTCCATGGAGGTAGATCAAAGAACGTCTAGATAGAATCCAGGGCAATACTTTTTTTTTTCATGCCCCTCAACATGTTCTTTACATCTATCCATATTCCTTCTTTCTTGCTGATTTGTGACAGTAAAGGGATATAACTGCCCTTTACCCATTATGTTGTGTCACTTGTCACATATCCCCCTGCTTAGGAGCAAACCTCACGTAGGAGCACCATCCAGCATGTTTTCCTGTGCAGCCTCCAGCATTTTAGCTGCCTTTGCAGTGCCAGGGTCAAACAGAAAAGAGGACTCAGAGATCCCTAGAAGGGTGCAGTCATTTCCTGCTGCAGAGAGGAGATGGCATGTTAAAACTCTCTGAGCTCAGGCTGTCCTTAGCGTTCAGTAGGGATATCAGGGCTGTCCCACCAGAGCTGTATACAGGCAGCCACAGAGCACATCGGAAGGGCTTCTTGCAACGTATATGACCTTCTCAGCTGAGCTAATGTGCTTGGAGGAGTTGGCACTTTTTGCCTGTCAAGAGTCAGACCAGGTCACAGGCTGGCACCAAGATGTGTCACCAGTACAATTTCTACTGGTGGTACCTACTCCTGTTGCAAGTACTCAGTAAACTGCCCCTGTGGTTTTAGCTGCCCCAGCAATTTCAGCCGCTTTGCCCAGCTGTGGAGAACAAAAGCAAGTAATCCCTGTGCTCCCTAGACAACTGGCAGTGCAGGGATTTGCAAATGAGTACTGGCCTTCAGCAGCAGCCAAAAAGAGGTGGGGACTGCCCGGGTGGTGGAGCAAAGGGGCAGCGCACAGTCTTGCTCTCAGCATGCCACTTGCATGGTGGAGAATCCCTTAATGTCATATATTCCTGAGGGAATGTGAATAGATCTGGGAAGGTCAAATGCAAGGGAACATAACCTGCACTCAGCATCCTTCCTTTCTGAATTCAGCATTGCAGCTGAAGGCAGAGGCTCTGTGTTAGGAAGGGGGCAGAAGGGTCTCATACTTGCCCTATCTAGATGCGTGCATAGGGTGGATACAGACCTCATGCAAGATGAAATTCCCCCACCCAGGATTAAGAAGCAACATCTCATTTTTCATCTAGATTTTCTCCCTCTGCTTTTTGCTTTGATTTTTATTTTCTTTCCTGCTGTTCTTGTAGATCTGGATGTCTGTGAAATAATATTCCAGCCAGTCTGGGAAGCTGTAAATGCTGGCTAATTAGTTCATAGGTTGTACTCTGAAAATAACAAAGTTTTATCAGTGTCAGGCAATGTGGTTTTTACCATTTTGGAGATAGGGAAGTTGTATCTATCTGCTCTGCTAGACAGCTTTTGTACCATGTTGAACCAGCTACAAAGGCACACTTTTTTACTAGAATTGTGATACTAGATTATGATGAAAACTGAAACACATCAGGAATCATCAGATTTTGTTACATAAATATTAAATAGGATTTTTTTAAAAATAACCAAACCAGCCACATCTTAAGTGCTTAAAATGGGACATGTGATTTCTAAGTGCTGAATGTTGATTAAAAAAAGAAAGGGGAAAATATTTTTACACTGAAAAGTGGATTGTGTGCCCTCTCCAACATTAATTTTCAATTTTACATGCAAGGCAGATTAATATTTATTTACAAGTGGGGTCTGCCTGTAGCATGCAAGTTCTTTGTGCAGTTTTGAGGTCATTTTTGTAGTTCAATATTTTCCATTCTGTCACACATTCATTCTTTTCATTTCTTGGTTTTTTTCTTACCAGTACGTAAGTGAACACTTCTGAGCTGCACACCACAGGGGATATACAATTCCAAAAAGGGCAGAGACAGATGGAAAAGTGGAGTTTCAACCTTTACAGATGAGAATGTGTGTCCATTTAATAATAATAAAAAAACCCAACTCAAAAATATTTTCAGAAAATGGAAGTCCCAACAATAGCTCACAAGAGCTATGGGCAGCAGAGAATTATTCTATGACCAGCAACAAAAGTAATGGCCCAAGAACCTGTGCTGCCACTTGATAGCTGCATACACAGAAAGGGCCAGTGCAAGGCTTAGGTTTCTTTGACCTGGTTCTTTACAATAAAAGAAATCACTGCTTAATAGTAAAAACTATGAACTTGAATAAAACAGAGAAAAAGGTAAAAGGGAACACAAAGAGAAAAAGAAAGGCTAGGGAGATTAAGAAAGCTAACTGTCTCTTCCACGAGAAAAATGTTCGGACAAATAAAGACAGCATTTCTACTGTCCCACTTACCTATTTGCATTTCTCCCCTCCCTTTGCACAGTAAATATATACCTGAAAAGAGATGCCCTAACTTTGGTGTCTATTCCCTTCTCGTTCTGGGAACAGCCCTGGGTGAGGCTGTACTGTACCTGCTTCCAATAGTTAAAATAGCATTGCCTTGAACTGAATTTGTTAGCTCAGAATGTGAGAAAGAAGTGTGAGTGGAAGAAAGGAGTCACTTTTCTCTCTCTTGGCCTCTTCACTGGTGCCTCCTCCTGCTTCTCCATTCCCAGTGGCATTAAAGCCTCACCCAGCCTCAGTGACCTCCACTGACAGGCTGCAGACTGCAGTGTTTTTCCCGCTGCTGGGGAGTTTTTCAAACCGGTGGCTCTTCAGACACACAGTCCTGCTTCAAGAAGATGCAGAATGCTCCCTGCCATCAGCCTCTAGAAGCAGAGCCAACCCTGGAGCCCCAGTGTTTGCTGGGGCTTTACTATGTCATGTGAATCATTGGAGTGGGGTTGCTGGCCAGGAGCTTCTGCTGCCATTTCTAGAGAGAGCTGTAAAGATGTCAGAGCTTGGGAGAAAATCAGCACTTCCCTGGCCTGAGCCCAGAGGCCAAACCTTCAGCAAACTGCTATGAATTCACCCACAGAAGATGGGGCACTTGTGGTTTCACGTGTGAGCACAGCCTTTGCATGAGTCAATATTGGTGCACACGCACCAGGGTGCTGTGAGCCCAGAACGTTTGTGTGAGCAACCTGAGGTTTTTTTAAGTAGAGGCATCTCTATGGGAACTGCTAGAAGGTTTTGTCCTTGGGTCTAGTTCAACTACTTTGGATTTCCAGGGAATACGTTTCTTAAGAAGATGGTAGAAAAGACCTATCCAGAACTATTTCTTGTCTACCAAACAAAAGGCATGGATGTATTGTTCTCTCCCTTACCATTTCCCATTTCTCACTAGATTTTTCCCTTACAGTCTCCTGGCAGATCCCCTTTCTCTCACTGTGGCCTTTCCAGCAGGATCCCTTACAGTTTATCACGCAGAAAATTCCCTTCCTTCCATAAGTCTCAGCTTGCTCTTTTGCTTTGCCACAATTCACCTGAACTCTCCTTATTAATGTATAATAAAAAAGATGTAACTTGCATTACATACTCACAGGAAGGCCTGCAAATTCTATAAAAAATACAAAGTTGGAAAGAAGATGGGAAACAAAGAAAAGAATTGAAATGAGTTGCTTAAAAGGTTTGTGAAAGTGTGAAAAGACTGACTTTGGTTGTCCAATATTTGCCATTCATTTAATCAATTAATTTACTTCTCACAGCCAAAACACTGCCATTAAAAAGGCTTACTCAGATGCTTTACCCTGTTCATATTGATTCATTTTCAGTGAAAATATCAATATCTTTGTATAGATCTAGACCTTAAAGTTACTTAATTATTGATTGAGAAACAGTTGCTCAGACTGAGCAGGCAGATTTCTGCTGTGTTCAACAATAATAAGAAACCAAGCTTTTGCATGGATAGACATTATGTGTAGGACCATCCTTATTCAGTGTATTATTTGTCAGAAGGGAGCAGAAGTTTACCAAAATGACTGTTCTGTGACCTAGTGTGATCAACACTTCCCATTTCATTCATCAACTATTGAAAACTAAATTAGAGAACTGTGTATCCTTTTCAGTAATTGTTTCTTACTGTCACTCTGAAGACAGAATGAACTTTCCTCGTGAAAACCGTAATAGTAAATAATACATTCAAATCATGTTGCTTTTCTGGCAGCCTCCAAGCATATTTTTGAAGCATGAGGACTATTATATGTGAGATGTAATTGATTTAAACATTTGGTGGTTTTGTTGACCTGTGAGTTCTGCTGAAACAACTGGTGGTTACATCTTGGTAATCAGGAATCAGAAATGAACAGGGTTGGAGTTGCATCTCACATTCTGTAGCTAATTTCTTGGTTTGTAAGAAAACTTGGTGTTTTGACATTACCCAGAGGAAAAAAAAAAAGAAAAAAAAAAAGAAAAAGTTTTCTAATGACCATGATTGTAAATGAGGAGCACAAAGCTGGACCCTAAGATTTCCTTGGGGTAAGAGGAAAACCTGCTGCTGTGAATGCAAATGAGGTGGTTCTGTGCAGATCCTGAACAAAAGTATATCAAGATAACTAGATATAACTTAAGTCACCCGGTGCCTCTGTAGGACTTTCTAAATCTTAGCCTCTTACACTTCACAGCTATGGGCTAAATGACGGGTTGCAGACATTACGTGTGACAGCCGGAGCTGGCTCAAGGCACCTCAGCAAGGCTAGCAAACCTGAATGTTGTCACCCCAAGAGTAAGGGGTTGGGGCCAAGGCAGAAGCCCAGCCCTGCATCCCATAGGAAGGGGAGGACAATAAAGAAGGAGCAGGGCTGAGCTCTGCCCTCCAGCAGTATCTCCAGCACCACACAGCTGAGTTTTTTCTTCAGTGGCAGCAGCAGCACAATCCTGTATATCCAAGTGTCTGCTCTGGGGCAATCGGATACTGGCAAGGAGAAGTTTTAATGTGTGACCATGGGTTGCCAGTGTGGTGCCACAGGTGGTTGCCATTTCTGTCCATTCCTGGAGGTGAGATAGTGGCCAAAGCCTTAGAAATACAGAAGCAATCATGCTACATACCCATGTCTTATCTCTCACCTGGGTCAAGAGGAGGTGTTTCAAAAGAGGTAAGAGATCATAGCACAAACAATATAGAATAGTCTGCCCATTGTGATTGGACTGGGAAATAAAAATCTGCAATTTGCAGGTACTAAATATCAGCTCTGGAATTATTTTGATGTGAATTAGTATGAAGTACTCTCTGGGTTTTTATTTTTTTCATTTTCCAGGTAATTTATAAAAGATCACAATGGATTGACTCAAAATGCACAAACACAGTTAATGGTAGTGATCCTACATTTACAAAATACTGTATCTGACATTAGTCAGACTTTACTCTCTGTCTGTCAAGGTATTATTTTCAGTAGTTCTGTAGGTGGGATGGACCAGTTTGAAAATTCTCGAAGCTCTACAAGGCTTTACTGCATCCAGGACAAACAGCAATGGAAAGCTGGGCTGGAAGAATGCAGCGATGTGAACTGGATATCAGTTGTATGGGTGATGACAATGTCAAGGTCAGTCTATCTGTCTGTCAAGATCCTCTGAGTCAATTGGAGAACCCAGTCACTGGTAAGTAAAGGCCATTATCAGCCTTGATTCTGCAAAAAATAAATGGGGTAATAAATGGAAGGCCCTTGATCTGACATGTAAACAAGAGCTGTCCAGTGTACAACTGGGTCAAGTGAAGTCCTGAGCTGATGGTGTTTCCAGAACAAAAAAACACCACCATCAGCATGGCTTTTCCCTGGATGTTCTGCAGTTTAGAGGTTTGACAATATTACATTCAGAGGCATCACAATATGAATTCAGCTAAGAAAAATGTAGTTTCATAATGTTTTAAATGATTTGTTTGCCCTGCAGCATACATAACTACTAAAGATAGTAATATATCAAAATTAGAAAAATATGAGAATAGGAGATTTATTCTGCTTTTGCATATTCTACACCTCTTTATAAAACCCAAAACATTTTGAATGGAAAAGTCGTAGAATTCTGAGGCTTACTGTATTCACAGGACCTGATTTTGCATAAAGTTACGGTGTTTGCTGTTCAGTTGTTAGGATGCTAATAAAGACTAAATCCCACTATGATAAAGTAGAGGCATCTGCGTAAAACCGGCATGTGATCAGTGTCAGGACAGGTTACTCTATACTGCAAATCCGCCAAGAAGGTAGTAGATCATTCCTTTTCATATGTAAGGAATGATAATTGGGCTACATTAAGAAAGATTGCTTAAGACATACCCAGTATGTGTGAGCCCATTTACAGTATATCTTCAGAGCAAATCCTCCATTTCAAATGCCAGAATGAGAAACGGAGATTAAATTTGTGCTTTAATTTGTTTTGGTTTTGTAATGTCAATTTTCTATTGATTTTAATTACATGTCATTGAATTCTGGGTTGCAAATCGCTCTGTCTGTTCTCTGTATGTGTGAAGGGCACAAAGCATTCTTTTAGAAAGATCATATTCTTCCCTGACTCTATTCTCCATATTCACTTTTGCCTGCACATGCAGGCACATGCACATGCACATTTCTTCCCCATGGAGTTCACACGCAGAATGATGTGGTACTCTGGCTCTCCTGTGTTCAGCAAAAACATTACAAATACAACCTGTACATTGACATCTACATGGGTTTGGGGCAAATGTGAACGTCTTTGACAGGGCACACGTAAGAGTTTCCTTTTAATCATGCCAGGGAGCAACACTCATTTTAATGAAGACCATGCACTTTATTTTACCCTATGCCATGCATCAAAGAGGAAGTCTCCATGAGCGTGTAGAGCACAGGACGTAATTGGTTTTAGAACAGTGTGAGGAAACTACCTCAGCAAAATCTTCTCAGTCTTGACGACTTCTTTCTGTTGCTGGTGTCCCTGGAGAGTACATCATTTTCTATCTTTGCATGCAAAGATGAGAAAAACTGATTGGGGTCTTTAAAAGGAGGAACTAACTGCTAATGCTGGTATTCAATGAACTCTCAGTTATTCAGAGCTGGGAGGTAGATCCAGAGCACAAAGACAACTTCCTGCACAGACTCATTTTTTGCATAATACTCTAGGAGGAGCAGACCTGAGATGAATGGAAAGTTTAAATCAACTTACATTTGTCAGCACTGGCCAGTTTGACAAAGATTGCCTGTTTCTGAAGGGTAACTAATTTCTTTATCATAAGCTTAAAAATCAGCTCAGTGTCTCCTTCTCCTGTAACATTCATGTACTCTGTTGACTCCCTGGGTTACCTAAAGAATAATTTGTTAAGGAAAATCTATCCAGGGAACAATCAGTTCAATTTACTTATTTTTGCTTGGTCTTTTTTTGAAAATTCACAAAGTTATTAAATTCCCATATGGTTCTCTTCCTTTCACTGTCAGTATGTTTGTTGATTACCCTATGTCTTTGTTGGCTCTGTTCAACAGGTGGAGCAGCAGCATCCAAATCAGGACATTTTTTCAGCACTGATCCAGAAGTGAGAAAGCCCTGCATGAATCATTATATTCTCCTAAAATCCTGCAGCAAGTTGAGTATATAAAAGATCACAGGTGTCTAAACACAGATTTTTGCATATAATGAACTGGCAGGGCTATCTTCCATATATCTGGAAGGCAGTATCTGCTTGGAAGCAGGATATTCTTAGGGCCTGATTTCCCAATAACCGACGCATGGAAAATGTGAGTCTGTTGAGCATCTAAATTTTGTGTGACTTAGAATGTTTATTTGTGTGTGCAGGTACCTTACGTTGCACCTGATAGCATTCTAAGACTGTGTATAAATTAGGATCAAAGTTATGCATCTGTACATAAGCCTTTAACATGGTTACTATTCATTGCTGTGATGAAAATATTTCGGCTACCATGATGTTTTTTGCCTCAGATATCCTTGTTATTGTTTTGGATATTTTAAACCTCATTATTAAATCTTAAAGGCCCAATAACTGAGCTGAATAAAATAGCACAGGTCTCTGACTTCAGCAGAGCAAGCCTGATTTACACCAGCTGAGAATCTGATTGTTGCTTTTGAGCTATTGTAATTGCTTAAGTGAAACAGCCAAAGTAATTGGTGCAAACTAATACAACTGATGGAAAACGATTCAGTGTTTGTCAATACCAAGTATGCTATACAGAACCTAATCAATGAATTAGTCTATCAATTAATTAGTCTAGGCAGAAAATTACTCCCCGTACTGTTAGTCCATGAAAAGATCAATAAAGTCAAATGTCTAGTTTAATGTTTCTCATGTAATGATTATATTATGAGAAGAAGAAGAAGAACAACGTTTATAATGTTTCAGTTACAATTTTCAGGTTTTCAATTAATAAAAAGATACCCAGATAGTCCTGTTAGAAAGATAAGCACAAATGTCAGGATTTTAATGCTGTAAAATCATTGGTCCTCCTCTCTGTTTAAGCTGCATCTTCAAGGGACTGATATTCCTACAAGGAAATGATAGTGTGGTATAAGGATTAATGTACGCTGAACCACCATTTTGTCAGTTCTTCTACGTGGGAAATTGTGGCAAGAATGTCTGGCTTTTAGGCCAAATCCTTCATTTTGGCAAGGGCTAGACTGAGCCACCTCTCTGGGATGACTTTGGCAGTTCACAGCTGTTGTTGTGTCAGCATCAGAAACACACTGGGTGGAAAACTGAGAACTCAACCTTTTTCTGTTTTAATTGGCTGTAGTCTTATTATTTCTGCTAACTGTGGCCTGGTCACCCACACTTTGAATTTTGCATATTTATAATTGACTTTACAGCAAAAATAAGCAAATACATCTTCTGTTACAATCTGGTAAAGTCCCTAATTATGAAGCCTTTAAAGTCTGGCTGTTTGCCCTGTAGTATGAAAGAAAAGCAGCCATTCTTGCTTTCATGCACACACACATTCAGTGGTTATGAATTTTAAAAGTATGCACTGCACTACGGGAAAATAAAAAAAGAGTTTTGGATATCACCTGTATAAAATGCAAGAAGTGAAAATCATGTGGAAACTGAAGTCACTGGCAATTAGCCAGGCTTGGAGGTAGATGAAAGCAGATTTTGCAAAGGGGGGGTGGAAAAAAACTTCAGATTACCTGAAAATAAGATTTCACTGAAAGGAAAAATTTGTTGCAGTAATCCTGCAATAATCTGCTGTAATGAATACTAAACATACAGCAAATATCAAAATAAGGGTATCTACAGTCAGTGAATAATTACTGCTTTAGATGATCTAGGCTTTGGTGAACATGTAGATTACTTTTAATGTTGGACATAACCTTTTACGGTTTTCAGTCTGTTTCCAGACTACAATACTATCTTTAAAAGCTTAGTCTTTTGCAGAACAATAATGCGTTACTTCATGTTTCATATTCCAGTATCAATTTTTCTATTAAAAATAGATTAAATTTTAAGTAACTAGTGATGATATGTTCAATAAGAGCTAGCTGGATGAAAAATTAATGTCTGCAGTCCTTCTGTTTTGCAGGGATTAACTGAACTAGCCAGAATAAAATTTAAATGTGCCTACTTCTCTCAGTTTCAGCATATTCTACCTAAAACTTGTACTTTGTACATGCTTTAAGGTATCAAAAATAAAATAATGGCTCACTTTGGTGTAGGGAATGGTCACTTCCAAGCTGTTGCACAGGGAGTCATAGGAGATACATGTTTCTTCCAAAATTTGCAACATAATGCTAATATCCTGTTCCTAAAATACAACCTTGTCTCAAGGATTGACTGAGTCAGAGTAAGACAATAAACTTCTCCTACTTAGCTGGCTCACTTCCTGGGATGAATGTCCCTAAAAGGGCTCTTTTCAATCCAAACCCAGCAGAGCATGGTGTGGGTTTCCTGCCAGTGAGTATCTGCAGGTTAAGAAAAAGCCTTGAATGGTTTTAGGTAGCCTCAATATCCTACAACAGTTGCTGTAAGAATATGTTAAGGCTGGAACTTTTTTGGGGTGTGAAGGAATTGGCACCTTCAAGGAAAAATTTGCACAACACTGCCAGCAGAACATTTTTAATGCACATGTGGAAGATGTGCAGATCTAGGGATCAGTATCTCATAATGGTCCTCTATGAGAGCAACCAGGATTCATCGCTGCCAGATCCTTAATTCACAGTGCTGCCAATCCTGGTGTGGATTATCTGGATAAACTTTTAACTGGGTATTAAACTCCCTGATGAGGGCACTAGGTTTTCTTCAGAACCAGTATGTTCTAATGCAGCTAAAGATAGATGAAGTAAAGGTACAGCTGCATTTATAATTTCTGCAGCTGGTTGTAGGTTACACCAGTCTTTATACAGACACTTCTGAAGACACCAACATGCATGCCTAAAGATAAGAGGCTATTTAAAAAAAAATTTATCAACAATCAAGTGAGAGATTTTTTTTATTTTTTTTTTTCCCCAGGGTGTGAATCAGAGTAAGAAACTAACCAAATATGCTTTAAAGCCAGCCAGGAAGGCAGGCAATCTGGCTGCAATCTCTGATCGCCCCCAGCATATAGACACATCTATTTGGCTTTTCAGAAGAAAGAGATACTCCTCGTCCATGGGTAAAGGGATACCTTGAGAACTCATGCAGCACATTAACAGAAATCTTGTTTTCTCTATTAATGGTATTGTGCTTGGGTGGGGCACTTCCACTGCATAAAACAACAGCGCACTGCTCCACCAGACCTGAGCAATTACGGAGTGGTTTAAGTAGCAGCGCAAAGGAGTTTAGCTTCTCCAGGCTTCACATTTAAAGTCAGCCTGCAGCAGCTACAGGGTTGGCAGTTGCAGGCAGATGTATGTGATGCAAATATCACCATCGGAAAACATTGGCCCAGCTCCTTACCTGGTTCAGAATGACTCACTGATGTCACTGTGATGAGATTGCACTGGAAGAGACAAGGATCCCATGCTTTGTTCACCAAACATTTCCAATCACTCTTCATATTAACATAGCACTCGTCCCATTTATGGACAGGAACCAATTTGCGCTTGGCACTGGGCATGAGACTCTGTGCACCGAAGAGTTGACACCTATCTGTCAGCACACGGAGAGGGCAGGGAAATGCACTCGGCTCTGATGGGACAAGAGAGAGCCTGATAGCCTGTAGTCTTAAGCATGCCACCCCTCCAAATGTATGTCTCTAGTGGTTTGGGGTTTTTTTTTAGAGGCAAAGGAGAGTTTTCTAAGGAGGAATTTGAAGATCAGTGAAGTAACTTTGCTGCTGTTTGCAGAGAACCTTTCTGCAGCCTGAGCTACTAGCTGGAAGAAACCATGAAAGTGCTTGTTTAAAAATACCACAGTGAGTAAAATACCACAGATACCACAGATTTTCTTGGTAATTATGATATTTTATTGGGGGTGGGGAGCGTTATGCTTCTGTTTGAATTTAAAAGGGTTTAGAGAGTACAAAAATCAACAAGCACAATGCTGTGTTCTTTCCCTTTAAAGAATTTGCTCATTCAAGCTAAATGTGGGGACAAACACTTGGTGCTATTAGCCAATCTCATGTAACATTGTTATTATAAAGAACTGGGGAAAAAAAAAGTATGACAAAAGCGCAGCATAGCCAGGCTATGGAGTCATGTTAATTTTGGAGTCCAGGACCTTTTTGAAAAATGCCTGGTGACCCGTCAGGCCCCACGTGCTTTACCCCAGGTGGCACCAAACCCCCTGGACTCTGCAGCCAGGTCCCCATCAGCGGGGGATCTGCATGCGTTCGAGTCCACCTGGAAGCTGGTGAGGAGGCAGAGATGGCTGCTCTGCGGGTAGCTGCCCTGCTGCCTGCCTGGCTGTGTGGTTAGCCCCGTCGGGCCCAGCGGGAGCAGGGAGTGAATGTTGCCTTCCAGATCCAACTGGGAGCAAAGAGGGCTAGTGCATACCAGCTGATAAGGCTGGCACGGCTTTTCTTTCTAGCGTTGAGTAAATCCCCAAAGGCTGCGGATGCCAATAAGCGACTAAAAGTTCTAGTGCTTGTCAGAGTCGTATTATCCCAATGATCCACATCTGTTGATTCAGCAAAATGGAGGCTAGAAATGTCATGAGAATAGGATCTCTCCACAGAGCCCCGTAATTCTGCTTCCAGTCCCTTGGGGCAGCAGCAAGAACCGAGGTGAATAAAAATGGGAAGTAGTACTCACAGAGGGAGAAATTTCTTTCTGTAATCACAGATGCTTTGCATAGAGTCATTCTTGTCATTCTTGACTTTGAACCTGCAAAACATTTGCCTTACATTTGCCTTGGTTCTGGTTTGTATTTTGGACAGAGACATGCATCAGCTCTTTTTCCCGCTGTAGTTCTTGCAAAACTAACAAGCTCTAAAGCTTGTCCGGTATGCTTGAGCAAACCAAGCAGTAACACTCACTGCACTGGACCATGACCATATGTACATGCAGGGCTGTCTTTTTATTTTCCATTTCCATGTTCAGACAGTGTCACGATGTCTTTGATACAAGTGATTTCATTGACTTAATAGCTGATTGTACACCACAGAAGTTTGCAATAGCCTCGGAGGTAATTTTTAATAATGCTGTTTTGCAGAGCCCAGCCAGTGCCTTCAACATCCGCAGCTGTCCATGCGCTTTCAGCTGTACCACGATCCTCTTTGTGCCCTAGAAAGCCCCATAGCCTGCTAAGCGGGAGAAGCGTCATGAGGGAGTGCCCACACAACCCCACTGAAGGCAGGATCTTTCAGGCAGGACAGTGGGTACCTTTGCATCGCTTTGTGCCACTGGAGTTGGTAGAGTTGTCACATATTGTATTTCACCTTTTTCCTTGCTCCTAATGCCCAAATAAAGGAAGCAGGATCTAACAGCTGCCACAGAAGCAATCCTCATGACCTATCTAGATAGGCAAAGAGGTGAACCCGCTTTGTCCAGAGGCCTGCTTATTCCAAACCTGATGTCTAATCTACTAAATCAGCTCCTTGGGTAGCCTATTGCTGTAGGAAAAAAAAGGTGATTTAATTGCTGATTTTTTCATGTATTTCCTGAATTGAACTCTGTCTAGAACTTGACAGTACTCATTGGGGAGACATGGAAGGGAAATTTCTCTAAGCTGGAGAAGTTTGCTTATAACTGGTATAAAAATAGTCTGGTTAAAACTGTGTTTAGTGACTCATGCAAAAGAGTCTTGAAGAGTCAGTTAGACATGCACAAACTAACGAACTGCAAAAAAAGGCTTTCCCTCCATTAAATGCCTCTCTGTAATCATCAATATTCTTAAAAAGTGTAATGATTTCTTATCAGTGCTTGAATGAACCGTAAAACTACCTTTTGAAATATTGACATTTCCACAATTTTGAACACAAGAATGTTTTCTCTTCTATATAGAAGCTGACGGGCCATTGTCTTGCAGTACATTTTATTCCTGCTGGAGAACATACTGTGTAATGCAAATAAGTACTCGCTTAGTAGCTAGCATTTTTCCCTTAGCAGGTTGTATGAGGCTCCTTTGTTTCACATGCTTTAGCTTTTGAATTAAGGCTTAATCAAGGCACTTTCCGACTGGGGTGTTTTGTATGAATGTAGAATTGTATGAATCTTGGTCTTTGAAATTGAAAGCAAAAATATTTCACAAATGGTTCATGCTCCCATTTGTGGGGATGCTTTATCAACATCAGATCTAAGGGATGATCTTCATCTGGGCAACTCATGGTAGCTCAGTTAATGTCAATGGACTGCAATGATTTACATAGTCAAATGTCTGGCCCCAGTGACACTCAATATCACAAAGGAAACTATCATAAAAATCGAGTAAGCCTTAGATAAAAACTGTGGTATATATGTTATACTGATTATAAGCATGGTTTATTCTAGAACTACTATCTACAGCTAAATATCTACTGCAGAAAAGTCAGTGGAACAATTTTTTCCATCTGAAGATGCTCTTCCATCACGTCTGAAACTGCAGAATGCCAGACTGACTTTCCCAACATCCCATGTCAGTCAGAAAGAAATATGGGGGTGGCAGAAACTCATGATTTGCCAGGCAGATTGATATTTATGAAATAGAGTATTTGAATTTTTGCTTTTGAAAATACTCGTGTGTGGTTTACTTAATACTATATTGTATTCTAGATGACAATTTAAAAATATAAAATGTTGAAAGAAAGCATTTGAAGTGATTTGAGACTTCTTTTTTTGACCCCAAAATTTACTTTCATTTTGGAAGAAAAGTAGATTTTGAAGCCTCCAAGTCCTCTCTGCAGCAGATGTTTCCCTCTCCAGTCTGCTCTGCTAATGACACCAAGTTGGCTCCCTGTGTGTTTTGTGGGGTATTTTAAGGAAGAAGGCATAAGTAACAGATCTCCGTTGAATAAAAATCCCTAATAATAGAAGCAATGGAAGTGATGGTCTGTACAAAGAGCCATCCATCCCTGGTGTCTCACGGTGGCTCCCTGTGAGGACCGGGGCAGTAGGAGTTTCCTCCTGCCATTGTCGCGTGTTCCTGCCCCTGTGCCGTAGGCCGTGGGTCCCTGGAAGGTGCCACTGCAGCTGTCTGTGGAGCCATCTTGTAAACTGAGTAACTGAAATGATTGGACTTAAAGTCACCTTTTCTTTTGTGTCCTATCACAGACAATGTTGTACCTCACTCTACAGTAAGTCCCTTGGGGCTACAGTAGAGTTTCTGGTCTTGCCACCTTTGTTGGACTTGCCCTAATATTAAGAACATTTTTGAGGAAAAAAGCTGGTGCAGACCCATCTGTGTTTCTTATCCCAGTCTGGACTGAGGAAATCTAGAATACTCATTTAATTGTAGACACACCTTTATCTCTAGTCTGCCTATACTTACATGACAGGAAAATGCAAATCCTTCACTATGCTACAATTTAGCAGCAGGACTCACCGAAGCCTTACAATATTTATTAGGTCTTTTAGTTATTGTCAGTTGCCTCCTTTTAAATATGGCACGGACACACACTGACACGTACGCTGTTTATAACAGTAGGTGTGGATCATTTTCCTAAACTAGTAAAAAGGATTTTAAAAGGTGCCTGTCAGCTGCAAACCTTTTTATTATCCAGTGCCAGCCACTGGAAATTATGTACAAACTAAAGTCAATGGAACAAAAGTTAATTATCTAGTACAGCTATTGTTATTATGTAGAGGAGCCAGCTCTTATTGATTAATGAGTCAGTGCTATGTTTGCTCACAGGAATATTAATATCTTGTGCACATGAGAAGTCATTAAAATGAGCAAGGAAGACCTTGACTTTAAACTTAAAGTGCACATTGCTCTAGTTATCTGAATGATTTTGTCAGGTATAGCATCATAGTTATAAATTATTGAAACAAGTAGTTATTGTAAAGATAGTTCACATAGCCCGTTTTAAATTAAACGAGTCGATACACTTTTCCCATTATGTTCTGCACTGTTACAATTAGGAGACTTTAGGTGGGCAGAAAAAGAGTTAGGAGATAGGGTAAGACTCTGGTGCGTGAGCCTTTGCCTCACCTAACCTCTCACAGCATGAGAAAACTGAGAATAACGCCGTGTCCATGCTGAGCTGATGGGAAGTGTGGGTGTAGCAGACAAATGCGGGATGGGTCAAGAGAGCGCTCTCATAAACTGACTGCCTAGCATTGCAGATGGCCTGATAATAATTAGTGAGTAGGTATTACGGCATATTTCAGAATCCAAGTCCAACACATTACCTTTTCTATATTCCCAAAGCCACCAAAAGATGCACTGAAAAACCTACATTACTATTTTATGAAAATGTATGTTATGGCATTATGAATATAATAACATTTTACTGGAAATACAATTACGCCTGCTTTTAGATCATGCTAAGACCTGAAACTTAGAAAATCAGCGTGGATCTATAAAGCTGAGGTCCAGCATACATTTGCACTAATGCTATCTTACATCACTCTGACAAAGTAGAGGGACGTTTAAGTGGGAGTATATTTTATTGCATCTAATTTACATACTATTACTTACCAAGAGCAAACCAAAAGCAGTCCTGGTATAAATGAGAATCAGGTGTCGTGTAACTTAACAGGAGAAAATATCAAAAGGGAATATAATTTAATTATATTAAAGTATAAGCAGAACTAGGAAAAAAGTTAGAACTTTATATTATTGGAAATATTAAGCAGTATTTGGAGGATTTGTTTGTTTGTTTATTTTGAATATATCATCGGTAGTGCCTGTTGCTGTAGAGATTCAGATGTAAGCTTGAAACTACACATTGTATCTATCTCCTTAACTTTAATTAATTACTCCCATACTTCATGGGAAGCATATGTTTTGGGGTCTTGCCAGAGAGTATTGATCCTTCCAGAATTAAACCCTATGCTTGGTAATATGGATCTGTGGGACCAAACCTGTGTCATCTTTCTTGCGAGCCTCTGTCAAGCTCAATGAACAGTAAACCTCTCCCTTTCATCACCATAACTCATTTCCAGGATCAACTGTTACCTTATTTGGCTTGTTGTGACGGCAGAATAAGAAACAAATCTCCAGAAGAGGCTGATCGATTAGAAACCATCCAGAGGGTAACAACAGAAACAGCCAGTGGTCTGGAAGACATAATCTACTAGGGAAGATTGAGTGAGTGGCATAATTTCACCTGGAAAAAGAAAGACTGAGGGGGTGTGACAGACTTCAACAAATATGAAAAAATTACATCAAGGAAGGAGGGAATAATCTGTGCTTTGTGTTCAATCATACAAATAATCTGTTCTCAAGGGTAGATAGACCAAAGGGTAATCGATTTAAATTGTAGCACAGAAGATGTCAATTAAGAATAATTGGAGGTGGACTGAGTGGCGAGGTCAAGGGGATTCATCCCCTTTTCCTTTCATGTTCCATTGTTTTGAAGCTTTTTCCTCATGCTGGTCCTGCAACGGAGGATGTGAATGGGTTGTAGGACGAATATAGTCTGTATAGAGAGTCGCAAGGTGGAGGGAATTTGGCCTCTTCGTCCCACTTCCTTCTCTGTTCCAGCAACCTCTTTAGTGGGGCCTGAGGCGATGTACAATATTGCTGCTGCTGTGCCACGAGTCTGGATGTGGCTGACCCAGAGACCCTTGCAGGATACAGGAATTCAGCAGCGGGACATGCAGGTGAGAGCAGGAATGATTTTTTTTAACCATTTGGAGTCTCAGCCAAATGTCGACAATTTTAGGTAAGGCAGCGAAGCTGCTTCTGGCCAAAAGGATACGTCTCAGTGCAAGAAAACTCCCAGCTGCAAACAGCGGAAAGATGAGAACATATCAAAGTAGAAATTGCAGAAATCTTCCTTAATGGAGCCTAAATCCAGAGTACTTGTATTCCTCCTGTTCTGGACCGTGCTGGCATAGAGAGGTAGCACTTCATCCTGGGTGTAGAATGTGTGAGCAGGTGTGTGTGTACACAGCACCCAGGAGAACCCCGCCCCTCCTGGGCCCTGGGGCACTACATTGGTACAGGCTGGACTGGCACTGAGTTCACTAAATGAGAGAATAGTCTCAAGGGGCAAATTCTGCTTTAATTAGTCTGGCCCACCTTATTGATGTCAATTTGTTCTAGCATTTCCCTGGCTGTTGATGAGCCGCCATCCAAAGAACTGCAAAACAAGTGTTTCAATGCCAGTCACAATGCCATAAAAAATGACAGCTTCTCAGAGGACACCTTTAATGTTCTTGAACTGCATTACAGATACGATTTTGATAATCTGATGAATAAATATTTTGCGTTGAATTTAGTCTATTTCTAGCTCTTTTGGTCACGGGTGGGTTTTTGTTCCCACACTGCTAACTTGCAAGGAGAAAAAGAAATCAAGACAGACCTAATGATTTCAATTAAGCATCTTATATTTTTGCATTTTTTTAAAAACCCATTAAATTTGCACTGAAATGTTTTAAGGTTAATAGATTACCTCTGAACCCCAAGGAAATCAAGCTTCCTGTGCCTGCCTGTCATTTACTGGAGTGGTTACTTATCTGTCAATATTTCTTCCTTTTTTTCAAGTCCCAGGCCTACTTGATCTTGTCCATTTGGCACTGCTGGAGGAATAACAAGTTTCTTCCCGTCATGCACCATTCTGGGATACATCATGACAGAGAAATCTCAAAGCCCAGGTCAATTATAACAGAAGATGTGTAGCACCTCTGCCCCCACAGTGTCTTCTGGGGATCCACTTGGCAAAATGATATAAAACTATTTCTGAAGACTTCCCATGATCTGGTGCTGCTTAGAACTAAGTCACTGGCAAAATGTAAGAAAATATGCATATGCACCACCGCTCACCTTCCCCCTTGTTTGCCAAAGAGTTAACTAACGTTACATGTGTGGGGAGAGGGCTGGGGCTGGCAGATTCCTCACCATACAGTAATTACTTTTTAATTAGAATTCATTGAATACAGATGGATACCTTCCGTACTTTCTCCCACTGATGATTTTAATATTCCCCTGTCAGGTATTATGAGGCAGTAGCTGACAGTGAGTTACATGAAGTAATCCTGTAGCTGGTAGCGACTTACATAAAGTAACCAACTTAACCATTTGTCTTAGATAAAATATGATCTCCATCCTCACTTCTTTCCATGGAGTCTGTCACCGGCGTGTTGATGTAGTGTTTGTTTACTCTCATTCCTGCAGGAGGAAATATCATAGTTCATGTATCAAATTACTGTAACTGACTGGAGCATTTTTATTTAAAATAATGTGCAGTGATATATTTTCATAGTGTCGTTGATGTATTTTCAGGGCTTCTAATTTTTACAAGTATATAATCTGAATATCATTTATCTGAGTGTGCAGTTGTAAAATCTATGGTAATATCTGATCTCATTATAAAAATCAGCACTTACGAATGGAATAGAGTAACTAAATCTGAAACTGACTGGATATTTTTGGTATTTTGATAGAAATAAGAAAGAATTTCAGTTTTTTTCTTTTTGCTGCAGGGCCTCTAAACACAATCTGACATGTGATGTATTTTTGAAGTCAAAGTTAATAATTCTCTTTACATAAAAAATAAATACCCCCTATTGAATACACACTCTAAAATTAGAATTGCATATTTCTAAGTAATATACCTAAGGAAAGTGATTTATTCTAATGCAATAATGGCATAGATTTACAAAGCTTGAGTGATACAATGTTTCTCGTTATGGTTGTAAAATATTTGTTGCCACTATGGGATTTTCTAGATCATTATTTTAAAAAAGGAAAAACCCACTTTGACAGATGAACTGGGGCCATTCTGAGCAAATCACAGATACTTCATATAACAAGGCCTCCAAAGAGGGGAGCACAGACTTATTACTATGGCAACCCAGATCAAAACACTATTTTAGTGGAGAGTTTCCAGTTTTACAATGCAATGATGATTGTTTATAGTACCATTGAAACCAGATCCAGCAAAGGTTCAAGAAATGAGCTGACAAGAGGAAAATCATTATAGATAAACTGGGGATACTTGAATGACATATTGTGGAATCTGCTATTATTTGATCAAAGGATGAAATTGTTACACAAACATAGATAAATAATGGTAGATGATACAGTCTGATGGACTGTATTTTGTTAGTTGTGTTAGATTGTCTATCTGGAAGATAATTATTGGTTCAGAGTTGCAAAACACAAAAGCAGATTTAATAATAGAAATTACTTAACTTTGAAAAAAACCCTGTCTATTGATTCTCCCTAATAATTTATAAGATTTAAATTTTACAGATGCTTTCCTTCCCAAATCATTTAGTAACACCTACATAATAACAAACATCACCTACACCTGGCATTTAGACAGCATCTCTGGTGGGGTGCTTTTTTCCTGAAAGTGCATCAGATGGCTCATGGGCTGGATAATACATGCTTAATCCTGGAACAACTTCGATATCAGCTAATCAGTGCTTAAAGAGTGTTAATCCTATAGCAGTGAACCTCTTCAAACCTCTCACGCATCTGCAGTGGCAGGGCAAGGGGATTTTTTTGTGGCAATAGCCTAGGAGCAGCTCTGGGCTCCCTCCAGCTGTTTTCTGCCTCATATCTGCTGGCCCAGGGAAGCGAGTTGTTTGTTAACCTCCTTCCTTGCTGTAATGGTCCTACTGGTTTCAGTGTAGGAGCCACAGGAGCCTGGGGACACTGCTCCGTTTTCTGCTTAGGATTATTTCTCAACACAAGAGCCATGGATGAAGTTACTTGTTCTGGCTTCCTGCCAAGTTCATGCCGTTCTTCACCTCAAGATCTTGAGCAAATCACAACCATTCCCCTTACCAACCTTCTTGCTAGCCCCACTTCTTCTCAACTTTATCACGTTAATGGTTAAAAACCCGAGCTCACCTGTCCATGTAACCAGGGCAGTGTGGTTAAAGCCTCTGTTCCCACAGCACGAACAGAGAAAGCTCCTAGTGACTTCACTAGAGGCTGTAGAAGCAGTCCCTGTGCAGGCAGAGAAGAGACAGAAAAGTTCCCAGTCTGAGAAGCAAAGTCGGAAAGAAGAAAGGTGGATGAGGACTGACCCCAGCAAATTTCCTTTACCTGGAAAAAGTCTGATCATGCCTCAGCATGCCCCAGGCACAGGTCTTCCCTCTGCAGGAAGAAGCTTTCTTTGATGTTTCTCTCGGGGGGACTGGCTGATGGGACAGCAGCAGGGCCCCAGGACCACGTGGACATGGTCTTACCTCGCCATCCCCAAAACAGTTTTCTCTATGGGATCCTCAAGGTGAAAGTGTCTGTGAGCTCAGAGCAGTTTTACTCCCAGAAAGAAATGAGAGATTTACTTACAGAAGCCTTTAAACATTGGACTGAAAGTACAAAGCGGATGAAATGTTTTCAGAAGGGTGATTTACTATGTCGTTTGTATATTACTGTGGGTGGAGAGAATTTGGCTCTTCATGGAAGTTTGAAGCAAAATTTTGCCTTACATTTGGTATTTCAGATGATGCAGGGAAAGCATTTTCTGGTGTAGTCGTACTTGGACCAGAATACAAAACACATCCTTTAGTAAACTGTGAAGCTTTAACTTGTTCAAATGACACTTACCCAACAAATCATTTTGAACTTGGAAGCATTAGAGAGGTCACATTTTTACACAGCTGATCTGCTGCTGAACAATCTTTTTTTAGGCATTAAGAACACCCAGGCTTTTTTCAACACTAGATATCATGCCTCATCCGTGAATTACATTTTCCTGAGTTTATTATGACCATTTCAAGGAAAATTAAGCCACTCCATTAACATCTGAGACAGGAGCACCCTTCAAAAATCCAATCCAGTAGAGCAGTTGATGGTATTTATTGCTCTTCCCTAATGCACTTGTATTTTCTCTGCCATGCGAGGACTATTCAGACATCATCATACAAGTATCAGGAGTGTGTTCCTTGTCTCAACTCCTAAGAGATGACACTGGCACATACTTAATCATGGAGCAATTATAATCTAAAAGACTTCCCAGAATACAGATTGAGTCCCCACATAAGTACAAGGAAGCGGTGAGTGTTTTCCACTGACTCCGGTATGTCCATACACTCTTGCCTTTTCCATCTAACCTCACAAACATCTGTCTTCAGCCAAGAAACAGCAACAAAGATGTCAACATCTGTTCTGTTCAGCCCAAGTACAGCACTGATGTTAAAGTTTTCCAGGATCACTGATGTCCTACATTATTAATCAAGGGCCTCAGAAATAATTCTTCTGCTGACAGACTATTTATAAAATATATCTCCTGTCTTCAAAGTATGGTCAGTGTCCAGTCACATAGCATGGAGCATGGGTGAAGGCTGCTGGGCTGAGATTCCACTGGTGAGGACTGTTCTAGTCACTTGGAGGTCATAAGAAGCATCTGATAGAAATGGCCAAGGTAACTGCTGGTCCCTCGTTGCCCCTTGGCTTTGGCACGATTATATTTATTCTTGAAGGTCCTCATTTAATATGAGTCTCCAGGAGTTCATGTAACAATAATGGCAAAGAACATTTCTTCCCTTTATTCATCCTTGCTCACCAATATTTACTTCTGGTTATCCAGCTTACCTGGCTGCCCTGTGTGGTGAATGTCCTGCGTGGCCAGTGGTAGGCAACATCTGAAGACTGTGGTCACTTGTTTCCTCAATGTTACTTCTGATAGTGTTTCCCACACCTCTGCTCTACAGAGGTTATAGGTTATGCTGAGATTAGGGATACCAGAGAGATGGTTTCTGTCTTGCTGTGAGAATTTTCGATGGCTGAGATATAACCAATACAGCAAAGATACCAGTCTTCTCATTTAATAAAATTATATATACTAGCACAGACTCTTTTTCACCTTAGGCCCTGCTCAGTCTGATACTTCCATTCTCCTGGTCTTCAAGCTCCCTACCAGATCACTCTCTGAGGCCTCTGGTGGGTGTGGGATGGTAAAAATGACCTGAGCCTGAATTTTTTCAAATCAGTTTAAAAAAAATCTGAAAATGTGAGGTGAGCTCATCATTTTGATATTAAATAAACACGATCTTCAAAGAAAATAAAAAAGCATCCAACACTCCAGTGGTGATCATTGCATAAAACCTCTCACAGACTGGGCAAAGAAGCAATATCAAAATTTTGAATACAAAAATAAGTATATGAGAGAGAAACAGAACAACCCTCTGTCTCAGGAATTTCTCTGTTCTCCTCTTGGTCATTTTCTTCAGCTCTATCTCTCAACAACTTGTAGCAGTCAGAATGTCCTTAGGATTTTATCTCCAGCCCACAGAGCAAGTAAGACCTTTGTTTAACAGCAGCTTCCAGGTACAAAACAACTCATAAATTTGAAATGCAAAACAGCTCCTAAATTTCAGAGAGCTGCCAAGTGAAAATGCCTCTGTGAGGCGCAACAGTGGCTCTGGGGAAGACTGTCTCCAAGGAAGAGCAGCACAGAGCCAGGCTTGCGTGGGTTTCTGCTCTCCATCACTTACATATATGTTAAGAAGTAATTGCATAACTTGATCATCTCCATGCCTAGAACTCAGCACAGCTTTAGTCCTACCCAGCTCCCCTGCCACAGGATAAATCCTCGCTGTCTATCTCATCTATCAGCTTTGTGTAAGTGCTCCATCCAGCTCTCTGTACTGTTTTTATCAACAAGCACTGTCAGGTTAGAAAGTGGATGACTTACTTCCCCAAGCGATCTGAAGAATGCAGTGCCACAGAAACATGTTTAATGCTGGATAACCATCCACCTTTCCCAAGTGAATTTTTAATGGCTGAGGCTGCCTTCCATAGTGCGTCAACCAGAAGGAGCTGTGATTAAGCCCCACACTCCGTGATTTCCATCCAAAATTTTCTGCTCAGTGGTGACAAAATCTTATGTAGTTTTCACTAAACTCTCCTCCAATTTCCCACTGGCTTTTCGTATGTGCAGATAATTCAGAATAAAGGCCCTTGTCACAGTAATATGTATTCTAGCGTAGCACGGAGGAGCTGTTTCACCATGTAAAAGCCATATTGCCAAGCTGTATTATGCTTTACCTGTCACCATGCCAGGAAACATTTAACAAGGAAGGAAAACAAGGAGAGTGCATGTGTTGCCAGCTATTCAATATAGGCCATTTACTATTAAACTGTGGAAAGGTGCTGGAGTTTAAATGCACCCTGGTTTTCTTCTGTTACTGGTAGCAAAAAGCTGAAAGGTTTTGCACTGTTGACCTACTGTTCAGTGCCACTAATTTGGACCTGGACTATCTCACTAGGTCTTTATGGTTCACTGGTCTTTTCTGAGCCTCAAGGGGTTTGTTTGTTTGTTTTCAAAAGGTTTATACCACCCCAGAAAGTGAGGTTTTGGCTGAGTGACCAGTTTCAGTTTCTGTGAGAAAGGGTGGCCCATACCGCCTGAGTCCACCGATAGCCTGGGTGAGTGAGGACTAGGCTCAGGCTCATGCAAAAACTAGGCACAACCACTTAGGTACAAGTGTCTTGCCATTGTAATGCCTTCATCACCTTGCCAGCCCAAAGCCCTGAGGTTCCTACTGGCGCTCCCCATGCAACGAGCGGTACCTTTGAACAGCGCTAACAGTCACAACAGAGTAAAATGCTGGAAAATAAGGGGTAGTCTTAACTCCTCCCACCTGGGGGATGCCCGACAGTGTCACCCCTCAGTTCTGCCTCCTGCCGCAGGGGCTGTCTGTGCAGTTCGCATGAAGCACTAGCTCGGTGATAGCCGTGGAGCCGGGACTGTAGGACATGTCCTGCCTTTAGGCTGCAGTGTACATAGTCCCAGCATCTGGTGAATCAAATTTTGTCTTCCTTTCTAGAAAGTGGAGTGGCTTTGGTGGAAAGGATCAGACACGTTTTCTGCACAGTCCTGCTCCAGACAGCCCATGGTCTGCAGAAGGGCAGAGGTCTGCCTTCGAGTTCCCACAGGCAGAAGAGGGGACAGACTCACAAGTCCTGCCTTTCAGCAAGAAAGCCTGGTATAAAGCACCACCCAATAAATCTTAGTAAGTAGCTGTGTAGTTAAGCTGTGACATTATGGGTATTTTTAGTTTGGATGACTCAACACTTTTCTTGCTTTAATTGTTTAATTTCTATATGGTTGCTTTGGGCTGTTGTTGGAGTACTGGCACGTACTGTTACGGTGTGCTTTTGGAGTAAAAATTCAGATCATGGATGCAGAGTAGTGAAGGAGTAGCTCATAGAGAGGACCTCTGCCAGGCTTTGTCGTCCCAAAGCACGGAGCTGTGTGCCTCACTTCAAAATGTCCTGTAGTCTGATTTAAGTACTGCACTGAAACCCAGAGAGACCAATGACGGTTGCAAAAATGAGGTTGATGAGTGTTTTGCGACAGCCTTGTTATAACGTGATCTACTGTGATCAGGTGTGTTATTCTGTCATTTGAGCACGTGTCAGTGTAATACAGTTTGAATCCAGGGCACAAGGGGATAGAGGTGCCCTGCATTTACAGTTGTTTCCATGTAGGAAGCTCGAGCTACAGGGAGGAAAACCAGAGCTAGGCAAGGTAGTATACTCTGAGTGAGACTCCGTGAGGACCTTATAGTGCTTAAAATGTGGGTGAACATTGCAAAGCGTGGCTAAGCAGCAGTTCTGGGCCTATCTACAGAGGCTTCGTTGGGGATCGGGGGAGAATAAGGCTGCTCTGAACACACGAGCTATGAGGGAAGATGGCAAGGCTGGTGCTGGTGACTGATTCTGGGCTCTCCCTTCCCCTGCTGCCCCTGTAGGGACACCTCAAGCCAGAGAGTTGACTGGTCCTTCCTTTCTCTTTAAGTGCTTTGAAAAGACTGTTTCAAAGTGAAAACGAAAGGCACAAATAGATATAATCAGCAAGACCATCTCTCCCTCCTGCACCCAAATGGTGCTGTCTTGCTGACCCTGGCAGTCATTTTATTGGTCCCCTCTTGACTGGTCTCTAAGTCTCCGCACCTGGTGCTCCAGTGCTAATTGGTACAATTAGCCTCTCCCTCTCTGGGCTAATTGCTAATGACTGTCTCACCATCCTCATGGGGACCAGAAGAAACTTGCACAAGGGGGAGGGCTGCAAGCACAGAGACACGGAGGGGGAAGTGGGGACCTGGGATGGGCTGGTTTGCTGCTCTCCATTCCTCTCACGTTCACTCACACAAAGCACATAACTCTTTCTCTGAACAACATAGAACATTTCTCTGGATCATGCTACCAATAAAGTAGCAGGGCCCTTTAGCACAAGGGAGCCAGCTGTAGGATCTGTAGGGCCCTTCGTGGCATTTGAGCACTTGGGCTGCTAATATGTACAAGGTAAAGCTCCTTAGCTGTCTGCCCAAGGTCTTTGTAAGACGTGTTTTATGCGAACACCTGTCTGGAGAATATTGCTGGAAGTTGCTCAGAGGCTCGTGGTAGTAGAAAAGTTAATATCCAGATTGTTTAAAAGGAGCTGGGAACAAAAGCTCTATTGGCTCTTCAAAAGAATAGTGTGATCTCTATACAAAAAATAGATACTTTTGAAACTGCTATGTGTTTAATATTAATACAAGTATTTGTTTGTGACTATATTTGAAATGGCTTCAGTGGCAGGTTGTCCTCTGTTGTCCTCAGCTGATAGGCAGCCTTGGTGAGAAGAATCTGATTAGAATTAGAGAATAAGTTTACAAAAGAAAATATTGAAACTGTCTTTTCATACTGGGACCTGACAGCATTTAACAGTACCTTCGCTTTTTTAAAAATACGTTAATTAGATGTATAAATTACACTACTGCTTATAAATAGCCTTCTCATCACCTAGCATTAATGTAACCGGGATGAGCATCAGATAGCTGACTGAAGCTGACCACCAGGCCTGTGACGACACATGCAGCATCCCCAGCTCTCAGCAGAGGGTTTGGGGCTGTAAACCGAACTCCTGGGACACGGGCGAGATCTGCACACTGGTGCCAAGGTAGCTGTGGGGGTTTTGTCACTGTGTGCTTTGCGTGCATGGAGGTAGCTGTCGGGATCTTAAGAGGTACAGTGAACTGCCTCCAAACAGTGCTCGTTGCACATGCGAGTGCAAGGTGACAATATACAAGCAGACCTGCCAACAGCAGAGCTCAGTTATTTTCTCTCCAGTGTAAGTAACATTTATGCAGTGAAGTGTCGGAGTCCAGATTTAGAGACAGCTCTATAGCCAGACTCAGAGGCATGAAGAGGAGTAGATAACATTCATCTTCCTATGGGTAAATCATGTTAGCTAAGCTGGCTGAAATCTGTGGGTGAGGATTGAGGGGGTGTGCTCAGGGATATGACTTTCCAAATACATGGATCCAGATGAGGGCTGGGGAGCTTCCTTCCGCGTGTGTGTAGCTCTTGCCATGTTGACGAGTGAACCCAGCTGAGCAGAAGAACAGAGTCAGCTCAGTGGAAGATCAAGCTAAACTCGAGTGGCACCAGAGCTGGTGTCATGTAGTCAAAGAGCTTTGCCTGCATGGAAATGATTTTGTGTTGGTTTGACCTACAGTATAACACCCTGCCCCACGGCTTAGCCAGGGAAAGGGAGGAGTAGAGAGGGAGTCCCTGACAGTTTGAACTTGTCAACCTGGAGATCAAACCTCTGTAGATGATGCCATGCAGGACTGTAAATAGGTACTCTGTTATTGTTTAGATACTTGGCGTATTACTTGGCAGGCAAATGGAGAGCTGTTCAGGGCAGAAACAGTGGGTTTGTTGGTTTAAATTCTCAAAAAAATACTGCTGAATGCAAACTCTTTACATTCAACTAAGAAAAGCTCTGGGAATTAGACAGAAAAGAGATTGCTGTCAAGTTGATTTTATGGACTGACCCTGAAAGAAAGAATACCTGTGGATGAGGGCAGCATGAAACTATTTGCTGTTGTTGAGACCACATATGTGAATAGGCAGAAGCCAAGGCTTTGTTGAGCCTGATACGTGGCTAGTGTTTTCCAAGAGTTATTGCATTTTCCTAATGAAATGACCTCTTTGAGATGAGGCAGTGTTTATTTCAAGCCATATAATGTCTTGCACTATCTCAGCTTCTTCAACCTTCTTCAGGTTTGAGCTCAGTTTTTCCAAGCTGTGTTCATCTTGTAAAGCTATTCATATATCCAGGCATGGGATGTACATCTACATCAAGATATAATTTGTGGATAGACACTGACATTTAGAAAAAAGACCATCCAACTAGGAAAACATCTGCCATGAACAAAGGTTTAAGGAAATATTCTTCTCTCATGAAGTAGATGGATGGATGGTGCAGGGCACTTCACTGGCTTTGCTGTGAACTTTACACTGTGCTGCTTGCATGGGGAAGGCTGTGCAGCAAGGGGGGCAGAGGTTGGCACAAACAACCTGAAGCAAGAGGGAGGTAGGCTGGGCCACTGAAGCACTCAGTGCCCTTGAGTAAGTGGCTTGACTTGCTCGCTCCTTAGGGTGACCTTGGACGAGGCTCTTAAATTCCTTTTCCTCAGTCAACCCAGCTGGCAAATTTGTTTGGGGGTGAAGAAACACCAAAATGACATTGAAAGCAAGCTGTTCCCCTGCACTGCCCTTTCCAGGGTAAACAAATCATACCCCAACATCCCCCTCAGCCTGCCATGGGGGGTTTTCAGCGTGTCCTTTGTGGAGCCCTGTGGAAAAGCCTGGATGCCACATGAACTACACAAATGGTACAGTTGCATATTCAGATATAGTGCAATGTTTGTTCATCTCTCAAAACGTGTGTACAGTACTGATCACTGTATTATCTGTGTGCTTTCTGCTAATTAGCAATGCAAATATAGAAAGATTCTTCTTCCCTCCTTTTCCATAAGCAGCCAAAAATGCATTACTTTTTTCCTCCGTTACCTTTTCCATGATTAAAAAAAAAAAAAGATGCTAGACATAATAAACCAGTGTATTCAGCATCTAGTGGAAAGATAATATTATAAGTGTGAAAGATGGTTTTCCTGAAAAAGGACAGTTTTATTCATTGGCTAACAGAAAGCATTAGTTTTACAGTTCAAGGTAGAAACTGCCATAATTCGGGTCGTATTGTTTCTTCTGGCAGGGAATAAACTCTCTCTGTCTTTTTTTTTTATACCTAGAGGTGAGTTTTTACTCTTTCTCTTTGAATTACACTGGTGGTCATCAGAGTGGTGGTAGAACAAGAGTGTGATGTTGCTGGAGTACTTCAGATGTAGTTGCTCAAAGCACTGCCACTATAATTCAAAGTGAAGAGAGTAAAACTTACAGCAGGCGCTCCAAAATGGAGGACACCGAGGTCTTTGTTTACTGTCCTCGTCCTCCTTCCCTTTGGGCAAGAGCCAGCATCTGACATCTGTGTTGCTAGGTGCATGGAGTTACCCAGGCAATTATGCACCGCTGCAACATGCAAGCTGGCTGCACGCACAGGACAAGCATGGGGGGAATGGGGAGGAGAGGACTAGGCAAAAAGAGGTGCCCCTGGTGCCATCTGGGGACACGCAGAGTCACTGGCCAGTGCAGGGTGCAGGGACTGCTCCCTGCTAACGATAGCTCTCATCAAGGTCAGCGGACTGATTTAGGAAATAAAAAAGGTTTGAAGGCACCTGGTATAGATGAAGAGTTGCACAGCTGTAGTCGGCGGTGCTTCACTGCCAAAAAGCTAGTTGGGGTGAAGAGAAAAAGCCAGTTTGTTCTCATGATTTTTTCACCCCTAACCTCAAGTTTTGCACCATCTGCAAAATATTTAAGCAGATTTATCTTTTTATAAACCTTACCATAAATCACAAAATAGTACTATGCCTATATTCCTAGCAAGACATGTATTGATATATGATGGATCTGGGTCAAAATCAGGGATATCAAAATCCAAAACTTTCAAGAAATTTGAGCATTTGTGATGCTGTCATTTGCAGCTCCCTTTCGTGTTTGTTTCTGGAAGGGATTCTGTGGAGAGTCATATGACTTGTTGTGTCCGTTCCCAAATACATCATTATTACAGAAAATTACTCAGTCCTTTTTCTTTATCCACCAGATAAAGTGTGGATGTTCTCCTCTTGGAGCTGAATGCATGCACGTGGCACAGATATATCCCAACATGTAAAAATAGTGACCTGATCATGCACAGGGCTCTTTTGAAGAGCTGAGCACAGAACCCCTTTCTACTAATTTTCTTGAAATTAAACCAAATCCACGCTGGCCTAAGCCGTGCTGTGGGACACCTGAGTGGAGACAGGAAAAGTGTTCCTCTACCTTATGATTCACATGGCTCCTGTCTGAGCAGTGAAAAACACCAGTTCTGTCCTCAGTGATACATCTGTAGATGAGTCTATTCCTAACTTAAGAGAATTATCTCTCGGGACACATATTAATATAGTGGCCCTTAGCAGCATATTATTGACACAGTGTGTGCATATGCAGAGCTTTCTTCCAGTCAGATGTTGCCCTGATTTTTTTTAAAAGCACTTTTTAAGGGAGAAAAACCCCAACTTTTCTTTAAGGATTACCTGAATCTCTCTGTAATTTATGGCAGCCCCTTGACACTGGAAGAAATTGCATCACATCCACGTAAAAAAAACCCAAAAAACAACCAAGTGGAAAAAGTGAGATTAGACATAAACTTGCAAGCTCTGCTTATAATGTGGAGCAACAATACATGAACATACTGTTCTTCTGCTGCTACTCTGGAGAAAGAATGAGGGTAAAACGTGTGAGAGAGACACAGTTAAATTACTCACTATTAGCCCCTACAGTGTGCTTCCAACCTGCGTTGATATATATATACAGAGAGAGCGAGAATGTCACAGTTAAATTTTTTTTACTAGTATAATGAGGAAAGAGACCAACAGAAGAAGTTCCCTTGGCTAATTTTCTAGCCAGCAGCCACTGCAATGTTCCCACTAGGAGAGACTGAAGAAGTGAGAGAGTGATATAATAAATAATGACTGGCTCTGCTGGTAAGGAGAAATTATCACTGTGCTTGGGGGATCTAAGTATGTGCTCACCCAAGATATGGGGAGGGGGAGGGGGCTGGGAGCGCTCTGTCGTGTCTTGAGAAGAACATTCAGCGACGTTTGAATTAAAAAGGATTTCAGCCATCGCTTTGTCTGCTAAACCGGGGATGGGAAAGGCTGGATGGAGCGGTTCTGGATGAGATGCATGAAAAGATGTCAAAGGAGTTTCCCATCTAAGCGCTTGGTTTAAATCTGCTCCCTAAAATGGAGGTGTAAAGCAAAGGTGGGCTCTCAGCCGGGCCCAAGGGTGTGAAGTCCCACCGACTTCTCCAGGGCGCACACTCCTGTGCCATGGGCACGGCCCGTGGCAGGTCCTGCCCTTGATGGGCTGCTCGCCCTCTGGCACAGGGCTGAGCAGGCTCAGGCCATGGAGAAGTCACCTCTTGGCAGAGGTCCACGCAAAGGCCAAGGAGGCTGTGTTCAGCTTGGGGTCTTGCCACGGCCAGGGTTAAGGCTGCGCTGCTGGGATCCATGAGCTGTCCTTGCAGGAAATAACACCAAAATGGTTCAACTCTGGCTGTAATGTCTCCTCAGGCATAAAAATTCGCTACATATTTTAAAATCTGAAAGGCTTTTTTTCTTTAGCGCAGATTAAAAGGGAGAGCAAACCAAGATAAAGTCACATCAGTGCAGCTGAGCACTATGTGCATGTGCCTGCGTGTTTCTATTCAGAGCCCTGCCTTGCAACGTGGCTCTTGCCCCTGCAGGCAGGCATAGTCCGTAGAAACGGAAAGGTGCAGTTCAGAGAAAAGGTCTCTTACAGGAAAGAAAAGAAGTGTTATGGCTTAGCCAAACACAAGTTATTAGGCTTGGTGCAGGGCAGCTGGGTAAGATGCAATGGTCTGTGATGCAGAACGTGTCAGTTCAGATGGTCAAATGGTTCTGCCTGCCCTTAGGTTCTATTAATTAAACTACGTGGAAAAAGTCATAGGAGTTGTGTTTGCTAAAATCTCTTGACCTTCAATGGTGAAAGAGTGAGATCAGCTATTCTTGTGAGATTTGTGTTATTTTAGCAAAAAAATCTCCTTAGAAAGGCTTGGAGAATTTTGGAGCCATCTAACCTGAATTAGATTCCTGGCTCAGGCTTGAATTGCAGACCCTAGTTTAAACCCCATAGCTAAACAGGGCGTCCTTTCCCGTTTCCAAAAATAGTATGCTACTTTCTACATTCCGCCACATGTGCTGTTTCATATACAGAAATAAATAATCTGGGATTTAGTATGATTTAGTTCATTTAAATGAAAGCAACTTTCACATAAAGAGTTGAAGATTCTGCTTCCTAGACTACATTTCAGGCTTTTTTGCAAAAGAAAAGCAGCACGCGCTTTTTTTTTGTGTGCCAGCATCATGAAAATTTGCATGGTGAGATGCATTTCTCACCACATGCCGACTGCAAATTGTATTTGAAATGGAAAGTATCAATTAAATAAGCCTTTCTGAACTGCCTGGTGACAGCTGCCATGCTGCTGAATGTTGATGACACTTGCAATATCAACAGATTTGGGCCCTTGCACTGGAGATTATAAAACACTTTCTAGCCATTTAAATACGTGTTTAAAAAGCAGATTAAGATCATAATTTCAATCATTAAAGACAGAAACGTCCACTGGGGAAGCCTTTTCTCCATAAGCACACCCAGTAGCATCTACACTGGTGCTGGTTTTGTTCAATGGTTTCAAAACCCTGCAAAAGCTAATGGAGGGGCAAAAGGGAATTGGCACGCTAGGTCAGTGGGAGGCTGGGCTGACTGCTCGGATAGGCAAAATCACCCTGGGAATCCAGGGGTGGTTTGAGGGTCTGAAGACCGTGGAGGATTCCCCTGGAGGAGCCCCTCAGCTGGTCTAGCCAGGGGGCTTGCCCTGACTGGGGGGACAGGGCTGCTCCCCACCGGCTGAGCCCCAGCACAAGGGGCATCAGGAGGCAAGGCTGGACATATGGAGAATTTGAATGTCTTTTAAAACTAAGCCAGTTGTCTTTACAAAACACCCATTTCCTTAAGCCAATTTTTCTTTTGAACGAAAGTGGCGGGTTTGAGTGAAACTGCCTTTTTTTCAGGTTGCAGTTCCTGAGCTGAAGTGAAAGACCACAGACATGCCAGGGGAGAGAATCCATCTGGGACCCTCAGCATCCCCAGTAGACAGTGTGACTGTGGAGCTGCTGGCTATTGTGTGGTAGGGTTTTTGCCCTGTGGGTTTCTTTTTTTTTTTTGCTAAGTTTATAAAATCTTGTATTTAGTCCAAATTAAAAGATTTTTTTTTTTTTTTTTTTTTTTAATTCTTTAAAAATCTCCCGAAAGCAGGTAGAGGCACCCTTGTTTCCAAAGAAGCTGCAACCCACAGTGAAAGGGGGGTGTTGTTAGAGTGAATGGTACTTGGAAAAAGAAGTAATTTAGCAAAACCAAAAATTCCTTCACTAACAACTGAATCATGACCTTAATAACAGCCCCATTTCTCTAGCACAAACTTTCCTTTTCCATATGCCTTTGCCATCCTTGCATGAAAAAAATCCCATGTAGATGGGAGGCACGGTCTGGTGTGCCTATGCCAACACAGAGTGTGTGTGATCCAGCTTCTGCAAAGTCTCAGGGAAAACATGACCTGGGTATTGCTTTTATGAATAGCAGATGCACTGCATTTTTAATATGAGCAGTGTGCCTGATCATGTCTGGTGTACAAAACTTAGGTTAACAATATAAACTAGACGCTAAGAAATACAGCTATTGTAATCTTTTCATTATTTATCCGTTTTAATCTCTCTCTATTAGGAGACTATATATAATTTATTTTTTATTTCTGCAATGAATAATATAACTAAGATGTCTTTATATTTTTTTATTTGAAAATTCTGTTTTAAAGCACTCTGTTGGATAGCATTAGCTATATTTTCCCTTTTTTGATAATAAAAGTGAAAATAATATGCTAAGCTTTTGTACGGGAATGCATATTAGAATGCCCTGAATGCAGTGGTGTGCCTGGTGCTCCAGAGACTCGAGATCTGCTTCAGCTCTGCACTGAGACCTTGGAGTTGTATGGCCCAGCACCAAAGACCTGAATACTCATGCTAAATTGTTGGATTTCTGTGCTTTTAAAATCCTGTTTTAAATGTCTTCTCCTCTTCGATCGTATCCAGATTGTGCCCCTTAAAACTGTTGTTGCTGTCATTAGAGCTGTTCGTTTTGCCAACAGAGTTTAAATGATGACTGGGCATGGACCTTAATGCTGCAGCCTGGAATAGGCAAAATCCCAGGTGGGGAAGGGATGAGTAAGAGGTGTTCTGGTCAGAGAAATGTCATCCAGGAACCATGGCTTCTGCAAGCATCTCCCTTGGTAGTCTTAAGCCCTTATCTCAACCTGTGGAGAGCTTCCAAAAATGTCCAATGTTCAGGGGTTTGCTGCCCAGCAAGGGTGAAAGTGTCTGGATGCAGATGGCCTTCAAAATGAAACCTCCTCTTCAAAGATGCAAATTGCTAAATATTAATAATCCTAGTCTGAGGGTCTCCTAAAACAAAATTTTGTGGAATCTGAGATGAAAATAAAAAGGCCTGCCTCCATCAGTTTGTTTCTTAAAGGGAAGCGGGTCGAAGGGTAATGCAGAAAGACAAGGACCGAAAAATGTCACCCAGGTCTCAGTCCTGAGAGACGTACTCCTCAAGTGGCCTCCTTCTGGCAGGCCTGCACTAAAATCCTGGCTGCCGTGGAGGAGACACATCCCTACGCTGCCCACTGCACTGAGCTGCCATCAGCCCACACTCTCCAGGAGAGCTCCACTCTGATTTTAGGGGGCCTATCTCAACTCCCTGCGAGAAGTGGCAAGCAGAAATTCTGCTCCAAATCTTGTCCTTGGGAGTTCCTCCTCTCTTTTAATGGTTGCCATCACTGCCACAGATACTTACCCTTCTGGAAAAACAGAGCTGAGTAAAAGAAATGGGGCGATTCTGCTCCCATGGGATTTATTTCCTGAATTAAAGGATTGGTGCAACCTATTATATATGAGGCTTGTTGGTCTGGAGACACATGATTGCCAAATTAATTTGGTGTACAGTAAGGCTAGCTCCCTGCCTCTCAAAACTCCCTGCATGACCATGAAGAGCCAGCTTTGGTCCATCTTAATTCAGGATTAAAATTCTTCAGGAGGCACCGGTTTAACTCCAGTGTGGTCTCCCTGCTGCCCTCCCTCCTCACAATTCACAGCAGCAGCATCTACAGTAATGGAGAACAGCTGTATAGTTTAAGCAAAAGCCAAGAGGTTTAGACACCAAGAAAGCAACCCTTCCCACTCCCAGCCTCGTGGAAGGGAAGACATTGTGCCCATGGATGTAGGGCCCTAGGGTGGTTTTAAATTAGCTGAAGACTCTACTTCTGTGTGAAGTTTGGCTGCAAGAACAGTGTGGTAAAACACATATTACCACTTTCCTACATTATAGTTAATCACTATTTTCTAGAAGAGTTAAACTGCCATCCCCTCCCAGAGAATAATTACTGCTATTTAATTGTATTTATAATTTAGTATACACCTGAAAAATATGCTATAAAATATCAGGGGGGTTCCCTTTAATACTGGTGTTCCATTTACAAACTGTCACATTTATAATGCGTCTTTAATCTTCTGTGGTCTGCTAGAATTTTATATTAAAGTCTGCTTTGTGCTTTAAATATTAAAGATTCTGCAGTACTTCAAAAGGTGATAATGCCTGATGCTCTGGTGGTGCTTAAATCTCAACAGCTAAATATATTGAGGAATGTTCGGTGGCCCTGGCTTAATTAAACATGTATGTGTATTTTCAAATGCAATCTTTTTCTGCTTGTTAGGTTTTTGACAAACCTCCAAACAGGTCCAGGTGGAACAAAGCATGTAAACAAGCTTGTGAATGCAAGCTTAAAACACTCAAATTAGCACCTTCTTACAATTAATATGCAAACCCTGGGATCTCTGTTATTGATAATGCCATTTAATATTATTTGCAGCCGAGCCTTATATTCTAGCCTTTTCATTTTTCTAAACCATGTCCCCTTTAATTATGTGAAAGTGTACTGTTAGAGACTAGTCATCCAATGAGACCCTATTTACTACAAGAAACTTACTCTACCCTGCATAACATAGTATAAATTACAAGGCTGTGATAGCATTTCAGTACGCCATTTGCTTTACAGTGTTTGATGGTCTAATCTAGCACGTATGGCTAAACCTGGAGATACGCACATAGGTTAACACACAGTCTTTTTATTGTTTTCAATGCTTGTTCCCCACCCTCTGTGGGTTAATAAATTCGCTTACTGCACCTTCTTCTAGATTGGATTGCAAGTGCTACAGGGGAGGGAAACTCCTGGTAGGAGCAGGCACGATACCCATGATGGGCTCTGCTCAGAGCCAGGGCAGGATGTGAGTCCCTCTCAGCACCCTGCTGCCGAGTGATACATTTATCGGGAGCAGACTTTTTTTTATGCGACTAAAATTGCTCTGACTGCAGCATCTGCTCTCGCAGGTTTCTAGCAACAGAAAAATGTTTCAGAAGGGTTTTGCTCTTTCCAAAATAACAGGAGGGCAAAGCTTGGCCGCCGCAGAGCATGCAGAGGTTGTGCCCCGTAGCTGGTCCGCTCGTGCAGCCGGTTTCATTGGCAGTCCCACTAATCTGACTGCTCTTGCCCCATTAGAGTAATTGGTGCAGTCACAGACAGGGTGTGTAATTAAGGTCTCGTGTTAATAACATGCTGCTTTTGCTGCCTTAAAATTAGTCCATGTCCAAATGACCTGATCTGTCATATCTTTTTAAATTTTGCGCTTTAAACTGTAGGTTTTCTATTAAATTAAAGTGCTTTGGAAATGCTGCGTATTTTAAAAAAAACCTAGTGTGTGTGAACACAGACATATTCATGCATACGCATATGATATGATACATATATCAACAAACCAAATAGCTCTGCATATATGTGGGAGCGTTGTCTTCCAATTCTGCATAGAGATTGGCCATAATTTGAACAGGGAAGGAAATATTCCATACATGAAGAGACGTGGGGAATTATTCCATTTGTTTTAGTGCAAATATGCAGCAATTGTCCGAATGCATTTGAAATACGGTGAAAATATCTGTGAATGCACCCAAGAAATGTTCTTTTATTCTACTGTAATAGGTAAGGTGATGGCAGAAACTGGGGAAGCTGAAATAGAGCTACTGCAGTTTTACAGGTGAGGCAATGTTAGCAGGAAATGACAAGCAGGCTATAGTTATTATAATACCTAGGGCAAAGCAGCAAGTGTGCACAGTGATAGACAAATCTAAATTAATGATAGCAAGGGTGGTGTGGCATTTTAATGTAAACTTACTCTACTGTAGGGAAACTTGTAAGAATATTGTAAGATAGGTGAAATACCAGTCATCATATGTAACTAACAAAATGTTTTGTATAGAAAATATAAATGCAAGCTGGAATACTGCAACTGCCTATTATTAAGGGAACTAATTTTTATTTTAGCAGCACCTTAAAAGCCTAATGATTGCTTTTGGCAAACATAGGACTACTCTAATTTTAAATCTGTCAAGCAAACACCTTGAGAAACCAAACTCCCCGTTTTATCTTGCATTTTAATATTCTCCTGTTCAGACAGAAGGGGACTGGTTAGCTAGCCATCGTTAAGTCCTTATGAGTGAAAACTGTTCGTTTCCCTGTTGGATTCAGCATGTTTTCTCAGTCTGTAACCACCACCTATAATTAAAATGTCGTCCTAACAACATCAAGGTGCAGAGAGTAAAAGAGTCAGTTCACCTCTGGAACTGCATGCTTTATGGAGCTCCACAACCCCTCAGAAATGGAAGCTTGGAGAAACTGTCTCTGTGATCTTTAATGGATTTTTAAAGATGACAAGAAAGGAAATGGGAAACTAAAGGCATGGAAGACATAAATTCCCTAAAGGTGCATTCTGAAGTAAATCAGAGCAACTGAAAAAGTGAATTCTTTGAGCCATGGGATATCTCCCAGGTTTTTCAGCTGGACACTTACGGCTTGTCAGGTCCCTGAACACCTCTGCTCTGGGCATGCTTTGACACAGCGAGTCACAGAAAGATGAACAACATCACCTGAAGTGCTGTTTGAGGGGCAGAAAATTGCTCCCATTGCACACTGTGCTGCCTTTACTCTAAATCACATGACTTATTACAACCTTCCCTTTATAAAAGAAGTGCCATTTAGGTATGTTAACTTCTCCAGCTGTAATAGGCATGTTTCCCTCCTTATTTCCACAACAGCTAAATGCAGTCAAAGAAAGAGGTGAAGATCAGGTTTTATAAAATCAAACTGGGATTGTTCTCAGGGCTACAACTGCACAAAAACTAAATAACAATAGGTAAAACCAAGAAGCTTTAAAAAGCTCTGTGTTATCCAATATGTGTTATTTAGGTATGTCTGTTTGTATAACCTGGTGGGGAAAAAAAGAAAATCAGTTTCCCTTCCAAAGTTATCTTGACTACAGTTGTGCTTTGTAGTTCTCAGTGAATAATACAGGCTGAGGCTGAACACAGTCAAACTCTCTGGAAGAAAAAAAAGACTTTCTTTTTCAGCAGTTTCATTTATTTATTCAATTTATGAAATCAGGTATCTTCATCTAGTCAAACAGAATTTGGATAAAGGGTTTACGGGCAAAATTACAATATTAGTCTCATGTCTTAATAATAAAAATATTTTAGCATATGCAAAAATACGCCCACCCCATAATAAGGCGAAGGATTGGACAGTTGCAGGGTGTGGGTGGTTAATAAGTTTGAGGGTTTCCTCTGTATCTTTGGTGCTGTTTATGGTGTATTTAGGGGGAATGCTGGGTTTTGCGCAGACCTGGTTCAATCTCTTTTTGATACGTGGTGGTCCAATAGCAAATGCACCACCTCCCTTGTTTTGAAAACGTTGGTATCGTTGCTACTATCCCTCTCTGGCTTCTCTTCATGTGGCACGACCTGACCACACATTCCTGCCGCACTGAGGACCCAGCCCTGCTCTGGAGGCTTTGCTGGGCACGAAGGACCCAACACATTGTGTTCTGCTGGGGAACCAACAGGACCCCAATCTGGCAGAGAAGCCACTGGTGTCTGCGCAGCTGATACCAGTCTGCTCACATCGTACCGGAGCTTTAGGCTGAAACACTGGAGGAATTACCGCATTATAGTACTTAATTACTTTGGGCTCTTCTGGATGTTCATCCTCACTAAAAAAAAAAAAACCAACAAAAAAACTGTTTTAAAAATTGACCTCTTACCCCCTACTTGTCTGCAATATATTGGTAATCAATTTGCTTAACTGTGATTCTTGAGTTCCAAGCTAGCTTTTGGAGCAACTTTAATTCCCACATTTTATATTTTTATGTGCAACATATACAGTGCACTTACCTATCCTCCATGAAAAAAACCCCTTATATAGGGTGAAAAGAGGAATGTTGGTAAAGATGGTGGTGAGTACTGCAGAGGGTAGTATTCCGATTATATAATATGTATACCAGAGCAGTAACTTTAGACCACTCTGTTTGTAAAGTGTTATTCTGGTTTTCTTCTCTGGTGTGGATGGGTCCATGGAAAACGTTGCACTTTTCCAGTCAGTCACAATTTT
>NW_010973284.1:15844112-15916612 GCF_000737465.1 Haliaeetus leucocephalus
CTTTTCTTCAATTGCTGCCTAATTGTTGTGGGTTTTTTCCTTCAGGTCCACCATCAACAAGAAAGCCCCTAATGTCAGCTTCCTGGAGAAATGGGCATCACATCGCTTAATGTTTATAGGCCAAATCCATTCCTTAGCATCTTCTCTTTTTGTCTCAAAACTGATTTAAAACATTTGGAAAATCTGTCTATTCAGCCAGAGTGTTCTGGTGCATTCTTTCCTAGAAACAGTGGGGTCAGATGCGATCTGTCTGATGGACTTTTTTGCTGCAATCTATAGCCGTTTCCCTTGAGTCCTGCCGAGTCTAGCAAAGCAGCGCAGCCCTATAATGGCCCCAATGACAATATGTTCTTTGTGTGAAAGAATCCAGGGGGAAGTGCTGGAAGGTGCTCTGGTCAGTAAAAAAATAGTTTTAGTGCTTGCTTATTTTTATCATTATGTACGTTGCCTCCACTGGAAATATTGTCTTGACAGTAAATAAGCGTCACCATAAAACATTTAACAAGCATGAAGAGAACAAATACAGAGTCCTTTTCATCTTAAAAGGCTTCAGTTGTTAATGTCTGTTATTAGCACGTTTCATTTGAGAGGGCATAAAAGAGGGACTGTATCTTGCGTATTTTCGGACCCACAGTCAAGAGTTTAATCTGTTCACAAATGTAACTCCCTTATGTGTGATGACAGAAAGATATCTCTCCCTCTTTAAAAATGTGACCTAGTCCAAAACTCTGTTAGGAGAATATGACGACCAAGATCTGTAGTTGCATTTTGGCAGGGCTATTCAGGCGTAAAGCGTAGGTATAATTAAGGAAGCCCCTCCATAGAAACGACTTCAGCCTCTCCCATAACTGGTGCCCATCTCTGCCTTCCCTAGCACGCTGGTCCGGTGTGCAAGTCTCGCCTTTGTTTTTTCTGGGTGCCAGCAACACCTACTCACCCTGCTAACTGCAAATCACGCTCTGCTCTTTCAGCTTTGCACGCTAGTCATTGACAGCTATAAATATTCAGAATCAGAAACATCTCAGCCCTGTATTGATGGTGCATGAGGCAAAACACAGCTCTGCTCTGTTGGCTCACAGTACCCCTTAGCATTAAGTCCTCCATCACTTCTCCTTAAACACTCACAATTAACTTAGCAAATAATTTGAGGGACTGTTGTGGTTTAACCCCAGCCAGCAGCTAAGCACCATGCAGCCGCTCACTCACTCCTCCCCCCCTCCCGCCCCCAGTGGGATGGGGAGGAGAATTGAAAACAAGTAAAACTCGTGGGCTGAGATCAGAACAGTTTAATAATTGAAACAAAAATGAAAATATTTTAATAATAATAGTAGTAGTAATAGCAATGAAAAAGAAGATAACGAAAAGAGAGTGAAATATAAGCCAAGAAAGACAAGTGGTGCACAATGCAATTGTTCACCACCTGCTGACCGATGGACATGACGTCCCATGGTATGGAATACCCCTTTGGCCAGTTTGGGTCAGCTGCCCTGGCTGTGTCCCCTCCCAGCTTCTTGTGCCCCTCCAGCCTTCTCGCTGGCTTGGCATGAGAAGCTGAAAAAGCCTTGACTTTTAGTCTAAACACTACTTAGCAACAACTTAAAACATCAGTGTGTTATCAACATTCTTCTCATACTAAATCCAAAACACAGCACTATACGAGCTACGTGGAAGAAAATTAACTCCATCCCAGACAAAACCAGGACAAGTATGTAGGAGTTGGACACCTACAGGTAAATAGGTACCTAATTTCCAGTCATTTTCCTGACCATAACCATACTGTAAAGCTGTCACAAAAATGTGATTTCCACAGCGAGGGGCCACCAGCCTGCTGTGGTGGAAGGGCAGGATGGAGACATTTAAAAAGGTCAGTAATAGACCAGGTTTTACACTTTAACTTCAGTTACCCACACATAGGTGAGGCAGAACATTTATCTGGCTTGGCATCGCCTTGCTGTACTTCCCCTTGGCAGTGCCATCATCTGGGCGAGCCCTTACCAAGCCATCGCAAGAGCGTGGCCAAGCATTGCCAGCAGCAGCCACGCTGAGCACCCACTCGGCCGGCCAGCCGGCCATGGAGCTTTTCCCCATGAGTCCCCAGTGCTGCTTGGCACAGAGCATCCCCCCACAGACAGCAGCAGTGTTCAACCTTGCCTGCTAATTTAGATCCAAGTACCCAAACTAATTCAGAAGCAATAGACCCACAGGGGTGAGCAGATTTACCAGCTGTCCAGCTTCTCTCACAATTGATCTCTGAATGTTTGATGTTTGATTTGGTTTTGCTCCCTTTCAGCTGTAAGGCCATTTCCATTTGTGCTGTCCTCTACCCATACTCCTCTCTTGGCAATGGGCTGGGTCTTCTCTTTGCAGCCCATGATCCTTTTCTGGTTTGCACATCTGCAGTAATCCCTACCCCAACCTTGTTACCATTTGAACTGGGAATGGGGAAACTGCAGGACTACACTAAGAATAAGACTGAAAATAGCCTAAAAAGAAGAGTTTTGCAGTTTGATTATTTTTAGTAGATCTTTTTTTTCAGTATTAGTCACCTAAGGCTTTTGTTTGATGCTAGGCATTGTGTGAAATCCTTCACCCAGGTCATCTGGTATTGCTCTTGTGGCTTTGCTGTGCCGTGTTAATGCATATTAGCTGAGGGTCTGGCATGTCTGGTCCCACTGTAGGCATGTTGGGAGCAGCCCCAGTGAGGGCTACTCTCCACGTAGCAGGGTCTGGCCAGGACTTTGTCACTGCACAAGGCTGTGTGGTATCAAGTGTCCAGTGGAGACTTCCAAGGAGCCTAGAAACCAGGCAAGCCCAGGAAATCCAGAAATGCAAGGTGATGCCGACCCCCAGAGAGGAGCGTGTACCTCTCCTGAAGAGCCTGGTGAGTTGTAACTCTGTGTTTGCAAGCATTTTCTCCTACAAAGGTGGGTCTCTAGCGAAGTTCTAAAAAAATTGCTTTTCAGAAATGCTTACAATTACAGAGCTTAGGTTAAAATCTCCATGTTTCTGATAAGTGACTGTGATTAAGGTATCTTTATTAGCTGTTCATTGGAGATAAGATGGGTACAGCTGAATTAGATCGGGGGGGGGGGGGGGGGGTTTCCCTATGCTACATAACTCAGTGGGATTCCCAAAATCTTGTTCTGCACCGTAGGAACACGGATCTCCTCTGGGAAAAGGGAGTGGCAGAGAGAGGGGCAGCATGGAGGAACATTTGGCTCCATGCTTCCAGCATGGGGAAGACCAGGGCCAGGTCTCCCGCGCTGCAGGTAGGGTGCTCTGGTCTCCGGGACGCTGCCAACAGTGGGTTAGTCCCTGTTGGGCTGTGAGATGGATGATAGCCTCAGGTTTGCCTGCCTAACTCTCTTTCGGATTTCAGTAAGGTATTGTTGTTAACACTGGTGCACCTTTTTTGGACAAGCAGATTTTATTCCTAAAGCCAGTAGCAAAAGATTTGGTATCTGGGGAGCCAACACCACTTTTCAGACCCACCACCAGCTGAATTACCGGGATAACATTACTCTCCATCGTGGCAAGATGTGACAGCAGGGTATGGCATGATGTGCTTTGTATTTTGGGGGATGAAGATGCTGGGTCTTTGGCCTAGTCTGGGGCCTGGCTATCCCTGGCTGTTCTCCAAAATGAAGCCACTCACTAAGGGGAAACCATATCTAAAGTATAGACACCAAAGGAACAGAAAGACATCTTTGAGAGATCATCTAAGCATACCAGATCCTGCCTTAGTGCAGGAATTTAGAGAAGATGGTCTACTTCTTTTTTCCTTACATTTTTAGGACTCAGTAGCATTTTCTCTATATCACACAACCAAGTCAGGCTGTCTCTGGGTGAGGAGGAGGTCTGCCAAGTAGCTGATTAGCCAGTGGTTTTCTGCTAGCTGCTCTGGTAGCCAGGTGTTCTCATTAGCGGCAACCTCAGTAGGATGACAATATCTTGCTTGCACTAGCCCCAGGAAAACAGGCCAGGGAAAACCCTATAACACAAGTGTAGAGTCCAGGAGTGAAAAAAGGAATTGTTCCTTGGCAATGTATCTTGGTCTCTCTTTGGTATCACTGAACACTTCCCTCGAATGGGCTATCTAGTCTTCCAAATCCTGTCCACTTGAGGCCTGGCCTGGAGGAGATAAAAGGACCAAATAACTGTAAGATCCATCAGAAATACTGCAAACGGTGTTGCATTCTAAGAGTTTGCATAGATCCACAAAGGCACTTTGGTTTTGAATGCTTCCACCCTTCATGGTGGCAGAGTTGCTCTGCTCCAGAAATGGCTCCAGCAGGTGTGCGGTGAAGGGCTGGGTGGCAGGTTCAGTGGTGGCAACCACAGAAACAACAGCAAGCAGCGGGGCTGCTGGCCGGTGCACACGCACAGCTTCTCAGAGCAGACTCCATTCGGCTGTCTGTAGACTATGGGGCACCTTCCTCTATCTTAAAGGAACGCAGTGCCACACAGTTTTCCATGAAAAAGGCTTGCTGTACATGGGTGTTTGTATGTCATAGCAGCAGTATGAGACACCCAGATTCCTGAAGCATACCCGCAGATCCAGAAGCAATCCAAAATACATGGCTGCTTCTAAAGCAACATAAACCATCATGCACAGACTTGATGGCTTTCCGTCTCCAGATGGACATTACTTACATGGCCAATCATTAAAGGTAAACCATATGGCCGTATCTCTTTTTTCTTGTGTATTTCTCTCGTATGTCAGTGTCTGGAATACATTTGGAGTACTTGACTGGAACAGGGGCAGGAGTCGGTCCCTTCTACCTTACAAGCATTTTAGCAGCCAGCAAGTTCTAGCAGGCTGCAGAAAGGCAGATTCTGTACGTTTCCTTGCGCTGGGTCTCTTTTTGTAATTCCACTATGCGCTCTCCAGACAGTGCCATTAGAGCATGTAAAATTTAATTTCCATCTCATCAGTGTCAAAAGCTGATCAAAGATTGCCCACAAAAAATTATTGTGCTACTGGCTGCATCCAGAACATATGGGCATAGCATTAGTCACCATGGCCTCCACAGCTTCTCCAGCAATTATTGTCAAGGAGAAGAGGCATGTCATATACTTTAAAGGAAGACACACATTTCCCAATATGTCTCCTAATAGTGAGCAACTCTAATTCTAGTACGGCAGGAGAAGTCAGAAACTGAGCCTTATCTAAATCTGTAATGTAAAGAGTTGACCTCATTGTCACCTAAACCGCAGTGCCCGGGGCATGTGTGTTATAAGCCGCTTGCGTGCACTTTGTCTGGGGGCAGCCCTGCAGTGCGAGCAAACACAGCTCCTGCCTAGGGCAGCGAGGCTGATAGGGTGGCAAGAAACAGCAGGGCTGGGATTTTCCCTCTTCTAATACTAGCTTCTTATTTCTGCCTTAACATACTGTGGAATGACACATTCCTTACACTCCTCGCACCAAGGGGTATTTTCTGTTGGCTAAACAACATAAAGTATGTCATTTTACTTAACCGTCTTTGTAATCTCAGATAATGAAGCCACCAGGCACATATTAAAATTAGCATCGCTGCCCCGAGTAGACGTTTGGGTCCTGGATAGACTTCTCCCCTGGCTTTGTTCTGCAACAGGAAAAATGCTGATGAAAGTGCAGAAATGCAGTTTACCGGAAAAGGCTGAAGCCTTTACAACACGCTCCAATTGCACCATTTTCTGGGGAAAGCACCCACTGCCCTTCTCCTCAGGGCCTGGGGGGGGGGGATCTTGACCACTGGGAGTCAGTTTTTAGCTGTTCTCTCATCTTGGCTACTACAGGGGATGAAATCCAGGCAGGGACCCTGCACGGGGCATGGGCTGGGAAGGACCGCTGGAGCCCTGAAAATGTGGTGAGCCACCAGCCGGGCGGAGGAGGAGGCCTGAGGGTCCTGTCAGGCTCTGTGTTCAGAGTAAAACTTGTTAGCGGTGGAGGTTTGTTTTGTTTTGTGCCGTTTCATCTTCTTCTGGGGCAACCGACCTTGACATAAAGATGGCCCAAAGCAAATCCAAGTAGCTCTTTGGAGCCCTCCAGGACCTGCAGGGCACAGGGGCATCACCTCAAAGTAGCCACTGATCATCAACAATAATATGCAGAGGAATTTGCATATCTCTTCAACGCCATGAGGGCTGCAGAGATAAGAACAAGAAAGTTTGCTGGTTGATATGCTGCTTGTGTAAAACACATTTGTGGGTATAGTGCACATAGACATGCAGCCTTTCGTACCTCCTTGTTTGTTTTCGCGTAGACATGTATCAAAAGTGATGCCTCCTCCTGCCGTATCTGGGGGACTGACTTTCCTCAGGAAGTTCACCTTGACTGGATTTCTTTTTCTGTGGACTCCCACAAATCCCATAGTCTATCATTTTGTTACTGTTTATTATTAATAACCATATGTATAGTGGATAAATATATGGTTGTTTCTTGCCTCCCATGAGTGCAAGGAAGAGCAAATATATCACTTCCACTCTGACTCTCTGTTTACGTGATGATGAAGTTGCAAGTTTTCATCCGTATGTTTTATACCCTCTGTGATGCGGACTTGCTTTGAATTATGTTCTTTCTTTCTTTACTCCTTCAGATGATCTTTCATTAGCTGCTGTGGTCCCCTATCTGTCTGTCCACACAACAGAAGAAACCGATACAGAAACCTCCTTTGACATTTCCATCAGGAATAAACTTCCCTGTGTGTCTGCCCTTTGCCAGCTTCTCACTTGTGTTTGGGTTTGCTCCAAAGAGTAAATAAGGAGCCATTCCCAGAAGTACCAGCTCTCTTTGTGAAAAGCCACTCTACAAGCTAAAGGTAGTTTTCAAATCACGTCAGATCGTAGTCTTTATATAAAAATGAAATTTTTTTTAATTATTGCCATTTTAAGTTAAAAATGAGGTACTTGTCTGGGAAGTACTTAGGCAAAATATGTCCTTAGGAAACATATCTGCTAATTTTCTTTATGAAGAATGATTTTGTGTTATGGAAATTAATTGAACCATCTTTGTCTCTGTAGTTTTTCTTTCACTAGTGATTTTCAGATTTCCTAGGTCTTGCGTGTCGTTGTAACAAATTATGTTGGTCACAAATGATATGTGCAGACACAGTTCTTCAGCATTTTAAATATATTTTCTTCTAGAGAATTACGATAGAAATAGGAGTGTTAGGATAAAAAAATCCCTTCCGTGTACTTTCAGGAAACTGCTTTAGCAAAGTGAGACCAAAAGTAGAGGATGTAACGCACTGAGCGTCTTGCGCTTTAAAACCAAATACGCTTCCTCCAAAGGAGAGGTTTGCTTATTTCCGTGCAATGGAGCATCTAAAGCCAGTAGGACAAAGTGAATCAGGTCATGAATGTACAGTTTGGAGCTTATCTTGTCTGAAGCAGTAATTGCGCTGCCCAACACTTGCTAAGAAGCTGCTGTTTGCAAGGCAAATATTTTGTATCAAGTCGTTACTGGGTTTGTTACAAGCTGTGGACACATAATAAAAAATGACTACAGTAATATCTTGACGATAGTCCCTACACTGATCAACTGCAAATGATCTGATTAACAGTCAGCTGCTGATTCCCAGTTTAATTAATCCTGATGGGCTATTGATGCGCTGCAACTGTTTGTCCTAATAATGAGTTTTGAAATTAGACTGCAACAAGCCACTTAGACAGCTGCCAAGGAAAATAATCATTTAGGAAGGCGAGCAATGGAGACGACAGAGGAGGAATGGCTGCTATTTGACAGAAAATTCACATGGCTGTGTCACATGTGTTTTATTTTTACATTTGGAGCACATTAACTGTACCAGCAGTAAGTGGTGACTGCAAGACACATAACTAGCTTTACAATTAAGAATGCTACTTCTCATCAGTAAGCAAAAGCTAAACATGAAACATGAAGTGTGTTAATAGCAGAATATATGTAGCTACAGACCATTGAACAATTTAGGTCAGTCCTTCGCAATGTTTAATTAGACTAATATATCTGTTTGCAATTAATAACAGATGTGACAAGCTAATGTGTCCATGTACTGACAAATTAACCTTTGCCCATCAGCTGCTCGGATCTGTGAGAAAAGTGCCATGTTTTGCCTCTGTTCAACTGAACCTGAATAAAATTGCAGGATAATTATAAACATAAATGTTAATGGAATGTGCTTTCCATGGGAAGCAGAAACCAAAAGCGAATATTTCTCAGCCAGTTCATCATACTGTACTTTGCCACGTGACAAAACCTGCAAATTATATTTTTTCCATTTTTCTCAGTGCAATTAGTGTTTGGTTTGACAGATGCTAGTTCGATAGTCCTTGTTGCCGATGGACCTGGGACATACCAGAGACCCTAAATTAATAGCCAGGGTAAGAATGCTTCCATAGCCATTCAGTCTTTGGCGTTATTTGCTGTCTGCGAGCAAATATGCCCTCAATTTGTGACAAGCCTTACCACTGAAGTGACGTGGCAGACATGTCTGTCAGGACTTGGGCTGAGGCCATCAGCATATTCCAGATAAGTAATGGGAGCATCTCTCACCCCCTGGGCTGGTGGTCTGTTTGCATTTCCAATATAATCTCTCTCTCACACTCTCTTTCTCTCTCCCTGCCCTGCCTCACCCTTTACATATATACACAATATATATATATTTAAAAATTATAGACACCTTATATATATATATTATATATACATATTATAGGCACCTTTCCCTGCTCTGCATTAGGGTCTGTTAATAAAACCCTGTTATTGATGGGATTTATTGAGACCATCTGTGTATATATATATTCACACACATAAGTGTGTGTGTACATACGTATACACATGGGTATATACATATACACATACGTGTACATGTCTATTATTTATAGTAAAGGTACCTGCACATATAATATAAAATTTCAAATTCCATGAAGTGGTTATTTTCATCTAGCTTTGATCTAAACTGCATCCTTTCTCTATTTAAGATTTCAAAAGTGAGTGGCACGTTGGATGCTTCATGTCTGCGTGCTTACCACTTCTGCAAAAATCAGCCTTTTGGGGCACGTTGATGTTGGCATGTTGGCTTCCTCTAAGTGCTCTCTGTTAATGGCTGTCAAAGACTAGTTACTGACCTAGGCATGCCCAGTACTGCCAGTCTTGAAAGTCTTGCTCTACATTTTTGCACACTTGTTTATGTTGATTAGGAATGTATTAATAAGAGATGTCCCTGGAGGCTCGTTTCGTGCTGAGATGGCAAAAACCCTGTTGTGTGATCTGACATGCCATATTCTGAGGAGCAACCAAGCCTGGGACTCCTACTGCGACCCAAGAGATGAGGGTCTCCAGCTGTTTTGGGTTTGTGTGGCAGGGTTTTGGTAGCGGGGGAGGGCCTGCAGGGGGGGTTCTTGTGAGAAGCTGCTAGAAGCTTCCCCGGCTCCAAGTCGGACCCGCCACTGGCCAAGGCCGACTCCAGCAGTGACGGAGGTAGCGCCTCTGGGAGAACAGATTTAAGAAGGGAAAACCTGCAGCAGGGGAGGGGATTGGAATGTGAGAGGAACACCTATGCAGACACCAAGGTCAGTGAAGAAGGAGGGGAGGAGGTGCACCGGAGGAGGGGATGTCCCCGCAGCCCATGGTGAGGCGGCAGGCTGTCCCCCCCCAGCCCATGGAGGTGCGCAGAGGAGCAGATGCCCACCTGCAGCCCGGGGAGGACCCCATGCTGGAGCAGGTGGATGCCCCCCAAGATGGCCGGGAGTCCATAGGAAAGCCCGCGCTGGAGCAGTCTGTGCCTGAAGGACTGCAGCCTGTGGGAAGGACCCAAGCTGGAGCAGTTCGTGAAGAACTGCAGCCCGTGGGAAGGACCCACATTGGAGAAGTTCGTGGAGGACTGTCTCCCGTGGGAGGGACCCCACGCTGGAGCAGGGGAAGAGTGTGAGGAGTCCTGCCCCCGCGGAGGAAGGAGCGGCAGAGACAACATGTGATGAACTGACAGCAACCCCCATTCCCCATCCCCCTGTGCTGCTGCGGGAGGAGGAGGTGGAGAAAAACCAGGAATGGAGTTGAACCGGTAAGGAGGGAGGGGTGGGAGGAAGATGTTTTTAAGATTTGGTTTTATTTCTCATTATCGTGCTCTGATTTGATTGGTAACAAATTAAATTGAGGGGTTTTTTTCTAAGTCAAGTCTGTTTTGCCCATGACCATAATTGGTGGGTGATCCTTCCCTGTCCTTGTCTTGACCCACGAGCCTTTGGTTATATTTTCTCCTCCCCATCCCACTGCGGGGAGGAGCAAGCGAGCGGCTGCATGGTGCTTAGTTCCTGGCTGGACTTAAACCACGACACCAGCGCTGGTCAGTTTGGAGAAACTTTCGGCATATACTCTTGATAGGCGCTTGTCGTGGTTTAACCCCAGCCAGCAACTAAGCACCATGCAGCCGCTCACTCGCTTCCCCCCGACCCAGTGGGATGGGGGAGGGAATCAGAAGGAAAAAGGTAAAACTCGAGGGTTGAGATAAGAACAGTTCAATAGGACAAAAAGGAAGAAACTAATAATGATAATAATAACAGTAATAAAATGACAATAATAATAATAGGATTGGAATATACAAAACAAGTGATGCACAATGCAGTTGCTCACCACTTGCCGATCGATGCCCAGTTAGTTCCTGAGCAGCGATCCCCCCCAGGCCAACTCCCCCAGTTTATATACTGGGTATGACATCACATGGTATGGAATACCCCTTTGGCCAGTTTGGGTCAGCTGCCCTGGCCCTCCCAAGTTCTTGTGCCCTTCCAGCCTTCCTGCTGGCTGGGCATGAGAAGCTGAAAAAGCCTTGACTTAGTCTAAACACTACTTAGCAACAGCTGAAAACATCAGTGTGTTATCAACATTCTTCTCATACTGAATCCAAAACATAACACTATACAAGCTTCTAGAAAGAAAATAACTCTATCTCAGCCAAAACCAGCACAGTACTTTTCACCAATACCTAAAGTTTTGGTCCCAGGATGACCCCATCTTTGGATTAAATTTATAGCATCACATCTGAGATTGAGTAGTATCAAATTATCAACAGCCTAGAACTAGCATCAGGATTTGAGGAAAAACTCATAACAATAGGGCAACATTAAAACACAAAGGACCTATCAATGACATGTGCTACTGCTCCCTTGGACACCTGCTTTGTGCTGCTTGAATATACACATTAGGCCTAGTTGTATATCAACATCCCTTACCCAAATAAGTGTCAAGAGGTAAATTATCATTATCTTTCAGCCGTAAAACTACAGTATCCACCCGTTTTCCCTCCTAAAGGTCAGACACTCGCAGCCTGCATGTACTGCCCCTAAAATGAATGCCACATTTTCATCAGCATTCAGCACCATGGCCGCAGAATAAAGGGAGCCCAGCCAGCCACATGAGAAAGAGGAGATAAAAAGAAAGCAGAAAGCAAAAATAAAATGCCTTAAGTCTGTGCTGCAGACTTTTGCCCTCCCTGGCTAATCAATCGTCCTCCCGGTGTTCGTTCTCTCCGCCAAGCGACTGGTGTACGGTATGTGCTGCGGATAGATGGGCAACCACCCAAATACACAGCACAACTCTGGCCCATGCAGGCAAGAGCAGCAGCAGGAGGTCATGCAGCTCTTCCACCCAAAGAGCGAGCAAGTGCTGCTCCCACAGCGCAGAGGACTCGTCCTCCTTAGCTCTGACAAACCTTAAGCCCCCCTTTCACTCGCTGGAAATTTCACTTCATGGTGGAAGATTTCTCTGCAAAAGCTGTCCTTTCCAAGGGGAGGGGAGATGGAGAGCAGCAGGAGCCATGGAGATGCTCTACATTTGGTGGCACCTCTCCTTGCTCTGCATTAGGCTCTGCTAATAAACCCGTGTTATTGATGGGATTTTTTGAGAGTGGACCTTGGGCAGGCTCGCCACCCACCGTGCTCACTGGTGTTAACAGCAACAAGTCACAGGATGTTCCTACCTCTTAAGGCCATAGCCCACATCTTAAAGCAAATTTTTTAATTTTGTTTTTTAGTGAAATTACCACCTTGCTTGAAACTCTGAATGGGCATTTTTCAATTCTACCCTGGAATGATAAGTTTGATTTTTTTCTTCTGATCTGGTAGGCATGGTCATCCTTCAAATTAGAAATAAAGCAGACAGGTATGTAATCTGAATCAAACAACAGCTAGGAAAAGAAGAACACAGCCTATTTTGACATATAAATGGTCCTGGAAGAAGCGAGCAATCGCAATCCTTCCCTCGAAGCCCTGATGTGAGGACAGTAGAAGCAAGGGTAGAAGGAAGAGACTCCGTGTGCTAAGAACCCCAGTGTTACAGCTGTTTGCCACAGGAAGGAGCAAGCCCTACAACAGAAAATGCCTCCCAAAACAGTTAAGGTGCAGATTATATGTATGCTTACAAAAGGAGTATGCCTCTGCCTAAGCACTGGCTGGAGTTCCAGGCTCTTCTCTTTCTTTTAGGCAAGAGTTTTGAACTTTGCTCTGTGTTCTTGGTGGCAGGATGGTGCAGGGCACGTCGGGCATGCATTTCTCTTTACAGAGCGGCATAGGGGAAGAGTTGCACCGTACTCGGGTACTGTAAGTGCCCAGAGCATGATCTGCAGCAGGTCTGTGCCGGCTACACTATGGACCGGTCTTTTCAGAAGGTTTGTTTTTAATAATTGTACAACTGCTCGTGTGTTTGAAGGAGGGAATAGATTTTGAGATGACTCCTGCCCCCTTTTTGCCCTGTGTATCCTTGGGAGCGTGGCAGAAAGGTAGCTGCTGGCGCTCAGGGGAAAAAAGAAGTGTAATGGATTGGAAAAGCGTATACTTTACTTTGAAAAGTTCATCCACATGTTTCTGAGTAGTTTTCAGAAAAAAAAAATCTATAAATGCTACATAACTTTTTCATGAATATGGCCTTTAGCTAGGCTGAACTTCCAAAAATGGGTTTGAACTACTACAATACTATATCCTGACAGCTCCCAGTGTAAGGAAGCCCGTGTTTGTGTGCTTCCAGGAAACCACTGTGACAGCTGTATATGAACCTAAATAGCAGGAGATATAGAACCAATAATTTCTAAATGATGTGTGAGACTTTGGAGTGGATTTATCCCCCTCATCCCCGTTCTGAAAAGCTCCTCACCAACGAGTGAGCGGTTTACTGCCTTGCGTGTGGCTGCTGAGCTGAGGGATGTACCTGCACCTGTTTCTGCAGGAAGCCAATATAGAGTTTTTTGGAAAGTTGAGCAGTTCAAAACTGAAGACAGTTCCTGGCCTTTGGGTTAGCATGTTCCTGCCACGGCAAATCTCACTGCAGAGGTGCTGAAGGTGGGTGTTGTGAGCAGGATCCCAGCACGATGCCCAGTGCAAGTGCTAAACACTGAATACACTCTTCTGAATAGGCTTTTTATTTAGATAGCAAAGAAGAAATGAATGAAAATCTGATACTCAACATACAGGAAGGCATAACTGAAAGGGTGGAATTAACTCTTTGACCATCATTCTTGCTATTTTACTTAAAAATGTGAGGCCTTGTAATGTTTCTTCTTGCACACCTCAACTTTGGCGTCTCGCATTGCAAGAGTTATTTCATTTCTCTGTAGAGCTACAATCAAAGGATACGTGTATGAGGGGCCTGATAATTTTCAGAGATTTTTGTTTCAAGCCATTAAAGCTGAAATACATGACTCTCTTTCCAAAGCTTTCAGAAAATAAGCAGATGAAAGCTCTGGGCTTTCTGTTGTTCTTGTTCTTCCACTTGTACAAATAACATATAATAACACCTGCATTCGAAAACTGGGGGGTTTTGCCCTTCGTATCCCAAAACAGTATAAATTGATGTGGTTTAGATCAGCTATTAAAAATTCCTCTCTACCTTCGCCTCAATTTACAGCAAAGCAATATGGCTCTGGTAGGCTGGTATTATGTATACAAGGTATTACTGCATAACCTATCATCATATGAAATTAGATTCTCTATCAAAAACAAAAGTTTTAGCAGGATGAAATTATGATTCTGTGAGCAGGTCTCCTGCTCTGGCATCAACATTGATGCAAAATTGATGAAACTTCCAAGTGAAATTGCATTGTTTGATCTTCACAGTCCTGGAATAACATAGCCTAAAGCTACAGTTTCTGTAAACTTACTTTGCACAAACGACTTAGCCAGTACTGATGTATTGACATAGTGTGCCCATGAATGACATTAGGGCTACTTAGAAAAGAGACAAAATAACAGCAAAAGAATGCAGCAATTGGTTCTGAAATTACCTTTTTCCAGTGAACCTCTCTGAAAAATTACCTTTTTCTGCTGAGTCTCACTCAAAAATTACCTTTTCCAACTGAAGCTCTCTCAAAGTGCCTTGATGTTAAGCAATATAGTTTTTAGTTGAAAATGTCACAAGGCCATGAAAAGAAATTGATAGAAAATTTCAGGGTTCCTTGTTGATATTTGAAGCAGCCTGTGGATTTTTGTTCTTTAACACAGATCTTCTCTGCTGTGCTACCACTTTGATTTCTGTATTGCCAAAACCAGCATGTTTCTAGGCTTAATGGCTTCCCCGAGAGGAATATGAAGGTGATTTAGTTATTGCTGTGGAGGTGATGTTACCAGTAGGAAATTGGTAAATAGATGTCTTCTGAGCCTTTTCCAATCACATAGAAGGGAGCGGTTTGGTTTTAATCATGAAATAGAATAAATAATGTCTCTAAATGTCTTCCTTTTTAAGGCATATATAAATACAATAGTACTCTGACTATCTGAACTACTTGGGTGAAGGTGTTCAGATATTTGTCTACATATGTGGCTGAGAGGGAATAGTGATCCAGAGCTCGTGGAAATCAATGGAAGGGCTCCCACAGCCTCAGCGGGCTTTAGCTCAGACCTGTAACTGGAAGTGAAGAGACCAGGTGACTGCCAGCAGGAATTTAGAGTGGAGGATTGCACAGACAGGGATCAGGTTTTTCTATACTTGATAAGACCGAAGCCTCAGGCTGTTCGTGCAGGTGGATCTAACACCTGTACACAGCCTCAGTGAACTGTGGCAGGCAAAAGAGGGAGAGTATTAGCAAAACTGGGAGCCAGGAGACACCAAGATTAAAGGTACGGGCACCTGAATAAGATACCATGAGACAGCTAGGGGATAATTTTACAGTGCATTGGCAGTAATTGCACGTGTACAAGTTCTTACTGTGGTAAATGCAAGGTTAACTTTCTCTGAGGAGTAAGGTACTTTGCATCTACGGGGGGTAAGAGCAAATTAGAGCAAAGAGCAAATCTACGGGGGATGCAGGCAATTATAGCAGAAGAGCTGGCTCTCCGCAAACTCTCACCCTTGTGACGAGTTCATGTGCTTGTGACATTGGGGAGAATTCATCTCACTTGCAACCAGGTATTTGGTCTTAAGTAGCAATTGAGGTTCCCTCAATAGTCAATGGAGAGAGGGAGGCCCCTCCAGGTTCCTCCCACCTGTCCTGGTGTGACTTTCACCCCTTCTCATCACAGGTCTTTAGGAAGTCCTGGGCGCTCCAGCTGCCCGCACGCAGTCGAGATAAGGTGCTACATCACACGCACAGTGCCTTCACAGGGGCGGCACTTGTGACGCACATTCCTTTGTGCAATACCCAGCGTTGTGGTTAACCTGCAGTCTACCTGGAACACGCAGCACTGAACTGCTGTGCGCTGCTATCCCTGTCCTCTTCCCAACAGGCCCATGGCCAGCTCCTGGAGGAACTGCCTTGAGACATCTGTCTCTTCCTATTGACAGTGGAGGGACGCCAAAGACAACCATGACTGAATGGGGCAGTTCCTTCACGAAGATGTGGGAACGAGGGCTGGCGGCTGTTTGCATGGATGCTCTGGGCTGATACGAATGAGCTGTTGATATGAGATTAACTTTACCTCTGAAATGTAGCGCAGGATCAACAGCTTATGGAGACAGTGAACAAGGAGCTTCCCAATAAGAAGGGAGAAACGCAGTCTTGGACTTTGTAACTCCCAAAAGGACAGCGGCTCCAGCTGGATTTCGTGGGGGTAAAGCTATACACAAATCATGATTTTAAACATGAGTTCTTTGAAACAGATAAACAATAAGTAGGTAAATTAATTGAACAAAAATTTATTAGAGATAATATTAAGAAGATGAATTACAGATCCCTTTTGGTTATGTATTGTGCAACACAGGAAACAGAACCATGCATTGAAGAGAGGATACTTGAGCATCAGCTATTATTGGTCAATGAACACCGCGAGATCAGCTTTGAAGTTTATATTTCATTAATATATTGAGCAGATTTAGCCAGATAAAAGCCTACAAGAGGAACAAAACACTTCTCATAGAAACATGCATCGTCTTATGTAAGATTTTGAGGCACTCTCAAATATGCTTATTACAAATTATGGCATCTCAAACTGATGCCCCTGAGTTCCTGAATTCAGGGCAAGCACCGGATTAACCAGAACCCTTCAAACTGTGAATTTTTGCTTCCCTGAGAAAAACCTATGCAACACCTTCATTGATACCATGTATATTGACTTAAATCATTGGTCAGTGCTCTCCACCTGTGGCTCTGACATTGTTACTGGGATTGTAACCACAGCTGGCTGGAAACAGACAGTTGTGTGTTGTAAAATCCTTTGAAGTTTCAGAATGTGTTTTCAATATCTGTCAGTGCAGAAAAATGAACCCTTCTCTGTTATTGCATTAACTGAAGTTTAATGAAGCTGCTGGAGTCCCCATACCTTTTGGGGTATATGTATGTGCCTTGGTAGCTGTGGAGGGCTGGTGTGCTGTGGGTCTGAGTACGGAGTGTGCTGGCTCGAAGTACCACCTGGGTGGTGGTAGGAAGGTCACAGGGATCCGGCACCGAAACAGAGTTTTTGCATAGTTTTGAAACTGGTGGTTGGCTTTGCCAGTTCTCCCTCAGCTCATGGGAGGCTCAGGGGTCTTTTCCAGCAGGGGAGGGAAGAAAGATGTGAATGTAACTATTTATTCTTACAGTATAACAGTAATATACAGTATGCACATGCAATAACAACATTTGAGGTAGGGCCACTCTTTTTGGTGGTGGCTGCTCATTATGTTTTTTTAAATCCTATTTTCTTTTGCCAGTCCAAACTTTTCTAAGTGCAAACAGTTTGCCATCACTGCTATAGGCACGTGTGGCTCAGGCAAGGAGCGCTATAAAGCCCTTTGACCCGCAGCTAGCAGCGAGGGGCCTCGAGGGTGATGCTAGTACAGAAGGCATAGGTACCTGTGCAGAAGTCAGCGCTCTGTAGAGCAGAGTGCACTGACAGCCGAGGAGCTAATAGCAGAAGGTTCCCAAGCAAATCCTGCAGATAATCCAGCCTCCATGCAGGATTAGTGCCTTTTCTGTAGACCTGAGGCTGGGAAGCCACATCGTGTCTTTTTCAAGCCCTTCCTTTTCCTCCCAGGAAGGCAAGTGTCCCTGTCAGGAACACCATCGGATGATTTCTTCAGTAGTCCCCGCCATGAGGATGTGGCATGATACCACACAGAGGTGTGACTCTTAACGGGCCAAAAGGATGATTTCTGTGATTCTATGGAAGTCACTTACAAAGTCAAATCATGTAGCTACACTCTACCAGGCATGGCAGTAAACATCCTACGGTTTCCTGGAAGGAAAGAGTACTCTGAATCTTTTCATTTAAAAGGTGTGGGATGGCTCTCTTCCCAGATCAGCATCCCTTTCAGAGGAGTCGGGTCCAGGAGCCCACAGCCCAGCCGGGTCTGCCTCCGGGTCTGCCTCCGCTGAGCCCAGCCTTGGGCAGCTTTGGGGGGCCGCATGCGGCCAACACACCCCAACACCTCTCAGAGAAAGGCTGTCCTGTTGAAGGAATTGTCTGTTTGTTAATCAGGAGACACAGGCCAGCTCTTTTAGCAATAATTAACAGGGTGCACTCAGGTATCCTGGCATGGAGAAATCACATTTTAACACTCAGCTTCGTTTCATGCTGAAACAAATCTATGACAACCTTTGGCATTTTACTCATTACTACCTCATTAACCTGCTAATGGACACATCACAGGACTCATGTCTGTAATTATACAAAATCTCCCCTTGAGAAGTACGATTCTGTAGATTTCTGAAATCCATTCCAATAAGCAGGAGCTCTTTTGGGAAACTAGATTTTGAGGAAATGAATGCTGCTAGATCACTTTGCTGTTATTTTATAAAGATAGGCTGGGACTGAACACCTTGCACATCTAAACTTCAGAGTGACTAGGAGTTTGAGGTAGACAAGAAGTGTAGGCTAGAGCAGTGGAGGTCCCCCCTGCAGAATAGACTAGGCAAATACACCGCCATTTGAGATTTCTACAAGGTTATATGGGCAGGAAAGCTACGATGTCTCCTGTCCCATTATAATTTTACACTCCTTAAAAATAGATATATGAAGTATAGAATAAAAGAGGGGGACTGAGGACTTTAATAGGCCAGATAGGATACTATCAAAGTGTCTGTGGCTCCCCACATACATTACTGGTGGACCATGCTTTCCATAAAGAGCCCAGTAAAATAACTGCATTCCAAACAAACCCTCCTAAGGAAAATGCTCAGGTTAAAGTCCAAATCCCCTAATGACCTTGTTTTTTGCATCACATATATAGTTTGTGTTCTTTCAAATGTTCCTGATGTTATTTTCCACCTAACAAGGTCCCCAACAACAACACACCACAGGCCTTCATTCCCAGTAATGTCAGAGGCTGTCTCAGCGCCCAGGCACATGAGCCGCCTGGTTGCATTTTCGGTAGCTCGCCTGTAGATCCAAGCTCCAGCTCCAGCTCCAGCTCCAGCTGCGCGTGAGGAGGAGGAGAGCAATGCCGGAGGAATCCGGCTTGGCAGATGCTGGGGCTTGATTCCCCCCTGCACTGACCCTCCCCTGTCCTGAGCGGGCACCAAGCCTTACCCCAGCCCAGGGGCCCCATCCTGCACCCTGCTGCGGCCGAGGGGTCCGAGTGCCCCGGTGCTATTTGGGAGCCCACCACTAGATGTCCCAGGGACTAAACTGGAGGGAAGGATCCCTGCGTGCGCACGATGGAGGGTTTACAGGTTTAATAACGCCGGGTTGAGTTTATGAAAGCACGGTCAGAGCGGCTGCCCCTCGGTGGAGGTGGGTTACCTTCGTGGCTGTAGCACAGCTCTCACGCGCGGTAGGCTGCGTACACACTATACCGTTTATTTTGCAAAGAAACAATTATAAAGATCCTGCAGAGTCCAACTGAAAGCCTGAATTTGAAGGCACGCTGCATTGCACGGCCACACGCAGAGCACTCCTGCTCTAAGACCAGGCTTTGGTTAAGGTTTTCTCCACCTCTTGAGCCACACAGAACTGCCTGCCCCGGGATCAGGCTTTTCCCTTTCTCTTCTTTTTAAGGACATACATTTTTAATAGAAGCAGGTGTCACATTTTTCTTTTGCAAGAGGGACGAAAGGCTCTCTGTACTAATTTCTAGGAGACTGAAGACAAATTGATGATAGTTTCTATTTTCTGCCATAGTCTGTGAGTGTCCTGGGTTACAAAATGGGGCGGTCCTATAGTTCAGAAACGTGAAGTTGGCACTAGCTTCTCCAGATCTCTGTCGGGACCTGAGGGGTCCGGAAATCCTTTTTCGTAGCAATGTCCTTTAACATCAACAAAGACATGTATTTTTAAAAATGCTGGGGCCAGGGGAAGCAGAGGAAGCATTTATCAATATTTTTTAAAATCCATTTAAAATACGGAAATAAAGTCTAAAATGCTGCATTTCTTTCCAGTGTCTCTGAAGGAGAGTCCCAGAGAGACAGACGTAGCCACCATAAAGATTGCTTCCCAGAAATACAAGGCTGGAAATGGGGACACAAGCAAGTTTATATTACACAAACACAAACACTAGGGGTGAAAAAAATAAGAGAATATAGTCACCTGGAGCCAATTGCCATTGTTTTATGTGCTGGAAAAACCTCTGACAACACATAGCTGGCTGAAAAGAAATCAGACGTGATAGTAAAAAATATGCGGCTAGTATTTATGTCTTGCCCTTTAAGCAAAAAAAAAGAAGTATGAGTTATGGTATGCTCGTTTATATATTACAGGGAATATGAGACTCACTTGATTAAAAACTAGCTGAAAGAATAAACCTGTTTCAAACCCCCTGCAGATTAGTTTATATAAGGCCAGGGATTAAGGATATCTCCAATGTCATTTGCCTTTTTTTGGTGTGCTGCATTATGGCACCCTTGAATGTTTCTGCACTAGCCATAGGCAGTGACATCCAGTAGTGAGGGCAAAAATGAGCAACTACAAGCTTTTCTTCCAACTTCTGAACTTACCTGATAAGTAGCTCAAGTAGTTCTCCTCTGTGACAGCCCTCGGGCTGTCGAGCGCTTGTAGGCAAACTGCCACCCAGCTCTTCACCTGGCGAAGCAGGCAAAAAGCAGCAGCAGACGAAGAATTAAAGGATTGTTTACTGGGTTTTGTTTTGTTTTTTAAGGGGGACTTCCCAGGTTTATTGCAGTTAATTTGATTTACCAATATCCCAAAGGAGACAAAAATGCAGTTTAAAACCATGGACCTTCAATTCAGCATGGGAGCCAAAACCCCTGCAAATGGAGCCAAACCCTGGGCCACTGCATAGGGTGGGAAGGCAAAAAAAAAGGTCCAGTCATTTATGGCAGGAGGGGTCTGGCAATGACATTGGCTGTTGTGCTTAACTACGCTGCGTGAACACCTTCTTTATTTAACAAATTAAGGTTCCCATCGTTGCCAAACGGAGAAGTAAACCAAGTGTCTCAAAGCTGGGTAGCTGGCTCTGTCATTCCCAGCAGGCTGGGGGGTTACGCTGGTACCCTGGGTGCCTGCGAGCATGAAATCGGAACAGACCAGGACAAACACTTGCAGAAAGCCGACCGCAGGCTAGGCTTGGAGAGGAGTGCTGCTTTCTGTTGCTCTGCTGGCTTTCCTGGAGAAAGAAAATGTTGGATTTGAAAAATGTCTCTGAGCAAAAGGGAGAACCGGGAAGAGGGAGCCTAAGGAGCAACCTGGGTTATAGCTGCTCATGAGGCATAACAGCGCTGGCAAAGTCCACCATAAATCGCACGGTAAATTAGCGTGTTGGTATGGATATATTGATGGCTGATGTCCTTTGAGTTAAATAACACAATAAACATGGATTTGTAATCTTAAACCCCCTCCTGCTGTGTTTAATGAATTTTTAGTTCAGGATGTACATAAATAATCAGGCAAGTCAAACAACAGGAATTACATTTTACAATGAAAAATAATTAAACCTAAAATATAGACTAAGTCTCTGTTATACAAGAAAATGTAAATAATCTCTGCCAAAAAGTGCAGGAGTACACTTGCTCAGCTTTAATAGTCACATACACCAACAGACAGGAGGCTTATACAAATATTGTCTTTTATTATAATGTAGAAAACATAAAGCTGTATCAGGAGTAATAATAATTTCTAAAAGCTATTGGAAAATAAAATAAATTTGAGATTTGCATTCAGGAATTAATTTTTAACATAAATAATAATTCCAATTAAGTTCATTAGGTAAAATTAAAAATGGTTGATTAGAAAAACATTATTTAAACATGCAATGCAGAGCAGAATTTTCTTCTAACTGGGACATGCCGTAACAGTGAAATAACACTGAGTCACATTTGATACTGCTCTTCTGAAAACTTGATAGGGAAAATTTTCTGTGGCTGAGACTTGATACTTTATAATGCCGGCTTGGGTTTTTCTTTGGGTTGGTTGGTTTCTTTTGTGAGCATACTGTTATTTCATATTCTTTTTTTCATCCCTCTGTTTAGAAAGAAAAAAGTGAACGAGCGAAGCACAACCTTTGGTAGACTGATCTGTGACACCCCGTAATCTTTTGATACTGCCTTGATTTCTAATTGTGTTTTTCACATTTTTAGCAAAAGAAATATGAAAAAATCAGAAAAGTAACCTATATTATTATACTTTAATGTGATGTTCTACTTTTCTGTTTGTAGTTCTTGAAGTTTTTGTCTTACTTCATTAAACATTTAATAAATCACTGCCAGTTTTGTGACAGATTTTAACCATAACACAAACAGCAGGAGGTGTAAACTCAGTTCAGTTCGTATAGGCATATAATATCCGTGTCGACATCATCATCCCCTCAAGGCATATTGGCAAAACGGCCAATGGAAGCTAAGCTTTTTCCGACAAAGCTTCGAAAATAAAGTTTTCTTCTTTTATCTTACTACAAATCAATTGGAGCCCTTACAGCAAAATCCTATAAAATAACTTCAAACACCGCTTCTTAGTCTAAAAATTTGTATTATGGCTAAAACTCTTTGAAGTTTTATGACTGAAGTTTGGAGAAAAATGATTTAAGTGCTATCTGCTAGACATCAGAGTGTCAAAATTTCTCTCAGTTTTCTTGACACATAAACTGCTACCTACTGTATGTTTTTTAGGGTTTTTTTTTTTTGCTTTCTTTTAACCACCTAACCCAGCTTGCTTGATAAAAGTTTCTTAACTGCAGTTTATCCCATTGAATTAATACCCTTTCAAGCTTTGGCTTAAAATAACTGATTACTTTATTTTTGATTTTTGGCTCCTCTGACAATGCAGGTGGTAAGGGGGTGGGGGAAAGAGCCACTTTGCAAGCGTCATGTTGATTTTTTTAATAGGAAAGGAAGCAGGTGAAGTGCCCAAAACAATGCCTTTGGAGAACGCGCAGCCGCATCCATGCTCGCCCCTTGGTTTGGGGCAAATGTTGGAAGGAGGTCTGTTGTGGTGAGCTGCTTCACAAAAGGGAGAAAAACTCCTCCTGCAGGAAGACCTGCAGGGCGGGCAGCTCATAGGACACCCGGAAACGCTGGCAGTAGTGCAGGTTTCGTGCTGCTCCTTTTGAAACACGTCAGTGAAAGAGACCCCCATCCACATCCCCTCACATGCCGCAGCGCGCCGCTGACAAGCAGGCGATGGTTAAGCGCTTTGTGTTGATTTTGAGGTACCTGAAGTCCCAGGGAAGGCAGGAGCAGGATACGTCCTGGCCGGCTGCCATCAGCCCTTTCCGTCAGGCGGACCCACAGGCGGGAGGTTGCTCCTTTTAAACCAGGCACATGTCAGTGCCCTGTGCTGGGCATGCTGGTCAGCGTACAACCATCACCATGAAATGCCGGTTGGAACCATTTTATTTGGTTAAAATGCCCATCGAGCGCAAAAAACAGAGGACGGATTTTGAAAGTGGGGGCACAAAGAGAAAAGCTCAAGCTAAGCCATGCCTTTTCTATATACTTTTTTGATTTAATTTAAGAAATAATCAGAAAAGTGTGTCAAAAGTATTCACTGTAGAAGAAAAATGGTGTTGTATTGTCAGAGTTGCATCAGTGACGTGTGTCAGAATTCAGTAAGATGGTTTGCATACAAAAATTAAGCAAGGAACCGTGAAATCTTCTGCAGAGAGCAATGGCAAAAGAGGTAAAAAAAAAAACCAAAACCAAACAAACTGTGTCATCCTGCATACTGCAGCGTTGCAAAATTTTATTCACCCAAGATGAGTGATTTATTTTGATGGGCAAGCAAAATATAATCATTTGAGGGAAGAAGGAGGAAAAAGGGAGGGGGTCCATTATCATCATCTTGGAAAAGGATGGGTGAATAGATTTTGTGCCTGAGCTGGTAAATTTGTAGTACAGCTTTGCATGGCTGGAATAATATAATAAACTGACTTAAATATAAATGCCATTTAGGAACTATTCCATAGTGAACAGTTAAAATGATGGCATTCAACAGAACTGCCACAACAGAGCCTGCTGTTGCTGCTAATTTGCTGAAGTAGATCTGCTGTCTTTACTTCCTCCACTGCTCCTGCTGCACCTCAAGGCATGCTGAGGGCTCATCCATCATGTGCTGGCTCATAACAAGGCAAGAAGAGGGAGCTCGATGGTAGCATACAAGAAACTGAAGTGTAGGTCCAAAAGGTCACAGGAAACCATCAACTCTTTAGAACGGGCGAGCTGGAAAAAGATCTTGCTGAGGAAAACACTGCATGAAGACAGTTGTCATGTTCCTCCAGAGCAGCCATGGAGACCACTGTTAGCCGCAGTGGAAACGGAGCTGCGTGCGGGCAGGGTAATCCAGAGCACACTAAGAACAAAGCCCCAGAAGGCCGCATTGTGCTTGATAAGATTTTAATGCAGAACAATTGCAAATTGCCATTAATGCTCCAGTGGAGAACTGAGATATGCAAGATTTTTCCCTTCTGTTGCATGGCATTACGTCAAAAGCGTGGATAATAACAGTGATACATTAGTCCCACCAGAGACCTGCACTGACACGCGCTACATGGGCATGTGGGCATCTTTTTGGCACCTACGTGTGCACTGCCGTGACCTAACTTTCAAACAGTTGCTCTGACGTCACACGCGGCATGCTGTTGAGCAGGGCCCGGGCTCTAGCAGGCAGCTCTGGAAATATGCCTTGCCTCTTCATGATCTTTTCACCTGGCCTTTTATGAGATGGTAGGTAAAGGAAGCCACACTGGTCCATGTTATCAGATAATGGCTGGGTGGGTATTAAACCTCCTGGCAAATAGTTTAACACACTCTTCCTAAACTGATTCTCCATGATAAACCACCAAGCTGCAATGCTGATGATAAAGCTCTGGCTGACAATGCAATCCAGACTTCACACTACCAGTCACGTCGATCAACATCTGAACTAATGTCAGAGTCTTCTCTTACTAATGAGCTGCTTGCACTGAGACACAGCCTTGCTATCAGTCAGGTACCTGTAATGAGGTAGAATGAATGGCAAGACCCCTCTTCAGACGCTTCCTCTCATCTAGCCACAGAGGGGCTTCATTGTTCACTTATTTTAGTACAGACCAAGAGTTTCTTCCTGGAGGTCTCTACCAGCATCACACACAGTTATTCTAGCACCTCGTTTACATGTTAATTGCAGCTGTTCGGAGAATTTCTACCAGGAATGAATCTTTTTTTTCCTTCTAATCATCTGCAATCTCAGTGCTTCCATATAAGGACATCTTAATGTACACTTCAAATTCAAACAAAAGTACTTTGCCATGTCCCCAAGTTGGACACCTCCATGTAGCACTCTGCTTTCCTTAAATTATCTGGCTACAAGGCATGTTTGTCCAGCTGCTCATGCTTTGATTTTAAGCAGCAGCTACCACACAGTGGTGTATCCTATTTACACATCCCTTAATGTCACTGGAGGAGCCAAAGGGCTGTGCTCCAGATCCATAGATATCCATCAGTTTAACAAAGCCACAGTAATGATTTCTTTATTTTTCTTTGCCTGCCATACCACTGCTGAATGGCCTGAACTGAACAGTTACTGCCAGGCCCAGAGGTTCTGCCCAAACCAGATCTAGGGCAGTTTGCCAAGAAGGTAATTTATAGCTGTAGTGATTGAAGAAGCACCCATAAAGTGTAGGAGAGGATAAGCAGATGAGCAATAAGGAAAGCTCCAGCATTTGATACAATCTCCCACTCAACCTCTCTATGGTATTCTTTTTTAATTACTAAATTAAGAGCAGGGTGGTTTTGTTTCTGTACTGAGGCTAACTCTCAGCACAGACAAGTGGGCTATTACTTGTTACTCCTGTCAAAATAGCCATTACAGAAAAGCTGGGCTTGGGTTTGTATTGCAAACTGAGGTTGTGACTTGTATCTTTTGCATCTTCCCAAATATTTCAGTCAGGTTTTGTTTTTCTTTATCTTAAACCAACATCCTACATCTCTCAGTGGCAGGTCTCAGCATGCAATTATTTATTCACTTCTCATTCCATGCCACATAAAAAGGGTTACCAAGTTTGCATCTTTAAGACTAATGAGCTGTTGGTTAACACTTTTGAGGCAATTAACCAGCAGAATCACTTCTTATCAACTGACAGAGACATCATTGCATTCAAATTTCTCCATGGGGCAACTCACACATCCAGAGTTCAGCCCCCGCTTGTTTGTTCTGACAGACAAGGCTGCAGGTGATGATCAAGGGAAAGCCATAAATGACCTGTCCACTGGAGGCCCGATATGGTGGTTCACGTGGTCTCTGACATAAGTTGATGATGGGGCAGATAGGTTAGTGGCACTGAGCAGAAGTGTTTGCATTTGTTACTTCATACGTGCATCCCCTCTCAGGCCAGTTATCAGAGCACGGCAGCTTTTCACACCACCACACATTACTCCTGCCTGCATAGGGACCCTGGCCAGGACTCCTCAGCGCCCTGTCAGTGCCTGGATGATGCAGCAGTCCCTCAGGGCCAGTGGCATCTGGCTTAAGCTCAAGCTGCCCTTCAGGCTCCTCTGACTGCTGCCAAGGGACCAATAAAGCAGACTCAAGATCAGGGCAGAGCAAATGATCTCCAGCAATGGCTGTACCATTATCCTTGACCAAGACACACGGAGGAAAATCTGGTGAGGGTGTGATGAAGTCTCCCAGGGTGTGTCCTCTGTGAGGACCCAGAGTCTTTAGTTTCCACGCTTAAGCGCCTACAGGGAAGTAACCTGGAAGGTGCAGAGTTTACCTGTGCCTTTAAAACACATACCTTTATTTCCTGGACAGCTGAGATTTCTTGCTGTGAAGTAATTTTTTGTGAAAACACTAATCCTCCACACACATCTCATTGAAAATGTTTTTTCTGTTTCCAGGATTAGTATTTATTTTTATTAATAAAAAGGGAGGGTTTCATTTTCTTTTCAAGTTTGTCTTTGTCAAAAGGCCATTTTTTTTTCACAGTACACTTTGCAGGATCCTTGCTCGCCCACTTGGTTGTGGGAGGAAAGAGTCATGGCTCCCAGGAGCAGCAGTCCCACTCCTGCCAGTCCAGCACACACTGCAAGTCCCTGCACTGGGCACCCACCAACAGCTCCCACTGGAGAGCAATGCTGGGGGCACCACGGGAGGTACAGGAGAGAATTGGGCCCTCTCTGGGGCAGGCAGTGCAGAGGGGGCTGCCTGCACACCTTCCCGGCTAGTAGGTATCATAGACCAGCCACCAGCTGGATTTTCACAGAACAGGCATGTCTGCATGGGGAGGCAGCCACCACACCACCTCCTCACCTCTGGGAGATCTATCTTGCAGCCTGGACTAAGCATCCCACCAACACAGAGGACAAGCATAAGCCCTCTGCAGCAAGCACGGCCCTGCTTCACGTGGCATGGCAGCCCCTCAGGAGACACGGAGTCAAAGCTGCCACTTCTTCTCCTTGACGCACATCCTGCTCCCAGGGCTACATTCACAGGTTTTTGCCGGCAGAAGTCTGCATAATCCTGGGCTGCACCTGAGAGAGGGATTCTGCTACCTGGACCGCAGCTGCCATTCCCTAACGGTACAGCAAAGCACTGGTGGGAAAGTATGGCAATTCTAAAGGCGTTGTAAATAAAATAAATCCATGAGGCTACAGGGAGGTAATGTTCCACCTGAGATTTATATGCAAACTCTGAAATATTAAAAGCACCCTAGTGAAGGCATTGCTAATTAAAAGGATAAAACTTTCGTGTGTAGAGAACAGATTATCTAAAACATAAATTATTTCTTATTAGGATAATAGTGTCTAATTAAATGATGAAAAAGCTGGATAGCAGTTTACACTGTAAAATGATCTGTTAAACATGTTCCCGTTAACATCAATACAGCTATTGACAAGCAGATCCAATTTTGTTTTACTTTGAGAGAGCAGACAATAGCAAGTTTTACTACTGCTATCTTATTTTACAAGCATTAATGAACAATTAACCAACACTAGCACTCTTTCCATCTGTAATCCTGTAGTAGGATCACTAATCTCCACCACTAGCAGCTAATGATGAAGGTCTCTTAAGCTTTACTTCTTATCTCAGCCAGTTCTTAATACTTGCATAAGTATGCTTTCTGAGCAGGGCGGCCCCCCATTGCTCTGCGACTTGAATACAAAAGACTGGTGAAATTTTTGAAGGGTTTTCTGTTCAATAACACTTCTATACTTATGTTTGCCTTCCTACAACAACAAACACAAGTGATCAGCAGAGGACTAGCAAGGTCACTAAGGGCTCTGTGTTTCCATACTTGTTCTAATACTTCTAAGAATGTATTCATGCCCTATTATATATATTCCCTGGCTGCTCAGGCAGAAGCTCTAAACTAAACTAAACTGAAATGAAATAAAGGGGAAAAACCAGAAGACTAAACCAGTATTTACTTCAAGAACAAGTTTGCTGTTTGTATCGAACAAAAGGAAGTTGGAAAGTGGCTGCCATTAAAAATACATGCAAGATAAACTGAAATTTTTATAGTACACAATACACATGACATTTTCTAACTTCTCTTTCAAAGTGCTCCTGTGTATACCATACACAGAGATCTGTGTACTGGGATGGCAGGGAAGTTGCCATTCTGTTAAGCTTTTCTGGAATAGCTAAGCCAAGCAAGGCAGCAACATCTTCCCAGCTGGGAAGCTGTGAGCACAGTGGATTCTGTCCTGACCCCCATCAGGAGAAGGTCCTTCATAGTCAGGGTAGTCATCCCAGCACTAACATGGGGTGCAATTAAAATTGAGACATACAGACCTTCATCTCCTTCAAGGACATGTTTTCTTTCAAGAGAAATGGATGACCCTAAGCAAGAGTAACATGTTTTCCCTAGACCGTTTTATTTATTACATGCACAATGCTTCAACATGGTGGCCCTGACCCAAGAGAACTCAGGACAACTCAGGGGTAGTTTCCTGGCCTAAATGAAAGCCTTGACACAACTACTCCAACTGGGTCCAAAGATCCACTGCAGCTGCTGAGATTGCGGGAGACGGTGAACAACAGGTGAGTAGCGAAAGGCTGGTTCCAGTCAGGGAGGTGATACAGGCCCATTGAAAGCTCACCCTGACCCTGTTTGCATTAAGCTCTGTGGCTGATGGATGAGCATCAAGTTGCCTCATCATACTTTGAGACTGAAGTACGTTCTCACATTGCAACACATTACCAGGAGCTGAGAACAAACGTAGCTACAAGCTATATCCCCAGAGATGTTTTAGCAATAACTAGCAGTATGAGGCATTGCTGAGGAAATGTGATGTATAAGAAGCTAGAAAATGAGAATTAAAGTTTCTAATGCAATCAAAACCTGCCTCCTTGTATGCTCTGTTCCAAGACGTCTTCTAGTCTGAGGCATACAAAGAAGCTGAATTCACCTGGCACCCATGGCTGAGAGATGTCTTGGAAAAAACTCGTACTGAGAGTCACAGGCACTAATTGGCCCCTACGCAGATACAGGCTCTTTTTTTGTTGTGTTTGTACAATGCATATCACAATGCCGACCTTTTCCTTCACCAGAGCTCCTCAGCACAGACAGTAAATAGGATTAATTAGAGAAAAAAATCTACTTGTTCTCTACCTCTGCAGGAATCATGACTAAGCTTTACTTTTACCACATTGCCTCCTTTTTCTGTGACAGTGACTGCCCAGCATGGTCTAGGTGGCTGTGACACTTGGCAGGTGTGTGGAAGGAGAGGAGTGCCTGCTCTGGCCAGCCCTTCCACGTGGACACTCAGAGGGGCAGCTCTCTGGTTGGGACACGGGGGCAGGCTGGCCAGCCTTACCTGAAAAGTACCATTGTACTACCTAAAGTAGCCTGGGTGCATGTGGTGGAAGGCATGGGGATAAAGGGACTATCTGCAGTCTTTATTTATTCAAGTAAAACTTCTATTTAAGTTGAGACGAATTTTGCTTAAGTGAAGCCAACCAAGATGTCAGAAGCAGGCGCCTTATAAAATCTGGAGTGAAATGATTGCTTATGGACAAATCACCAACCATTAGTGAGAAAAGAAGGAAGATTTTTATTTGTTTCACCCAGCTTTTCCATTTTTAAGCCTTTGCTGTTTGGCTTCATGTCTGATGTATGGAGATTTCCTTGATGTGACAGTCACCCGCAGTGTGGGTGGATAGCTCATTCCCACTCTCCTCTGCAGGCTTCAAATCTCAAGAATGACTCCAGGTGAGGATGGCAGGATCAGAAGATGGGGAAGAGGAGGGGATGGAGCTAATTTCAGCTTGACACATTATAGGGACTCCCATTACAATGGTTACATAGAATACAGTTTGCGGGTTTATTTGGATTGCCTGTATATTTGACCATGAGACTCATCTGTTACCCTGACTGCATAGCAATACTTGAGCCATCTTCAACCAAGCTCAGTTGCACCAGTACCAGAGAGAACCAATTTAACCGTATTAACACACTCCACTACATTTCTATACTAAAAGGGCAAATTATCCTGACAGAGTTCTGGAGTAACACAGCTAAACCCATTTTGATACTTGACATAGCACCTAGGTCCACAGTTTCCTGCATTGCACAACATACCATCAATATATGAGGGAAGATGTTTGGAGGGGAGGAAGCTGTTCAGTCCTGGAACATCTCTCTTTCATGAATTCTTTTTTGCAAATACCTGTCAGGAATCCAGGGATACTTTCCTGGAAAAGTCACACAAATGTCAACAGCTTGCAAGATCATTTAAGAGAAGGATTAATAAGAAAGCAAAAATCTGATGCTGTGAAGCATATTCTGGGGAGTGGACAGAGGGTGGCCTATTTGTCATTACTCTGCACGTCCTGCTCATTTGCACAGCTGTCAACCCCAGGGCTGTTGGGAGTGGCTGGAACAGCAGTATAGTGATGGGCCGCTGAGGTAGACGAGCGTAAGCACAGCCTGGTCAAATGGTTCCTTGGATCAAGCATAGAAACTAGTAGCTATTTTCCTTCACCTGCTCACAAAATGCTCATTTACTTCCATTGTGTTTTCCCAAAGGGATGACATTTTTACTCATACCTGCTGTACAAAGAAAATGTCAGTGTTTAGTGCATTGTTTCCATTTTTATGAGATGATAAAGGGGAAGATAGAAGCTAATTAACAATACCGTTTCCAAGATAGCAAAAGAGCTTGTCTGTAATGATACTGCTTTGAATTAACGAGGATGAAGCCAAAACCTTGGTTCAACATTTCCACTTTGTAGATATTGGATATACTTCTCCACCCCCACCCAGCTCACATATTCATTACCCAAATTGCCTATCCTCAAAGCGATAATATAGTGTGGTACAACATGCCCCGACAGGACACAAATTGACTCTGTGCCTAGATACTACACAGACAGTGTAAAGCAAATATCTCACTCTATTATCTGTTGTCTCTATGAATCAACAGATTACATGGTTCACTGGGTAGCTGAATAACTTTTACACAGTTTGCTCATATCTATTTACACATATTCTACAAAAAATACATTAACACCAAAGAACAAATGTAAAAAAAAGTATACCTGCAGAATCCAGATAAATTACACATGTGAAAAAACCACAATAAACAGTCATGCTTAAATTTCATATACAGTATCTGTAGATATGAAAGGAGACTCTTCTCTAGTGACAGAAACCTGAGACCAATAGTCCTGTGAAGGCCCTAAAAACCTTAAGAGGAACCTTTAATTTGTGACAAGTTATGTCTGTAGCTAAGATTATGCACCACATTTAAAAGACCCCTTAGTGTTCCATGGAGTAGGGCTGTAACCACAGAGGGTGCTTCACTGATGATCTCCATGTAGATGCACCTCCACCCATCTCTAAGCTATGGCTATTCAGAGTGCCACATCTCCTGCGTTCACTGTTGTTCCTAGCTGCCATTTTGTACAACATGCCATTTTTTGGAAGAGAAAGCAGCATGCCATGCCCTCCCTTTTCATACCTTGTGTGACGATGTAGTGAGCAGAGCAGTTTGCCCCATGTCACCCTAGAGGGGAACGCAGCTGCAGCCAGCTGGCTAACCCAGGATTTACACACAGCTCTCAAACTGCATATGGATGGATAACCTGCTGTCTGGATCACTTGTCCTGGTTTGTCAGCTCCTTCTGTGCAAGAGAAGAACAGAAGATGTCTATGCCTTGCAGTGCTGCACCTTACAAAATCTGGAATGTTCAAATTCCCCCCATACACACACATATATATACATGCTTTTTATAAATATATACACATATACATACACACACACAGAGTGGCCTCCCCAAGCAAGCTTCCCTATCCAGTATCTTCAGCGATTCTCCACATTCTTCACCGAGCTCTGTAACACACCAGTGCAAGTGTTTGCACTGGTGCATTACAAGCTGTTGTCTCTTTTCCTCTTCTCTGTTGCCCACAGCCAAATTTTTTCCCTCCCAGATACCATTTAAACCTATTCCCTGATTAGGTCAACCCTTCACCTTTACCCTATCTCACTCTAGAGAGTAACTTTTCCAGGCAGTCACTGGCTTGTCCTCAGCATTCAGCTCTTGCCCTGTTGCCTGTCTCCTGTGTCCCCAATACACCTTCTCCCAGCAGTGGAAGCAGCTCTCTTCAACAGAGATACAGGCAGTGAGAACCTTGGTCCACCTAATCATCAAGTGCTTCTTTGCTTTTTTTAAAAGGTAAGCTTGTCTTGAATTTCTGGGCCAGTTATTTCAAAATTTATTATTTCAAACCTAGTACTATAATAAAGCAAAATAGTTTAAAAATGTATTGTACCATGTGGAAATGAGATGGTGGTATCACAAACTTGGTAGCTATTCATCCAATTATATTAAACAGAATGGCAACAGTAATTTATTTTAAGATTAAAAATAAACAGAGGGATGCATTTAACTAAATTTATTAGAGTGCAGCACCTGTTTCAGGTATGAAATAAACAGTTGTGAAATAAAGGCTTTTCAGTGCTAATTAAGTTGCAGATGAACTCCAAAAACTGCTGGATATTGGATTTTTAAAAGAGCATGGTGTGAGGGGGATTCCTGGTGCTCTGAGTTGGATAATAATATTTAATTTGAAAAGGAAGATTTGTTAAAACTGGTAGATTTTCCTCTGTAAAGTATGCCTGCTACTCGGGGCAACAAATACTACATGCTTTTGGTAATGGAAGATGCTGTTGTAACAGCCTTTTGTGCATCCTGATTGAAAATTCAGCTGCATAACCCTCACTGAACTGTTTATCTTATGTACTTATTTAACTAACATTCAAACTGACAAGTCTCCTATTTCTGGGCTTTCTTTTTATACTTTAATGTATGCCTTATCAGATGAAGCTCAGATACTACCAAACTTTGCATGTTTTTGATTTTGCACATAAACTGAAGGGCAGAATTCCAGTCTATGTCCTCAGTCATTCAATTTTTCAAGATCTTTGAACAAGACTTCAAACCCTGCAAAAATACAACCCAAATACAGACTTGCTTCTCTGTCTGTACAAATACGTGAAAGAAACTGGTATGTCAAGTTTCAATGTAGGCAAGCCTAATTGAAGCTTTAACTACATTCGAAACAAGAGGCAGGCAGCACTACCAAACTGCTTTATTCAAGGGCAGAAAGACATTCAGGAACAGAGCTGCGCGAATTATTCATTACAAATAAATTATCCAATTAATTTAGGCAATTTTTCTGATCATTAATAATTCACAAGCTGCTCCTGATGGTGGTGGATGTGTGCATCAGCCCTGATCCTGACAACACTTAGACACATGTTTAGCTTTTCATATTCCCCATAATCCCATTGAACTCCATCAGTTTTCTCTGTGTGCTGCAGGTGAGCCTATGGAGAGTTTGTGAACAGCTTGTTTCCCTGGGTAGTTTTTTAAGGAGTAATCATTTGCTTGAATAGTGCAATATTGTGTCTGCACCTAATTGGATGAATGACAGTTCTCCAAGACGAGAACACTGAATGCTGAGTAGCAAAAGATTAATGTTCTTGTTCAAGTCCTTTTCTTTTTTCACACAAAGAAGTTTTATTCAAATAAAGCAGCAGTTTCACAAACATTTGTGTGAACAAAACCAAATACTGATGCGAATATTCATAACAGTGAACAAAGCAGGACATACTCTACATGAATACAGACCATGGGAATGAAAGGTTCTGAATGCTGTTCGGCCATAGGTACCTTATGAAGAATAATGTTCCCAGGAGAAAGTGGAAGTGCAACTGCCATGTATTGGAAAGCACCGTGGACTGCATTTTTAAAAATGGAAGGCATTCCAAGAAGTCTGTTGTGCAATTTGGCTTCCTGGCCTATATGTATATTTTAAATTTTGCCATCCTAAATGATCAGCAGGTTCTTGTGCTACCTCTGCACAGAAGCCCTTGCACTTCTAAGGTACTTTAACTGAAATAAAATCTCACCTGGCTTGTCCTATAGCAATCAAGAAAGCCGTGAGCTGTCTATTTCCTGTCATGCCTATATTCTCTACACAAATCTTCACTCCTGTTGCAATGCACTTGTGGGAAGCTTGAATGGTTATCATTTCTAGTGCTTTAAGGATATCTTATTATGAAGTATTTCTGAAAGAAGGAAATAATTATTAGTTAGCCAATTTATAATGATCTTTCTCATGTGCTGGTTCCTGTCTCTCCACAGGTCCAGGTTTTTTGTACCTCAGTCAACACTCTCTCAGATATAATCAAATATTGCAGCAAGTCCCCTGTAAATAAGATGTAATTAAATGTAACAATTCTCATTGATGGTTTAAACAATTATGCAAATCCAGAGCTGTGCTGACAGCTAGGTATAATGCCTTGCAAACTTTCAATTACCTGCTGTCCACCAACTGCTGTCTCACTCAAATCAGCATAAATTGCAGATCACTCAGGTTCTTTTCGGAGAGACCCAGTCAAACATAGTATGATCCCAGAGTCTGACATAACAAAACACGATAGCTAAAATACAAAGGGAAGCAGGCTTATTTTTGTATCTGATATCTGACAACAACTTGGATATAGTGAGTATTTGATTCAATTTTGTGTGTCAGATGGCAGTGGAGCAGACAATAAGGTGTCCACAGTATTTATGAACAGGCAAACACCACAGTTCACTGACGAGGCAAAATAATTTGAGGTAGCACTGAACCTGTCTGCTTGCATTAGGTTGGGGCAGATTTCTAGACTGGACAGAAAAGCTGCAATTTTTTTTTCCTTTACCAAAAGGCTGATAACCACTCTCACTGCTAACACAGAACTTAGGACAACTCTGACCACTAAGTCTTTTTGTCACCCTCTCACTTAGCTGTTCTTTTAACTGAGCTGCTTTCATTTGCACTCAGCACAATACAGGTATCTGCCAGGCTGGATTCCAATCATATTGATGCACTGTCCCTGTAGCATAGGAAAAGAAACGTTACTCCTAAGGTCACAAGGAGGAGTAACCTACTGGAGTTTCAAATCAAGTGGCTCTGGACTGTGCCGGGGAGGTTCTACCCCATGCTCCATGGCAAGTATACTCAAGATACCAGCACATCTGGTCTTTCTCTCAAAGCATGTTTTTGTCAGTCATTACTCCACTGGGCATCAGTTAGGAAGAATCTTAACACGATTGCTACTGTATTATTAGGAAAAGTATTTCCACTAGAATTTTCTTCAGCCTTCCAGAAGGCGTTATCACAGCCCATGCTGTAACAGACACACTGCTGATACTCCACTATTGCAGTGCATGCATTTGTGGACAGACCTGGATGCTCCCTTCAGTTGCACAGAGATAAGCATCTCCAGGAGGGCCAAAAGCAGTAGAGATTTACACATCAAGACCTGTGGCGAGTGTGATACTCTAACCAATTTGGTGCTCTTACATCAATGCAAAATCCAATATAAATGAGCGAAACCACACTGACAGGTGCTTTCCTTGACTGGGAGCAGTAGGTCTAGAGGTACATTGAAATTACTAATTCAGGGGGTTAGGCATTACTGGTCTTCTAGTGCAAAATTATCTACATTCATGTTATTCTGGGGAATGAAGAATTTGGGAAACCAAATGTTGCTGTTGACTGTGCAGCCGCTAATATGGTGACAGGTGCCATCCAAAGCCTTTGGGTTGGTGGGCATAGCCTGGAAAAGGCTGATAACACCATGGCTGCCTCAGACTCCCTGCAGCCCTTGCCAAGGGAGGAGCTGCATTGCTCGGTGACTTGCAAAGATGAGCAGTAAGGCTCTCCTTGCTCACCAAGGAAATTTTGGCCCCAAGTAGGTAGAGGCACCTTGTCCTCCGTCATCCCAGGCTGCCCAGGGCAAGAGGGCAGGGAGAAGATACTGCACCTCTGTTACAGAGGAGGAGCCATGGGGAGCCCCTGGCACCAGGCCTGGCTGCAGCTGCTCCTGGCAGGGCAGAGGGGCCCCTCACTGCCCTGAAACCTGCTCCTGCCTTCGCACTGCAGCCAGCACCTTCTGCCCCCACAGGTGCCTTTGCTAGGGGACTCTGAAGGTAGCCTGCCTCCTGCTGGAGGGGTATTTCAATCAGACAAAGGCTTTTCTTGTGGGGTGGGGAAAAAAAAAAAAGAAAGAAAAAAAATCAACTATTCCCTCTCAGAAAGTTTCACAGTGATCCTGTGAATTATTATTTGAATCTGACCATATTCAGAGACATATTTTCCCCCGGAATTGCCAGCTGGCCCCAAATTCTCTGCCCTGACTACACTCAGAAGTCTTCATCCTAATCCCAAACTATTCATCCCAACACTTCTGCTGCCATCAATAGATTTAAGATGTTTTTTAATGCCTTCCTTGAACTTGCCTTGTCTCCTGTCAGCCAGCCAGAAGTGGTTTTTATCAGGAATAAGATTCAAAGAGCCTGCCCTGCAGCAATCCCATCGTGCACTTCTTTGTCAGAATCCTAATGACGATTTATATATACTTAAGAGACTATCTCCAGCTGTAAAACTGAAAAGCTTCTGGGGGTCTATACAGTTCCCTGACCTCGGACCTATTTTTATATTTTGATCTTGGGGATAGTGCCTCCCAACACTCCGAATCCTCCAGTTATCCCTGTGGTAACAAAGCGCTAGCTTAACCAGTAGTAGCAAGACTTAAAACAGGGCACTCAGGATCAAAGTGGCTAACAAACTTGAGTATTAGCCACTGCATCAGCCCTAGAGATAGTCATGTTAAACTGTAGCATGAATATGGCTAAACCTCCATGCTAAAACTAAACATTGCGCTCCAGAGGATGTGCACCTAAAGAGCCATTTTCGCCGAGGTACGTATGAAAGCATGCTCAATTTACCATGCTAAACAGGCATCCACTGCAGACGGTCTCCTCCCAAGCAGAGAGGAATTATACAATTATGTTGCTTTTAGGCTCCATGGAGCTATTTTTAGGATTTTTCCTGTGTTGTTTGCTTTTACTTTCATCTCAAACAATTACAGAAGAGATTTTGCCCTATTGATTCAGAAGAAATGAAGAAATACAGAGAGTGAGAGAGCACTGATGAGTCTGGATTAAGAAAAAACATAGCCAGGATAAGGTTCTGTCAATGAACTGACACTTCATTTTCCTTCCATTGTCTGATTACCAGAAGAGCAGTATACTAGCAACAAGGATGATCACATGAAGGCGGGAAAACACAACTGTCAGGCTTCAAGGACAAAGCCTATTCTTACATTGCCATTCCTTAAATCCAGACATTAGAGCAAAAGGAATGAGAAAAAAGCAGCTCACTCATGGATAGCTTACTGAGGATACTGCAAAAGATTATGCTAATCTTCACTTCATTGTCCTCTGCAAAATGTTTTCATACCATGCCTTTTATCTGTGGAAGGGATGCACAACCTCTCAACTCTGTGACAGTGAGCACTTTCTGTGTGGTTTCTGCGTAATTAACACCAGCACTAGACCTTTTCATTTTTGCTACTCAAGCTTATGGCTTTTTAAGGGTACCCACAGGGGAGCATCCCTCACCCCTTTGCTTGTGGCCTAAGTGATAGTCCCAGCTTATCCTTAGCTACATATACCATCTGTTAATAGCAGAAGGATCAAAAACTTTTGGCTAGCCTGCATTTTTCAAAGAATGGGGGCAGGCAGCATAAACAACACATTAGACAAGATTTCTAAGAGTTTTAATTCTGAGTTGGGGGCCTAAAGATTTTCGGTTTTATTTAAACTGCCATTGCATTATTGTGTAGATTATGTTCACATGCACAGTCATCTTAGGAGGTGCCTTGAATTAGAGAAAAGTCAGCATTTAAGATTAAATCCATTCTAAAATAGTCCGATTTTATCACGGAAGTGTGACATGTTGGATACCCGTATTTTTTGGCAACCTGCACACAATAAACACCAAAGCTGCAATTTTGCCCTAAAGTGGTCATCCCACTTTTTGAGAGTAAAATCAGATGTTTGAGAGTGTATTTGATACCAGTCATAGTGGGAATTTCACCCCAATAGTGACACAAGAATTGCCTCTGAGCAACACAGACCCAATCTGACACTCGCAATCAGACACTTTTCTTATTTATCTCCAGAAACTGTGGAATGCTTACAAAGTGAAAACAACAAATTATTGCGGTGTTTCAGCATTGATGATACTTATTTTCAGCAGCTTTCCTACATGCAGATTTTATCTAATTAAGTGTGGGGGTTTTCTAGTTCTTTCCTGCCCAGGTACATTATTTCCCTGGTTCATTTTCCCACCAGGCCTTGTCATGCTGGTGCCCTGGCCTCCAGGCACATATACACCATGTTTCTTTTGAAGGTAGAAAACACACAAGTGTATTTCACAAGAGTAGCATGTGTTTTTGGGGCTCACCGCTTGCTTTGCTCCCTGCATGGGAGCAGGGGCTGGCACAGGTGCAGCCTGCTTAACTGCGCAGCAGGCACATCTAGCAGCAGGGCAATGACCTCCAGAGGCTTTGGCCTGTCCATGCAATTCCCAGACCCGCTGGGGCTCCAGTCGCTCATCTTTGTTTCCTGCCACTTTTGAGTTTGTGGGAAGACTACCAGCCACCCAATGAATGAAACAACAGTGATATTTTGGTGGTATTCATGAGATTACAGCTGAAGCTGCCCTGGAAGTGGACTATGCTGTAGAGAGTGACTAGACATCTGCATCACCTTTCTGGGCAGGATCTTGGATAGATGGAGCTAAACTCCTTTACGGTCTGTCCAGAAGCACCAGATGTGGTTATGTGGTAGGGATGGGCTAAAAGCAGAGCTTTTCCTTCCATTTGCATGTGCATTGACATACTCTCTCCTCCCTGAGAAAGACAAATGTACCTTAAGATAGTTTGGCAACATGACAGATGGTAACTACCACTGTGGCTTATTATAGTACTGCCGATGTCTCAGACGTGCATTAAACGCATACACTGACAGAAAGTCTCAAGGAAATGTTGTTCTACATTTTTCTGCACAAGCATAATCCCTTTTCAGACAAAAAAAAAAACCAAAGACATGAAGATTTAAAACACTATCTGTCAGGATGTCCTGCACCGAAGGGTAAATACCATAGAGAAACTCTGTGTTCCTGATCTGAAGCAACACCATTCTCCTAAATCTGAAACCAGCTTGTTCATCACTGCACATAAAGAACTCAAAAACCTCGTGATTCCAGACAGTTCTCCAAACAACCTAAAGTTTCTATCTACTGTACAGAGAAACAGGCTGCAAAATAAGCGCTTGAGAGTTTTTTAAAATTTACAGGTGGGAGTAAACAATTAGTTAAATTCATATCACTTCAGTGTTCTGAACTTATGAATACAGCTTTTTTTTTTTTAAAAAAAAACTACCATCCTTTGAACAGTTAAGACCTTATATGTTCTCAAGTCCCATCAAAACCAATGCAAAGTCTGTATCTATGGAGAGTACAGGCAGGTCATAGGATGTCTGGGCTCACCTTTTGTCTCTGGAAACCTGAGCTGAAATCCTGCATTAGGTGGCAAATGAACATAAATGTGCTGATTGCTCACAATCACTGCCATGCCTGAAAAATCAAGCCATAATTTCCCATTATACCTTCTTTTTGCCTAGAGAGGCTGCCAAGAAAGGATCTTTAGAAAACCGGGCTTAGGCTGCCAGGATAAAACAAAGTGAAGAAGTTTCCCAGCATCCAGGCACACTTTGTCAGGCTCAAGCTTAGTCCTCTGAGCCTTCATTTTCATAGGCATTGCCAATAACATCTCATTTTACAAAGAAATTTAGGAAAAAGGAACTGCACTAAGAACTGTTACCACAGACTCAACTGCAGTGAAGCTGTCACTGAGGAAAGTGGGAAAACAAACACTTTTTTTACATTTTGAAGCTGCTGTACAAGACACAGTTCATGATCTGGAAAGTAGAACTGGAAGACGCTTTTGCATTCTTTGTAAACACAAATCACTAAGGTTGCTATCTTTATAAAAATAGTCATAGTGTTCTAAAAAGATAATTCCAGCAAGGATTTTGGCTGGGGAATTCAAGTAGAATTCACATAATTTGTGATGAAAATTGAACAACAGACTGTCCATACAGTGTCCAAACCATAAAACAGATTGGAGCAACCATATAAAACTAAAGGGGTGGAAAAGCCACATGATAAATTTTCATTCTTTCTTCTAAAAGGGAAATATCTCAATGTGATGCTTCAGTGCATGCAGAAAAAGCCCACCCATCAGATAGGATCTCTTTTCCTGGTTCTCATTCAGCTCCACTGACATACATAGAGTTAACTTCTAGTCTGCACCAGTTTAAGTGAAAACAGAAGAACACACGTGTTTCTGTTTGAACTCTGAAGGCCAAATTTTCGGTTCATGTAAACAGGAACAATTTAAGATTGCCCCTGTGTCATGTGGATAATTTTAAAAAATCTTAATAGGACCATTTATGTGCAATTATAAAAATATAACATAAATATAACATTTCCTTGTTGCCAACATTCACAGAAGGCTTACAATGCCCACAGAATAATAATTCCTGTAAACTGTCTGAAACTTCAAAAGAAGGCAATTTCCTTTCCTACCTTCAGCCAGGATCCTGGTACAGTGACACTCCAAACAAAACTAAATAGGCCTGTGTCTGTAGGAGGAAAGCCTTCATTAGACTCAAACCAATAAGGTCAAAACCTTTGGCTCCCTGCCCGTAACTCTATTGTGATTCAGAAGTTTCCAAAATTTTCCCATGATTTGGAAAAAATGAGGTAAATTTGCTAATGTCTCTTTAAATGAGCTTTTAAAAAGTTACCCAAAATGCTGCTCTCAGTAGCTGATCTGTTAAATTTCATATTAACTAGAGATAAAAAGCCTCACCAGCAACTCAGGTTTTCTGTAATAAATGCACAAATAATCTAGTTTGAGTTTCATAAAATTGGCAGTCCAGCTAATAGTCACAGTCCCCACAAGTGCTAAGAGTCACTAGTTTCTGTCTTCAGTGATGCAGTTTTGTGGAATTATATTACACTAGATGTCATACACTGCTGCAAAACAGCATTGCTGTGAAAACACCACTTACTGGCTACCTAGAGTTTTACTTGCTATAAGCTGTTTAGACCACATGAAACCTGCAATACACTGTTAGATCTTTACAAATTTCATGAAATCTTTTTCGGATATCCAAAAAATCCTGAACTGCTTGAATCTTTTGTCTCCCAGCACTGGGGACTGACCCATAATCTCTTTCCCAGCCAGTATACCAAATCTGTAGCCAACCTTGTCACTGACTCCAACAGCTGCTTAAATTCACCAGAGGGGATAGCAGCAATCCTACTTCTAAAAGAACACCACAAGGCTTACGTTCATGATGCCTTGAGGAGACACTGAAAGGAAGGTCAAAGGTGAAGAAAAGATAAAGTGCAGTACAAGAAGATCAGTAAAGTTGAATCTTCTTGATGAAAAACTCATGTCTGTTTCTTCATGATGCAAACAACATAACTTCATTTCAAAAAGCCTCTGGTTTTTGTTGATTTTTTTCCCTTCTCTTTTGGTTTGGAGTATTTTGAAGTTTATTGAAGGCTTTTTCTTTTTTTTTTAGGTCAGAGCTCTGTGCATCTAAAAGCCTTATTCAGTTGTTCTTGTCACGAGTACTTTGTCTTACACAGGCTGCATTACTCTTGTAAACAGAGGCAGCATCAAAGTGAAAGCAGATAGAGTCACATCAGTGGATTAAGGCCTTCTGCATGATAAAGTAGCTACCTAGGGTGGGATAAACTTAATATGTGAAAGAATGTTATTGAGGAGGAATAAAGTGCCAAAACTCTGTCATTCTCTTCGTAATGTCCTAATCTAATGCCTGACACCAAGGCCTTAGGCCAGTGTTAGTGTTAATCAATGAAATACCCATCTGTGTTCCCTGTCCTTATCGCTATTTAAAACTAGCCTAAACTCAATTATTTTCCCTTAGAGACCAAGATGGGATATTAAGTTGAGTGAAAGGGATTGTGTCCCACAAAGAAATCCCAGTGTTAAAATGCAGAGGTGTCAACATTGCTAACTAAATTTCAGTTAAACAGAGATTAAATGCTAGTTCTTTGGACATGAAACACTGCATAGATTAAATCTGGTTAAAAATCCTTATTTAGAGAGTGGCTAAAAACTGTTAAGCAGTTTAATCAACTTATAATGTAAATTTTGTTCCCTCATATGCATTATTTATCCCCTGCAATAACCATTGTACAATAAATGTTTGAAGAGCACACTCGGCTAAAGCAGTAGGAAAGCACAGCCTCTTGCTGTTACCCAAAGCTGTGAATGATACTGACACTGCCAGATACATAATGGTTATCTGAGGAGTATGTAATTTATCCCACGAGCGAACTGCAAATCTCATAATTCAAGACTGCCTTAGTCACGAATGAGTTATGGAGGTGTTTTTCACAAGTGGGATTAATCTCACATCCCATCGATGCTCATTATTGTATTTTTGGCTTATATCACCAAGATATAAAATACTATCTTTTTTATTTTATTAAATTTTTAAACTTGTTTGGCTTGTCTTTTTGTGCCCCTCCTTTTTTTTTTTTAATTAGACCTCTGTGAAGACAGGAAGACTCTGCAGAAGCACACGGATATTAAGGGCACTTCCAAGTGGATATATAGAAAAGCGATAAATAAACCTCCAAATTAACAAGGAATAAATACCTTCAGCTGCTTTGTAATGAGCACTTTCTGGGGTTAATTTCTGAATAGTCTCCGTGCTGAACTCACCAAGTACATTTCTTTAGAATTTTCTTTTCTGTTTCCTTTTTTAATTGTAAATTAATTGGGAGTGTTTCACTACCAGAAGCACTTCTTTTTTTTTGCAAATCTTTTAAGGTTGGCAGTCAAAAATGTTACATAAATGAACAGCAAAAACATTTTCTTCTAAATTAAGACATGTGCATTCTGTTAGGTATATATGAATAAAAAAGATACCAAAGTGACTAAAATCAAATAAGCATTTCTAGTATGACCATCATGGAAGTACCAGAGAAGAAACAGAACAAACATCTCTTTGGCTCACTTTCTGTGCCAGTCAATCGCCACGTGCAACCATCCTCATGGTATTGCACTTACCCTTAGACATCCCACTCATCTTTTTTTTGGTTCAGTACACCTTTTTGTTTCTCTTTGAACTACCACTATAATTTTCTTGATTGCCACTTTGCATCTTTGTTTAGCATCTCAAGGGCAATAACTGAAGAGAGGGCAGTCACTTTTTCTTAACACTGGTAAGCACAGGATGCTGAAAGGGGTTTTCGTGCTGTGAATGGGGTTTTTTCTTCTTAGCCAGAAGTATGGGCATAAATGCAGCGGAGCTTTCTGACTCTGGGGGTCCCTGCTCTTTCTCTCTCTTCTCCAGAGTAGTTACACTTAGTATGTACTTTCTCACTGGTAAGCAAGATGCACGTTTTCTCATTTGCAGAGTAGCCCCTACTTTTTTAGAGTTTAAGACTTTTTCATTTAAAAAGTAACAGATTTCTGTCTTGGTTACTTGGGACCCCAGACATGGGAGCTGGCTTTATGTGATATGCAGTCAAGAGGAACAAGCAAACATGATTGTGTAAGGGTTTTGGGTTGGGGTTTTTTTCCAAGAAGGAGGGATACAATATTTCAAATTATAGGCAGTTGTGAAATTTCGGTTTACACAGTGCGGAAAATGTAAGTAGTTCTTGGGTCATTTAGATATTTCTCAAGGTGACAGTTGGAAAAGTTCATAAAAAAGCATTGTTTGAAGCCTGAAAAAGTAATTTTGTCAAGATTTACGGGCAGTATTAAAGACTTGAGGAACTAAGGGATTCAAAAATCTACTTCTAACATAGCTGAGTGAGCTTTGGCTTGTACTTTAGAAAGCACTGTATCTTCTTGGGTTAGCAGAAATTGTTAATGATAATATAGAATAGAAGGTTGGTGCGAGGGCTTCTCTTAAAAAAATTATGCTTTTTAGATCCATGCTCCTCTCCAAGGTCTCAGTATTACTTTGACTGAATAAAATTGTTCCTAGAGGGTTGCATTACAAAGGCTGAGTCTATCCTATTTTGATGATTCCCAAACTTAAAGAGAGGCACACACCACAATAAATAAAAAGGCACTGCTAGTAGCAGGCATTTAGAAGTCCCATACTGGTGAAAATTTGAAGCCAGCTGTATACTGTTCTCATCACAAATCAACCTTTCATGTTCACAGTGACAAACACTAAAAGAATGTGCTGGTTTAAAATTCTTAGTACTTCTTCGCTCCACCCCCCCCCAAATTTAGGGGCACTTGAGTGGCTTTAGGTGGTTTTAGGGTTACATTGGTAGCTAGGGAGGGGTGTCTGAGGAGGTCATCGAAAACCTTGCACTTATGAACTAGGGTAAAGTTTTTTTACTTGCTTCACTCTCCAGCCTGGCATTAGAGGGCATTGTGTTATTATGGCTCCCATTTCACGAGACAGACATAAAACCAGATTCATCCACATGTATATAAATAAACGTCCAGACTCCCTGCCACAAGTTGCATCAGTTGTATTAATACTGTAGCTCTAATTCATTCTCCCTGCTTGAATCCCCCTGCAGTTGTTACAAGCAGTTTACTTTCTGCCTGTAATTGCTGAATACTATTTCTGTGCATGACTAATACATGCTACGCTGCAGAAGTGGTTGCATTTCAGTGACATTTAAATGCTTCCCTGCTTAAGCAGTATGCAAAAAGTATGCCCGACCACTTGAAATCCTTGTAGGAAACATTGCGAGTTTTGAGATGCTGGTGGTGGGAGGGCCTCAGGCTAAGCACTGAATGTTCACAAAAAGCACTTGATACAACATGGTGTTTTCTTTCTTTTAAAGTTTTAGAGGTAAAGGGTCCCAGAAAAAATGAGGCAGTGGCAGAGATTGCCTTGGAGCACATCACACACAAGAAGAATCTGAATCTAAACCGGCAATACACCTGCAGGAAATTAGCTTCCCTTTTACTGATGGAGAACTGCTTTTACTGATGGAGAACTGAGGCAGGGGACATACCTCAGGCAGACAGGCAGACCAGCAGACCCAAGGAAAGGGTCTCCCATCTCCTGTGCACCCCTGCACTGTTTCAGCCATGGGCCACTCTCTCAAAGCCATGGTGGTGCAGAATGGGTCTGCCCCACCTCCATCACAGGGCTGGAGCTATAAGCTTCAAGACAACCAATCTCATGCAAAGGACACAACCTAATGCAATTCCAATATAAATTATGTATGAACATTGTAGCACAAGACAGTCAGAAAGTGCATTGTGTAATTCAGCAATTCAATCACAGTTGTTGTTAGTGTACAGTACTGTACACTATGGTTGGAGAGGGGAACTGTCTCAGAGTCAAGTGGATCAAAAACAGTCTATGAGAGCCAACTAAAAAAGGCTATTGTACTTAGTTGACTGAAGTGGTGAATGAAGTGCTCCCCCTCAATTAAGGAAAGTGTGGTGGAGCTGATTAACCTGCTTGTTACCTTGGTAACCTGAGATTTAGATTGTGAATGAAGGCACAAGGCTGTGGATATCTTTTATCAGACAAGAGTCTGAGGAACAGTTTGAGTGAGAGAACTACAGGGCTGTACTGGCACTTAATCTGTTTATGACACAACACTCCTAATTTGTAAGAGATAGTGCTACTATATATGTAAGTCACCAATAAATACAATGACAGGCATATGCTATACTGCAGCTGCCTTGCAAATTGTGCAGGCAGAACTAAACACTCAAAATCTTTCATCGGTACAGCTCCCCTCAGCCATCACAAAAACTACCTGGCTTTGGGTTGGGCTGAACTCTCACAGCATCCCCTGAAATCACCAGAACTCCTGTATGCAAAGTGCCCATGCTGCACCTTGTGCACCTCGTGCACCTCATCTTTCTGCTCACTTCATTCTTTGTCTTTTGGGTATCTCAGGCTAATGGATAAGACTTCATATTTATTAACATTAAGCATCTTTCACCAGCTCTCCACCCCTTTCTAGAAAAGGCCTGAGGCTACATTCTCCCCTCAGTTACACCTGTCCAATCCCATTGACTTCAGGAAGATTGAACAGGTGTAAGCAAGGAGAAAATTTGGCCCCCTGTTGTCTATGAATTGCATTATCTGTGTTCACCACTGCCTTGACTTTATGTCACTGGCAAGTATAATTAATTTATAGTTTGTCTTACTCTCTTAGTTGTTTAATAAATAGATGAAAACAGAAGACTCCTGAGGGACTTACTCCAGTTACCTGTAATAGAAACTCCCCTACTGATACAGCTTCTTCAGGAATATCCTTCATACTTCCTCTTCTTTTTATCAATTCTTTATGAATTTTCATTACCTTCTCTGGATTTTGTAGTTCTGCAGAATCACATTTCTTGTGTGTCATGATGTGATCTGTTAGGAAAAAATGGTGACACCACTAGCTGCTGAAAATGGAGCTGATCTTTAACTGAAAATATCTACCATTTGACTTTTGCCAAGACCAATGTCTGCACTTAGCATGAGGAATACCATCAACTAGCAATTAGTTACAATAAATGACATTACCATAAAGACTGTTGCCTGAATTAAATCAAAGACAAAATCAAGGAGTCCTCAGGGAAGACAATCGACTCTTTAGGAGATTTAGCTAGTTCCATGAGCCTGAACTGAAGCTTTCTGAATAGCAGTTACTGTTCTATGTGCTTAGCTGTCTTAGAAAGTTGGGCCTATCTGACCACCTTCCAAATGTCCCAGTACTAAATCTATTCTTTATTAAACTAGGAAACTATAAAACTATTGCTTGATACCAGCATAATCAGTCAAGTGTAGATAAACAGTCATCTAAAGCAGAAAACAGAAAGCTTCACCTCCATGAGAAGGAAATCCCTCCAATGAGATCATTGTGGCTATTTCTGCTAAACCCAGTAAACTCAAGATTAATGTACTTTAAGCGTAAAGAAGGAAATTAGCAATCCTTATATGTCTTCCATACGGCACTTTTTAGCTTTCTGAGCACTTTATAATAGGCACTATCATCATCCCTATCTTATAGATGTGTTATGAAGAGGGACACTTGAGACGAAGATCATCCAGCAGGTTAAAGGAAGAGCAACAACTAGAATGCAGGCTTCTCAAGGTCCAATCTAGCATGCTGTTCTCCAGACGAAACCTACTGTGCACCACACAATCCCATTCCAACACACTCACTTCACAGGCACTGAAAACTCTGCACATTCCTGTGCAGAAAAATCTGACTTGCCTTGTATGGTATTTTTGCTTTTCACATTTTTTAATCTATCTACTATAATCTACTATCCCTGGTTTCCTCTGAAATTCTAGTCAAACCTAAGCAGCATTAAGAAGTTTACAAAGGCAGGATGTTGAATGATTGACAGTGCCTTTTACTGTCTTAGTGATGCATTTAGAGTAATTATTGAATGGCCGTTAAGACAAGAGCAGGCCACCCGCTCCACATGTGGCACTCTTCTCACCTTCTACTAAATTAATGCCTCTCCTCCTAGACATATGGATTTCCTGTCATGGAAACAATCTTCTTCCAGTAGAGATACAACAGACTGTTTTGCCAGCATTGTGCAACTTTCAGCTGATAACTAGAGCTCAATGTATTATGCATGTTCTACTGCTCTAATAAATACAGGATTGACTTGTTTACTACCACCAGTGTTGCCTCGATTAGCACTGTGTTTCTCTAGGCCATTATTCACTGGTGAGAAGAAGTTAAGACCCACTTGGTTCTCCATTAATCCAACTGTGTGAAACAAACTGGTTAATTTTTCAGCTTGTGTTGTTTGTTACTTAATGAGGAGAAATCGATTATTTCATTGCTATCATTAACACCCTATTTATGAAGTGCAACATCGTTTATTTTTCAACTTTGAGCAATAAATTAGTACCTCTTGTTTCTCCATGGAAATTCCATCTCGAAAGTTCCCTCACTGGGCCAAAATGTACATCCGGAGTCCACAGCACAGTACCCTGGAATAGGGTTCAAGACAAGCTCCTTGGCTATGATCAGAGTCAGGAATGATTTTGCCTTCTCATTGCCACCAGTTGAAGTTGATATAAGCCTAGCAGCGAGGATCTAGGGCTCATTCACTCTGGTTGCTCATGTATCTCCAAAGACGGTAAACAGGTAAGCAACCCTGAATCTACCCAAACTTTGAAATTCCACCCATATTTCTACACCTTTATATAGCATCTAGCAAGGAATTCCCCAGTGGGACTAGAAGGACTCTTCAGACTACGAATGGAGACACAATGAACTCTTGGATTTGGTTTAGTGCAGGCAATAGACAGTTGCTAGCCAAGGTCAGCTGCCCTATCTAGGGATGAGGCTGCCCACTCGAGTACATGATGTACCAAGGCCAACCAGACTCCCAGCTATTGTCAGGGTAAGGTGGGAAAGGAAAATTACGAGTTAAATAAAAGCCCTGCAAAATAACATCAGGAACAAAAAAGAGAATGGACTGAGAAATGAAGGAAAACAGAAACAGGTCCACGGAGGAAGAAAATCCAAGTATAAAGCTGTCAATTAAAAGATTAGACATAATATATGTAAAGCATAGGAGTTAAGACAGCCACAGCTGCTCCAGGAGCAGGCTGTTCAGAAGCTAGGTGTATAGGATAGCCCAGGTTCTCAAACACAGAGGCCCCATGGCTGCCTATTAGATCTGTAAGCAGCCAGTCTGGTTATCTAAAGTGCCAAGCACCCAGCATGCTCCACTTAGCCCTCCACAGATTTTAGACTGCTATTTCCAGAAACAGCCTAGTACAGTATCCATTGCTATGTAGCACTTGCATCATATATTTAATTACCTGTAACTAGTTATGGTCATTAAAAGTCCAAGACATTTTTCACAGTGCTGCCAACACCATTACTTGTCCACAGACATCTGACACCATCTTAAAAAGCTATATTTCAGGCAGAAATGCATCCACAGGTGTAATCCTGCCCTTTCCAATTCCTTCTGGATCACTGTAGTGATTCACTTTTAACGTTACAGCAGTTCAGTTTTCTGCCATGGTATTACCTGGAATGATCCAGCTGCTGGGAGATGAGGAGTAGCACTCCACATTTTTAGGCTTGTTTCTCAGGCTTCCACAATTCTGACTCTTTTCTCCTTCCACTGATCTGTCAGGCACAACATTGTAGGGTCAGCCTCTCATCAGCATTTGCATTAGATGGCCATCTCTACTGGGGCTACTCTGCAGTTGTTTATTGATGTGTTTTGAGGGGACATAGACCATACTGGAAGGACAAAAACCCCCACAACAGTACCATTCATGTAGTAAAAAAGCATTTTAACCCTGCACTTCTTAGTAGTCAAAAAATATACATCTCACCTTAATTTTGTGTGTGGCAGCTGGAAGCACATACCTGGAAACTAGGCACACTTCAAAAGAAGGATGGGAACTAAAAGAAAAAAGTCAACCAAAAAACCAGCTGCTTTTCCTTCAGATCTGAGAGTCCATTGAGTGCACCTTTTTACATTGCTCTAAAATGCAGCAAGAAAGAGTATTCTTGTAGCATTTCAAAGAGAAGCCAAACACACAGAGATCACTGTTTCTCATGATACTTTGGAGAGAAGAAGGACTGTGGTGGCTGGGAGATTCCCAGCCAGGAACAGAAAGATTTTTTGAAGGATTGACATATAGTAATGTCCACAGGATACCACTGACTCAGCTCACCGGCTCCCTAGAAACATAAACCTGGCCTTGCTGGTATTATGTGAGGTGACTGCTATTGAGCAGGATGATTTTGCTGTAACTAAGAGTTCTTCCTTGCAGTCCTCAAAAGCACTTAAAAAGAGAACCACAGTACACACAAAAGTCAGAAAGTTACTCTGTGGAGACAGCTATCTTTTTGCAGAACATGCTGTATCCAGGAATCTCTGATGCAAAGCTATCTTTGCCTCTCTTTAGCCTGTTGCATAAGTTGTCACTGAAATAAAAGCATGATTTTGTTAGAACCTGCTTCCCATCTTGTTCAGTTTGTACAGGCCAATGTTAAACTACATCTCCCATGAGGTGTCACCAAAGTGTAAAGACCAAAAAAAAACCAGCCTACCAACAATAAAGTAGATACAGGAAAAAAAAAACCAAAACATGGTTTTAATGTTAAAGGTCAGGAGCAAAGAGGCAAAGGAAGGAAGGAGTCAGACAATTTTATTCCCAGTTTAACTAAAACCTGCTGTAATTGTCTGAATAAGCCATTTAATGTCTGTGCCTCATGTATGTCCCCTTCTCTGAAGCAATGGAGCTGAAGCCAATCCATCTAGGGGACTGAGTAAAGCACCACAATTCATCATGGCTCTGACCTGGCAAGAAGCTTCTTAATTTCTTACATGTCAATTAAGCCCAAATGAGGGAAGGCCCCAGTCGTAACTCTGTTGTGGAGAACATTGCTGCACCCAGTAGTTACAGCCTTAAGAGTCAGCCTGACCTTTGCACTGTAATGGGGTCCTTCTTCCTCTCACCACCAATCATGCAGCCGGGGCTGTGAACCAGAAGAGCCTGAACACACACCATGGATTTGAATTAGAAAGCAAGGTGCACCTTTAGATCATTGTACAGGCAGATACCACCTAGGTACTGCCAGAGAAGATCCTTCTTATTTTAGGAAAAATAGCTGCTGCCTTGCCTTCTAATGGTGTTCATGGCCAAAGAAGTGTTCTTCATCCCCATATAGCCTGCACTTATCCTGGACACTTGAATTATTTTCTCTTTAAGCTGTCTCCAGATCTTGAGTACCTATCCCAGCCTTCCTGAAGGAGTAATTTGTTACAGTTTTTTTCAGTATGTTCATCCTAAACAACATTTACTGTGTTGTGCTATTCTGAGAAGTGACATTATGAAAACAGCAACCAAGGGCTTCAGAGAGGCTTACTATATTCCTAATTAAATATGGTTGGAAAACACCTCAAAGGATGCTAGATATCTAACTTCCATCCTGAAGACTCAAGGTGAGGTCTGACCGTCAGCCAGGCTCTCACTTTACTTCACAGCATTGCCAAAAATCTGCAGCACCATGTACTGACTGAAAGATTCACTGGGGCTCAAACACTTTACAACAGTGGAAGATCTGGCCCTAGGGATCCCCTTAGCAACGTCCTCCCAAAACAAGTGCCTCATTGTGATCTGCAACATCCTCCGAAGTGTCAGAGCTCAGCCACTGCAGCAAGCAGGAGCTCAGCGTTTAGGGGAACTACATTCTGGCACAAGATACAGCAAGAACCAGTTTAGGGTGCAACCAAGACCCCCTCTAATGACCTAGCTGAAATGATTTAAGAGTTACCAACCCAGCTGTTTGCTTCAGCTTCAAGTGCTGCCACAGTGCTGCAAGTACCTGTATGCGAACTAAACCATTTTAATGTGATTTAAATTTACTTGGCTGGGATTGCCCTGAAATAGGCCAGGAGCACTCACAGGATTTGTTTGACATCTGATCTGCAGGCATATTAGTCTCCAGCTGAGGGGCAGTAGTGAACCAGAAGGAGTAGGTCCTTATCATACTCAGTCATACCTGCACCTGTAAGTACCCTGCTCTTCCCCCTTCACAGGAGTAAAATGGCATTTTTTGTAGATAGCTGAAAGGCAGAGGTCCTGTTTGAAATATTATTTGAATACTTTAGCTTTTTACTGTAGGTCATATATGTACAGAATAGCCAGAGTTTCATCTAGGCAGCTATTTGTTATTACTTAAATCAAAATAAATTATATATAGCAAATTCCTGCTTTAGATATCAAAGTGGACAGGCACAGATACTCATCCACACTGAACTGCTGTGCTATTTTTCAGAACAGAATCACATCTTGAACAAATAAATACTTACAGTCTATAATCAATTACTTTTTTCCTTATTACTTCATATTTGTGTTGCATATCAAACTATACTTTTTTCTACATTCCTCTTCCTCTTTTATTTTAATCAACAATGGAAATTGCAACCAGGTTCCCAGAAATACATTACTGTTTTTACTATGGACCTGCAGCAACTGGTTGGACAGAAATGGCCCTCTTCTCCCATTAGACATTATGCTTATCCTGCCCATAATATATTGGAAGTCAGATTCTCATCTAACCTGAGGGGACTGTTTCCTTTATTCATTTCCCCACCAAACTGCAAACACCACAATAATATATTCTGACTAAAAGAAATTAAAATGTTCCTGTAGCTATAGTTTGGGTTTGTGTATGCTGCTGAAAGAGGTCAGCTCTGTTAATGGCATGTGAGAAGTATGTATACAAATGTGCTTATTGCTGGGCAATCACTAGCCTTTAATGTGTAGAGAAATCAGCAGAGACTCATATGTATGTTTTATTAATTCTTCCTCTATTTTGGTCTGTGCAGGCCTGGTGCGTGCAATTATTTAGGAATTTACATACCTTTGGTTCTAAGGTTTGAGGCCAGATAAGAAAGTTTATTAACTACCACACAAATAAATTCAGTGATGTCTTTGGAGAGTCAAGGCCTACATATAGCCATGCTGCTGTTCTGCTGGAAAACCGTGAAGCAGGATGCCAGCACCTATCAAACCAGTAAGGTGAGCTACAGCTCACAGTCACCTTATTCTGACACTGAACAGAAGAATCACACCCAATTCCCCATTCTAGCCCAACATTTCGTTTGTCCTGTGAATGTTAAAGACAAAGAGGAAGACAAGGTTCAACAGTTCCAGGTACACTGTGTAAAGACATACACAAAATTTTACTTCTTTTACAAATAGAGTCCCTTTTTAGTTGCCTGCAAAAAAACCTGCAGCTTTTCCTGTGCTGCTTGACAAAAGTACAACATATTGTTCTACGGGTGGCTGTTTTCTGGCTTGCTTTCCAGCTCACAAACCTAGGATGGGTAACAAGGACAAATTCTCCAAGTTTCTAAGGGATGCTAGAAGAGCATGTTTGCTGCAACAAATGTATGAAAGGAGTTCTCAGAATGCAAGGCAGGTGACCAAAACATGAACTACAATAACAAGCAGGGCAGAAAAAGCCAGAGAACATGGCAACTGCTTCTGAAGAAATAACTGCAGTGTCTGTAGGGCAATATTCATATTTCAGCTGTTAAAGTCACTCAAAGCAGTAAGCATGATCACCAACTGCTCTGTAAGGTTCATATAACTGAGAGGTATTTGAATAAGATATATGAGACTGTCCTTCACAACCCAAGTTACGTTATGTTCAGGTTAGTTTCCCCACTTCCATACAGAAAATCATAGCCAGAGTGCTAGATGTGTTTTTACCCTTTACATATTAAATAGACCCACTGTACAGGCAACAACAGCTGCTCATGAGCCTTATTCTAGGGCATGGAAGAGCTCAAGAGTTTGTTCCCTCATTCACAGAGACAGTAAGTATATCAGCATCTGTGAATAGCCTATATCATCAGGAGAGTCATTGTCAAGGATAAACTAAATAAAACCTCCACAAAGTGTGAAGGATCAGTCTGATTTCTTATTCTGACAGATTCACGAGTAGAGGCTTAAATCACAGCTGTAATCCTATTCCAAGAAACCTTTCCAAAGCCAGGATGGCTTTTTGGTCAAGCGGATATGACAACAGCATAGAAGAAAAAAAGAAGGTTTTGCAATATCTAGTCTTACAAAGATGTAAGGGACTATGCTTGGTTGCATAGATATATCCATGATACAGATATACGAGGGCAAGGCTTGAGGATAAGAGAGATTTGTTGCACATACCTCATTCTGAAATGTGTCGAGAGCAAATCCACATCCAATGGGAAGTCGGTCTCTTACACAGAAGGTTAAGGTAAGCTGCTTGCCCATGAGCACCTTGCTTTTTTCCATGCCCCTGCAAGGCTGGAATCAACTCAGCAAGCAGGCAAAGAACAGCAAGCACCTGTCCCTCTGTCCTTACAGACTTCACACAGTGAAGTTCTTGATGGAATGAGATTCTCTTCAGAAGATCCTGGCCAGAGAAGGCCTGCAGTAACCTGTGACAATTTACCTCCAGAGAAGACAGACCACTAGGAAGTGACAAAAAAAGACACCTGATTGTACAGGTATTGAACAGGTGCAAGTCTGTATTTCCCACAGATATGTCTAGATCTCTCCACAGAGAGGTCATTCTCATTCACTATCTCTAAGGAACCTGATACCACTGAATGAGGGAAAATTTGAAAAGTTTTTTCCATCACTTAGCCCTCTCCCATTACATCTCATGGACCTGGCTGGGACCAAGGGCACAAAATGATAGCTTCACTGCTTTCTGGTTATTCCACATTTGTGGCAACAGGAACAAACATCTGATAAGGCCACACTAGTCCACGCCATGGCTGACTCTAGAAGGATGTAAAACCTTGGCACAGCAAAATATATGTCTCAAGTGAGTCAAATTCTACTGTCAGGTGGAAGGAAATAGAGTGATTATATATGGACTCACATCAATACCAGTTCCTGAAAGCAGAATTTGACTGAGTGTATCTGCCCTAGCTGATTTTACTAATGACTGATTTTACTGGCATGTGCCACATTCAAATCCCCCATCAGTACAGAAAGAACTCTGCATAAGTTGGCACAAAATAGGAGTTTTTCTGCTCAGGTTAGCAGCATTCCTGCTGGACAGGGCTGAGCTGCAGTTCACTGGAATCCTAGGCAAAGGCAAGCATCACTATGGACTCTAAGACCCAAGCAATACAATGCTGATTAAACCACTTACGTTTGAGAAGGTAGGGCCAATGGTGCTTAAAGTGGGGTGAGGCTCAATGTTTTGCTGACTGCTGTTGAAATTGGTAACAGACTTTGCATATTATATCACCAGGTTTTTTTGGTTGTATTTCACATGCAGTGTTTTTCTGCTTTTGACTTTGAGGTGTGAGGGGGAAGGCTCTAATCATATGGCCTTGTGCAGATGCTCCATTTGCATTTCTATTAATCCAGGCCCTCCTGGAGACGTCTGAGCATAGGCACAGCATGCTCTGCGTTTGAACTTGTGAGAACCCACACCACTGCTTAATAACTTAATACATATGTATAGCCTCCTTCAGACAGCCCACTAGGAGGCAGAAGCAGGGGGAGGCGCTATTAGTGCATAGGCTGCAGGGCTCTATGTAAATGCATTTTGACAAGGAGGATACCTTGCCAAATAAAGAACCCAGCTCCTCAGTGCTGGGCTGGGGCTGATTTAGGTCAGAAAACTTGTTTTACAGGAATTTGTACAAATGAGAGCTCACATGAATCCGCTGGAGAATGTTTAAGGTGTCTAGCAACTTTGCTCACAGCATTTGAATGTAATAATGATACATTCCACACAAACTGTCCTACATGAACAAAAAATAAGGCCGGGTCTTTGTCCTCCTGTACTTTTACCTTCCCTGAACATCTCCTTAGAAGGATACCCAACCCTGTCTCAGCAAAGTGCCACAATAACCATAAGAAATGGCCGTTTCCCCATGTTTGAAGTGCTTAACAGCTAACGGCTTAGAGCAGCAACCTCTGGATAGAACTGGGCTGAAATCTCTTACTAAAAAACACCTTTCATTGGAAAATAGAGTCAAAAGGGAAAGTTTTTCATAGAAAACATGCTCTGGAGCCCATTTCTGCAGAACACTTGCAAGAGGAGAGATAAAAGACCCACAGATGTCAGCACAGATGGGTGCAGACAGGGCCCCAGGGCTGCTGTTAGCATGACTACATGGCCTGCGACTGGCCTGCATCCTGCCAGTGGGGAGAGGGGCAAACCCCCTCAAACCCCAACACACCCTTGTCCATACGGAGCCACCCCCAAAAAAACTGCCAGCCACCTTGCTGCTGCTCCTGCCTGGGATGCTCTGGCCCAAGACTCACTCTGAAAGAGGCCAGGAAGGGATTTGAACAGGGCTTGGCCACATCCAGAGTGAGTACCAACAGCAAGAGGCGGGAGAGAGAAGGGAGGAAGGACTGATTCTGGATGTCTCCTTTTTTCCCCTCAGAAAATTGCATTGTTCATTTTGACACTAAACAAAAACTAACCAACTTCCCAAATTTCCTCTCTGCCACCCCCACAATTCCTGCTTTCCAGCCAGCTCCAGCAGATGTTGTAAGAGGTTAATGTGAAACACTCTGCAAGGACAACAGCATTTTATAATTTTCCTACGCTTACAAAAGAAAGTGCCTATTACTCTCTCCACCCCCAACACCCCTCTGAAGTCCCCGTTGAAGTATTCTCTGTATAGGCCTAGCTCCCTGTGAAATTGGTTTACACCAAATTCCAGGAAGAGGCTCTTAGCTCTCCCGTAATAAAACAAACCGGGGAGTGGAGGCTAATGCTAACCTCCAGCACTGACACTTGGCTGCAGACAAAATAGTCACACAGGCAGTAAGCAATCCAGGCCATAGTCTTTAAAGTGGAATCTGCAGGCAAATGGAAAAATGACGTGCTGGAAGCGACGCCGAGAGAGGAGAAAGAGCACCCAGGTCTGAGAGTCAATCTTAGTCCATCAGGTAAAGAGAACAGATACATGTGGGGATAATTGGTGATGAGACACTTGAAATTAGGTGCATGATAGGTCCACCACTGCCTGGCCACATCCATTTTTGTTGCACTCAATGAGCACTGATGGGCGGGGGAGCTAAGAATATTTCTTAGACCTTTGCATCCTCCTGTCACATTTCCATGACTCTGTATCTTTCTCACAGACACACAGACAATTGTCCTATGCAGACTGTCACCCACGCAGCTCCACTATGGACGCGTGGCTGCAGGCAGAGCTCATGACAGGGGCCCTGCTCTTGCTCCCACGGATCTCAGCAGATGGTGACGAAGCTCAGCCTGCCCACGGCTGTGCCCTTACCCCCTAGCACCACATGCCGCTTGCAGCAGCCCACCACAGTGAATGGAACAGGGCCCCAAGACAGGGCGGGGGTGTCCCCAGTTTCCAGCTGGTGGAGAGCTCTGGGGGCAGGGGAAGAAGTGCGAGGGTAATCCCAGCTTGCCTTCACCCACACCTGTGAGATGACATGGTGGATTAAATCCCAGCCTGCTGAGCAATGGGAGAGGGCTGCTCACCTGCACTGCCACCTGTTTCAAAATTACGCATTCTGACTTCTCTCAAGTGAAGTTTTTCATCTCAAAGCCCGCAGACACAGACAGCGCGGGTGGGGAGGGAAGGCTGGCAGCCTGCAGCCGGGTGAGGTATGCCATCTTGGGTGGAGCGCCTCAGGGTGTTCCAGAGCCACAGAGCCAACATGGCCACCGCTCCCATAGGCCTGGCCCCCTGGGGCAGTGAGCCAGCACAGAGACAGTGCTCCCTGGCTCCCAGGGAGACTGGCACTGGCCTCTGCTTGCCTCACAGAAGCAGGGAGGCCGGAGCCAAGCAGAGAAGCGGGCAAGCCCGTCCTGTGGCCACGCATGCTCTGCAGGGCCAGCACACCCATGCCCAGACCTGGCACCAGGGTCCCACAGGTGCAGGAAACAGCCCAGCAAGCATTAGGCCTCTTTTTTCCCCTCGCAGTTAGCAATCGGTTGTGTGAAGTCGTCCCTCACCTCAAACCACTAGTGCCGCAGTTGCAAAAGGCAATGCCCAACCTTGTAGGGACTGCTGCTGCCGTCCCACGTGCCTTCAACAGCTGCAGGCACCAGCACTCGGGGTCAGCAACACCCGCTGTTTCCCTTTTTCCTTATGAGCTTCTTCCAAATGACATGAACCTGTACTTGTTAATTTACATTAAGTTCATTTAACACCAATGAAAGAGACCAGAAGTGTCTAATGAGCAAAATGTAACGAGCTACCAGCTACTACTAATCATGTTCAGTTTATGCATTTTTGCTTCATTCTTATAGAGTATTATTGCAGAATAAATGCTTTGCTCTTATCTGACAAGAGAAAAAAATAAATTCTCTAGGTATTGTACTAGTGAATAACAAAGGAATGAACAAGCTTAATAATCTCCAATCTGGTTTTCCACCACACATAATGATAGAGATGCTGTGAATTCTGTGGACAAAGTACATGAAGAAGCACCCACAAGTACTGAAAATTTAATTAAAAGCCAGAAAGCCATTGCAATGAAGACTCAGCAGAAAGCCATTTATTTTTAAAATCTAATATATTCTTCATGACTAAAGGCTAAAGCACACGCTGACTTACACATTTAGCTGTAACTGATTTAAGCTACTTGATGATTTTTTTGCGCACAGGGTGGCGCTCAATTTGCAATGGAGTAAATTGGCAGAATTTAATTTGGTGGATTTTTTTAACTCTGCAAAAGAATCCTCATTAAAACCTCACGATAGGCTGTATACTTTTTTCATCATTAACTAGCCTAACTGCAGGTAAAAGAGATACAATTATGGATTTATATAAATCCTATTGTCAATTTACAGCTCAAAGACTGGTGAGTTACCTCATTTTAAATAGGTTATTTTTTCCCCTTAACCTTTCTTTGTTTTAATGAGGATTTGGTTTGTCATTGTCAGGGCACCTGTTTGCAGGAAAGTTTCTCATCATGTGAAGGAGGTGTAAGGAATAAGGGTAGAAGATCTTCTGCTGAATTGCAAACCCCATCACAAACTGTGGCCTGGACATTCAGCCTTTAAATATTCACCTTTCCATGAGGACAGACAGACCTCAGCTGCTGCTTCCCCACTCTCTCAGCCCCACAACTGCTCTATTTCTCATGCTTTGGGGTTTTCCACTTCACTCGTGCCCAGTTTTTCCTTCCTTGCTGTGCCTTATGTAATCCCACCTCCCACCAAAGCACCATCAAACTCCTTGTTCTGCCCCATTCAGCACCACAGGCACCTCTGGGTTCAGTCTGCACGAGCCATGTAGAAAATGGATGGGAAGATGTGACTTAAACCCAGGAGATCCCAAAAGAAGATGACAGCCAGTGCTGTTGCCGAGAGACCCTTCTACTCAATAGGAGCCCAAGGCCCAAAACAAGGTCCCACCATAGTCAATGAGGCAGATTTTCAGGTGACAAATTGTACAAGTTATAGCAGCCGAGCATCTGCCCCACTAAATGTTTATGTTAACTTCAAAGATTAACTAAACTTCTAAATTTAATTCTTAGTCTCCAAGTAGGTTGACATGTTATGCAAGAGGAAGACTACCATACAGCATATTACTTCATAACAGCAATGGGGAATGTGACTACTCCTCTTGTCTGACTGAAACGCTGCCTCCCCTTTCCTCTACCAAGCTCTTCCAGCAGCTACTGAATAAGCTGGGGGACTGAGGGCATGACATGGGGAGGGAGCAAGTAGGTAGTGTCATCTTGCACCAGACTGTTACCCACCCCGTTGATTTGAATGCTTTCAGAAATTTGCTTACAAATTCATCACTCATCTTCATTTCAAATACTACTCCGCAACGTATGAGAATGGATACAGCAAGCCAAAGGTGAAGGAATTGTTCCCATAAGCAGACTGAAGAAAGAAATGAGAAATACAAAGAAAAGGGATTTGTAAGAGGGGCTGGATTTTAACCTTCCTTGGGGTGAGGGAATAAGCACGGCTACTACTCTAAGCACTTAGATGTTGAAAGCTGTTGTTTTTCGTCTTTGAACTTTTTACCAGATGTAGCAATTAAATGATAAAGTTGTCTTTAGCTCATTAGCTGATGAGTTAATTATATGCGAAAATTAACCTTTGTTAAGCTCTTAATAGAACCTCTTTTATCTGAGTAGCCACAGCCTGTGTTAAAATTCTTAATGATCTGGGCTAAAAATCAATAATTTGTATGACTTCCATGTATGAACTGGGAATTAAATGTATCTTTAAAATGTACTATAATGATGACCTCAAGCTGAAACTGAAATAAAGATATTCCTTGGTGATTTCAAGGACAACACTTTCACCAGTGCAGAGGCCACGTAAGCCACTAAAGAACATTGCCACTGGGGACAGCTCTCCTGCCTGCAGCACAAAGATAAATCAAGCTAAGACCAAGATTTTGGTTTTTCAAATATTTTTGTGCTGCAGCCCTGTATTTCACATTTATGATCTTCCTATACATACCAATGTTCAGTCAGGAGTGACTGTTCTTTTCTTTAAAAGCTGGAGGAGTGGACTCATTTTGAGACCTAATATACCCCTATCAATGATCAAAAGAATCAAATCATTCCGCCATGCAGAGAGCTGATAGATGATGTTTCACGCTTTTCCCCATATAATCAATTGCTAGCAGATTTGACAAGAACTCAGCAACCATTCTGTAGTTCAGTTTGCATTAAGGGTTTTACATTTAAAGGAGCAAAAGTCCTATTGTTTGACACTTAAATTGTATGTGTTCAGCAGAAGACAATTAAATTTCTCTTACTGAATATTAGTTTGTATGACTTCCACATATGAATTGGGAAGATATATCATTAAACTTATGAAATACTCAATCTGAAGTGTCAATGATCAATAGTTTAATGTTTTTTCTTTTCTCTGGATTCCTATGTCAGCCACCCACAGAAGCCAAGCTTCATGTACCTTCTGGTACCGACTCAGAGACAAGCCAGCTTTAAAACTGAAGACTAACTTTACTAATGAGGCCTAAAGGCCATTGAAATCCTCATGATTTGAGCAAGGTCTGGGCGAGACTTATCAAGAATTATTCTCCATAACCTTGACTTATACTATGAGCAGCCAGACTGTCATCTTCAGGTTCATTTTCTTCCTGTAATGCCAGAGAACAGCTCCTCCTTGAGAGATGGGCAAGCACTGCTCCCTGATAATGTGAAGGTGCAGCTTGCCACAGTGCCTTGCAGCCTGCACCGTACCTTTTAGCCTGGGTGGAAGCCCAGGCAGAGTTGGGCTAATTTGCAAGCCTCACCATCCATGTGTTAATTGTTATTAATAGAGTGGAAGAAAAAAAACAATAAAAATAATGGCAATTCATAGCTAGTTTTTGGTCTGATAACAAGTTTGCTCTAAGTATGTGTGAGGGGATGAAATAGGAAGAAAATAAAGATTTCAGTTTCACAGTTAAGAATAAAACCATTGCTGTAAAAGGTTTCAAGCGTCTTCCAGCTAAAGGAATTCTTTGCCTATGTTTAACAGTGTGGCCCTATTTATGATATTTACATTGCAACAAATTTGTATAGGGTCCATAAATCTACGGCCTCCCAGACATGCCAGGATGCTGGAGAATAGTCTAAACGGACTGACCTCTGACAACCGGACCTTGTAGTAAAAGGTGCCTCCTTGAGTGCTATAGCTGAGATAAGTCAGTTTGAACAGATAGGGTAAGGCAGGCTGGAAGATGGGAATTATCAGTCAAGATTGCTCTGCCAACAGGCACAGTTCATTGTACGATAGCAAGCTGAAGGTTGTACTATTCCCTGGAGCCAGTTTGATAAATAAGAAGGTTATGGGTATGTGACTGTTCGAGCATGAAGAAATTTTTGTTGATATATTCTCAGAAACTAATTTTTTTTTCTTTAATAACCTGCAGGGCTACTCTTCAGCGAGATTACCAGTCAACTCTGATAGCCTAGGCTACAATAAGCTGAATCACACTCCTGTTCTTTAAAAATCTGGTTTTGTTACTGGCTTGCTTTAACTGTGCATAGGAAAGTGCAATACAGGCAAAGTAAAACCGAGTCTTTTCAGCTAACTAAAAGAGGGCAGAAGAAGTTATCAGAGAAAGGTTACACCTCTTTAAAGATGCAAATTGATAATGGAGCTGGAGATCAAAACAACAAGGATACTGTTCATTTTTTAAAAGGTGCAAATTTCTAATCTTTCTTGAGGCTTTTTTTCAATACCTTATCAAGAGTTTCTATCAGCGAAATTTTACACAACATTAAACACTTAAAAAATATGAAATATGGTACACTGAGGATACATAGCGTTCTTCAGTCTCACTTCTGAAATGCAGTGATCTCAGCTACCAACTCCTGTCACTTCCACTGAACACTGCAGAAGAGTCAAAATAAAAAAATTACCCTTCCTACACCTACAGAACAAATAAAGGATTGCATTTTGCTTCTGACTTCTCAATACTCAGAAACAGGGAGCACAACACCACAAAGGGACTTACAGAGCAGGACCTGCCCATGCCAAGCACTACGCCAGGAAGCCCACCCTGGGCAGGGTTACCCTCAGAGGGAGGCAGGCCACAGAGGCAGGGAGTTTCTATGTGCTTGTATGCAAAGCCCCATTTTCTTTTAAAGCATTTAAGAGTCTGGTAAGGATACCAGAACACAAGAGACCCTTATAGTTGGCCAGAAAATCAAAGCCCTGAATGACAGCCCAGTTTCTGATACAATACCTCCCACCTTGGTCAGGTTAACTTGGTTTAATTTGACAAGTACTAATTAGAAATGACCTGTCTGCTCATCAGTGATCAGCTGAAAAAGAAGCCTCCACAGATTTCTCTTTCTTGTGTCTTACTGTGAGACATCAGAAAAGGCACTAGCTTTCCTGCAGTGCTGAGCAGCCTGCCTCCTTCCTCCTCTCTGAAAAATCAGGTCCTGCAATTCGCCATTGAAATGATGAGCTGCCTTAGGAAATTTCAGCTCCCCAAAACTCCATCATACCCAGAGCCTGAATCTGTCGTGCACTTTTTTTTTTTTTTTAATTTTTTAACTACAAGCTCTCCAGCCCCTTGTACAGCTCCTTTCGATTTCGTTTCTCACCTACCTGACAAGAGACAGAAGTAGGAATTAGCATTGCTTTCACATCCTCCCCCTCTCCTCAAATCTCAGGGTGGTGATGTTTCTCTCTCCATCAGACAACCCAGAACCTGACCTGGGGCAGGCTGGACAAGGCCACAGTTCTGCTCTCCAAGGGCCTGATAGCTCATCCAAAAGCATCCTGAAACTGCCCACAGAACTTCAGTGGCCTTTAATCAATCTTGTAGCCACAGTGTGTGGGGCAAGCAGCCAGAATGACTGTGACAGAGTGCACCAAGACCCTGCTCTGGACACTAGGTACTCAAGAAGTCTGTTGGATGCTTAATTTGGCCTAGATTCCCCAAACTATCACACTTTTATAAAACTGGTGCTGGAAACATTGATTTTGCTCTGCGTGCCACACAGGGCAAGGCAAGATGGAAGACTAAATCAAGCCACAAAGTGTTGATCACCCCCAAAATAAGCCATTTAAAGGACATCAGTTTTTCAATCACACTCTATGGGCAGATGGTGAAACTTGGAGGCATATGGGAGAAAGGCAGCCCTCATATACTTTGTAAGGTCTCAGAAACACAGTGCTGAACTCTCTAAACATGTGTTAGAGTAAAAGACTAGAAGGGCTGCTTAGATGCTGATTTGACTGTGCATCTTTCAGGGGCTCTAAAACCATCTTCCCTTTCCTGCATCATAAAAAACAGATGTGGCAAAATACAGACCTACCCCAGTTCTGCACTGAGACTGGAGGAGGCAGCACCTGAACCTCAGAGGAGTGGCATGTAGGCAGTGGTCTGTCCACTCGCTCCTCCACCTTGAACCAAAGCCTTTATTCAGCCCACTTAGCTAGACTTCGGAACAGGTCCCTGTCTCTCAGTCAGTCCTCCTGCTGCCCCTTTGGCCAGTCTCCTTTGCTAGGCTGGGTAATATCATTCTGCAAATTAACTTTATAATGGGATCAGTCACAGAAAAATCTAAATTTAACCTTTGAGCCTATGCAATTGCCTTCACAGGGATATGAGCAGTTCCTGGTTTCATGACGCAAAAACTCAGCTTGCATGGGCAAAAATACTTTCTTTCATGACAGAAATTTGCAATGATGCACTGACAAAAAAGAAAAAAAAAGAAAGAAATGCTTTTCACTGGATTGTAAAACTGGTAGAAATGCAAAATTTCATAGCTTTGTGTATAGATGAGATGTCAAGATGATTTGAAATACTTCTTAGAGGTAAAAGCAAAAAAGGATGAATAAATAACATACAACATATGTGGAATGTAAAGAAACATTGTAATTTGCCTCATTTTTTCACAGAACAGAAATACATAAACATGAACATGCCAGGCATAAGACATGATGTTAAGCTACTGCAGTGATATGTGCTTTAGGTATGTGGGTAGGTGGAATGGATGGATCCAGAATAAATGCATTACGCCTTATTTATTACTTGTCTCAATCCATATGTTCTTTCCCACTGTCCTTAGCAGATGCTTTTATGTGCACAGAGTTCAAGTATAATCCTGAATGTTACGAATGCATAAGCCAGAGTAAGATTCAACTAATGGAAAAAGACCAAGCTATCACCCCAATGTTGCCTCACTCTTTTCTTGCTCTTCTTTCCTCAAAAACACAAGCTGCTTTTTGCTTTAGTGGAGCAAGGAAACCACATCACCTCATGACTCTCTGCTCAATTTTTAAGTCTTTTCAATTTTGGCTTCTAGAGGCCAAATGGACTAGAGTAGGACTATTATTGTCCTGCTTGCTAGAGCCTGTAGGGAATGCTTCTGTATATTTGTTTATATGTATGTATGTTTGTACCTGTACCTTGACCTGACTTTTTTAGGTGTTAACTTTATGACAGTCAGTATGTGTATAAGCACATGCTTTGCCTACTTGCTCCAATGAAGTGATCACCATGGAGGGAACTGGACAGATAAGAAAACAACACACCCTATCTCTATCAAACAATAATCAGCACAGTTTGAACAGTTACGCACATATACAGAAAAATTAGCATTGCCAGTCACCGCTATGAAACCAACACCAGTAACCACTGCAGCTCATTCTAGCTACATGTCAGACCTTACGGAGATAACTGAACTACACTAAGTAGATAAAACCCACACGCCAATTTGTGTGGTGTTTATGTTGCAACATCAGTCTGCAGGTTCTCCTGAGACAGCTTCTGTCCAGTCACCCATGCTGAGCAAGCCATGACCACATAAGCCTCTGCTACAGAGCAAATATCAGCCCCTGAGTTTCTCATTGCAACTCCTTCACAGATGAAAACTAGTCCAGACACATCTACATGTGTGGCAATTGCATCTCACCTGTGCAGTGCAGATAAGGACTTAAATCCAACTTTTTCTACATTGCTGAGTCACAGGTGCTATGTCTGCACAGTCAAATGACAATCCAACTTTTGCCTTCTTATAAATAATAGCCCAGCCATTTGGATAACTAACATATTCTGCTGCTCCACAGGATGTTACTTGCCTTGGGATCCAGTCTGCCTGTAACTCAGCATCCTTGACAATGTCAGTTGGTCCATCTGGGATATGGACAGCTGAAGTTGGGCTAAGACTCGTCTTTCAGGAAAGAGTACAAGCACTCAGGGCAATCATGGATGTGCAGTTGAAGACACAGCTCACCACCTGAAGGTGGCCTGGTTGAATAAATGGTGAATGGAGTGTTAGTTGCATATTTGCAGTCCTTACAATTATGGAAGCCTTGACATCATCCTCTTACGGAATGTGATTCAAATTAACAATTGTGATCAAATTAACCTCGCCATCACACAAAATAGTCACCTGCAGAAGAAACCTTTTTAAATTGCTATACTCACTCTTTTGGCTAAAGTCATTGCAATTAGGTAGAACAATTTCCTTACCATAGCCTGTAAGTCACAAAGCCAACAGGCAGTTGGAAAATTTTGTTCTGTTTATGTGGTTGTCAGATTTGTAATAATTATAACCCAGATTAAATTAGCTGACTCTGCTATTTTGTCCAGGGTTCAGAAAAGGCTTTTGACTATGTCTTAAACTGGTTTTTCTTCATGAGAGGAAGAAGGATTCAGACAAAAGAAAATTAAGACACAGAGGCTTTAAAGGTAGCTAAGGCTCACCAGCAGCTTCTGCCACTGCATCGCTATCCCTGTGCTTTGTAGTGAGTTGTTTTGAGTTGCTCATCCTGCTCGCCTAGGCCAGTGGAAGCCTTTGCTCTGTCTGTCAAGAGTAATCCTAATATTAGGAGACTCCAGGCAAAGAATTGAACATGGCCTGGCACTCCCTGTGGCTGTTTGTTTGATGCTGATTTCACAGCCATTGAATGAGCCCTTAACCTCATCACTCGCAGCTCCTTTTTGGCAGAATGTCAGGTAACAAAATTGGCCTTGAGAAATGCCAGACTTTGCCAGTTCCTCTTCAACAGAAGATCCAGTTGTTTTGTCAGCAGTTATTCTGCCCTTGATATTCCCAGGTCATTTTCACTAAGCTCGGAGCAGAAGCGGAAACACTGTCCCACACTGCATTTCACTTGTGTTAAACTACTCTCAAAATTGCCAGGGTAAGAGCCTACTTCAGTTGTAGAATTTTAAATATAATCCCACTAATTCTCAAAACATGTATTTTGTACCGTAGAGGAATCAACATAAATAAATAAATTACTTCCTAGCTTGGACTATGATGATACCAATAGGTGGAATTGATTACAGTCTGGCAAGGAAAGGAAGAGCGACTAGTTCTAACCCATAAAAATTGCAAGAAAGATATTTCTAGGCAGATCCACAACAGAGAGAAAAATGGTGAACTTTGTTACTTGAAAAGCACTTACATCTGTTACTGTATTAATGCTGTCTTTTTGATCAATAATAAAATTAGTTAATATACCCATTAACAGGCTGACTAAATGCCCAAGTCTTTTCCATACCAAACCCCTAATGTACTCAGTACCTATATCAGCCACAGGTCAAAATTTCTGATCTAGTAGGCTCCAAGACAGTTCCAAACTTTTAACCCTCAGTAATGCACAGTAAATTAGGATGGATTTTCTCTCCTTGTTGTTTAATTTCTGGGAAGAAGCAATATGTTTGAAGTACCTGCTGATGAGCTGGTGTTGCAGAGCTAACGCCACGAATATGGATCTTCTCTCACAGTTCATGTGTTTGTTCAATATGATCTCCATTCCTTTCCCATTTAGTTTAGTATATGTATCTATATATGTACATAGATATGTATTTCTTAGCTGGGGGAGGGGGAGGGGGAAGAAACTGTCTCCAGTTTCTCTCGAAACTCTGCAGGGTGCTGTTTCAAATCAAAAGTCCTTAATTATTACTAAGCTTCCTTCATGTATATGTTATGCTGACAATCCATCTTCACATTGATAGTTATACTAAGACCAATAAATCCATGTGCAGTAGCCTTCAGGGCGTTTGTTGTGTTATCTAGTAACATGTTACAAGAACAGCATGTGAAAGTCACCATTTGGGGGTTTTATCAACCTGCCTCTGAGGCCATCCCAAAAAAGAAGAGGATGCTGGTTTCAGACAGGAATGAATTGCTACAACCAGATTTCTGAGCACACACTGGTGTCCAGCAGAATCTGCATACGAAGATGGTTCTGACAGATTTATCTCCTGTCTCTGACACAGGGGCCCTCTGCTTCCAGTGCTACAAACCATCAAACATAATGTGGTAAGATGAAAAGCCTGACCCTTGGCACTCTTTAGTGAACAAAGTGGAAGAGCGTGTGCCATTGACGATGGTCCATGGCAGGGGCGCATGCTGGCTCCTCCAGTCCTTCAACGTCCACAGGGGTGATGCCTTCATTCATGGACAGTTACAGCTCAAGAGCAAGGTTTCTCCATTGTTATTGACATCCTCTTTGCTGATGTTTGGATAACAGCAGCCCTGGAGGTGGAGCAGACAGAAGCAAGGATGAGAAAACCCCAAAACTGGCAGAGCGTGCAGGTGCTGACTTCTACTGACCCTGAGCAGTGCTAAAATCACACAAGTGCAGAGCAAGAACCCCATGCGACCCATCTGGGGACAGACACCTTGGTCCTGTGACTGAACACTGAAACCAGTGCCTGCTCATGCCTCCTTGCAGGGGTCCACAGCTGCATCCCGCTTGCACATGACCCAGGGAAGAGTCAGAGGTGGATCTCTGCTTGCAATACTGAACCTTTGAGCAGTGCAAATGGTAGAAGGCTGCTGAACTTCTAGATACCTGAGGCGTCTCCTCCAGCCTTCCAACCCACTAAGAGCAAATATGCAGGGTTTTAAAATGTGCAGCTCTTGATTCACAAGCTGGATGTGCGGTCAGGGCTATGGGGACTCGGTGGGGCTATCGCAATGTGACATAACATACAGCAGCATGTAAAGGTCACTGTCATTCTATAGTGAAATCAATACACTCCCTCAAAAACCTATTAGGCAAAATATAGACTATGACAGGAAGTTTAGAAGACTACAATAGAGCACCCACCACTGTGCCTTAGATCTGAAGCACAGCAATGCAAGTGGGAGAGCACTTTGCAGAGAGCAATCTCCATTTACACTACAAGCACAATTTCTCTCTCAGTGACTGGAAGCTCCAGAATTAGCTAGAGCATCTCCAGGGTGCTTCTGAATCATCCTGAAATCAAAAGTGAGAATAAACTTGGGCAACTCAAAGAAAAGGGAAAATACAGGAGGCAAAAGGACATGAAAAGTCAGCTCAGGCAGCCAAAGCCACATTACAGCTTGCCAAAGCAATGCATCTTCCAAGTACATTCACGTGTGCAAGGTTCTTCTCATTTACGTGACTTTGTCACAACAACTTTCACTGAGGAGTCCTTTTCAGCCCTGCAGCCCCTTCAGACATATTTGCCAAAGACAATAAGATAGCAAAATGTGAATGAGTTAGCCCTGTAGCTGTACGTCGTTACACAGATGTGAAGAAAAGACAAGTACAAGGTGGTTTTAGAAGAAAACTGAAGTGAAAAAGGTAAATGTGTTGTGACCTTAGATTATATGCCACTACTTTCTGAAGTAATCTTTACTGAATTCTTCTTTCCGGCTTCTTGATTCTTGTTTTGCTAAAAGTTGTACATGGCTCACCACTCCTTCCTTCCTGAGCAGGCCACTGGATGCAGCCCTTCCTCCCCAGCCTTGCATGTTCCCACCACTGCAGAGTGTGCGTGCACTCCCGTGGGCTGTATCTTTGCAAATATCACTGAGAAACAGGGACTAAACAAGAGCAACACGAATTTCCTCCTGACAACAGAAGGTTTTTTTCCTATTGTGCTCACAGCATTAAGCTGCTTACTGGAATTTTGGAAATAAAACCATTATTATAAATCATCAAATGCCTTTTGTATTAGTATAACAAAATAATATAATCATCTCTTATCCATGTACAGGGAGGAACTGCAGTACCAGAAGATCTGGTGAGCTTTGTGGTCCCCTCTTGCCTTTTTTTTCTCTGGAAAGGCAACAAGCTGAGACATCACAAAGAAAACCACCTACCTTTGGAGCTGCTGTTGATACCACACTGCACCTTAAATGTTGCTCTACCAGAAAATTCCTCTGACTTCTGCTAAGAATAGCCAGCGCAAAGCTGGCATAGAGTATCATCATTATTTAATGACTGTAAAATAATGGTCTGTTACAGGTACGCTTAAGCATGGCAAACCATCAGGAAAGACTGGAATTTTGACAATAGGTTGGAGGTAAATGGCTATTAAGCACCTGAGTGCATTTTATTCCACAGAGAGGCTGAAAGTCAAGGAAAGATTCAGAGCAACATCTCCTTCCATAACACAGTTTAGGTATGGTCTGCAAAGGGCACAGGCATTTCAGTTCTAGTTGAGATTCGTGTTAAAATGGCCCCCAGGGGTATTCCTCTTTGGTTCTACCTTCTTCAGCTTTTGTAGTAGATCAAATTTCTCTTCACTGTACAGGAGGAAAAAGAAGGCATCAAACTTTCCTCCAGGTGAGGACACCTCACCACGTTAATGGTCGGGTTAACTCTGCTGTACTTTCTCCAGCTTCAGCTCAAGGGAGGTAATCTTTTTGGAGATAACACCACCTTTGATATCGCTGTAATATTTCTGCGGATGGTACTATTCCCACCTTGGTTGCACAAGGCACTCCAAGTACTTTAAATACCTTTGAATTTTTAGGTATTTGTTGCTAGGGAACGTGCTCTGGGAGGCACTGGTGGGGAGAGCAGCCTGCAACCTCAGCGCGGCACAGGCACCCCGGCAGCTGCAGGACCCGCAGAGCTCCCCAGCACTGCATCGGCCCTGCATGGCACCAGGTTTCAGCAGCAGAGACATTGGGGTCCAGGGTTTTAAAGCAGCAATTTCCTGTCATTTTAAGACATAAATTGGAGATTGCAGATAGTATTCTGCTTAAATTGTGGATCAGCTCTAAAAAGTGTTATCGTAAACCAGTACAGTGCAGCCCCATGTTTATTGAGTCTCAGTGGTTTACAAATAAAATCTGTTTATAAGCTTTTAAAAAACATCCTCTTGTAGCCACTGCAAACTCAGCTTAGAACCTGCAAATCAGGCTGAACTCCTCCTGCCTTGTGCTTCATCACCCATAATAAAAGTTAACGGTCCAGTTGTTGGCCTCCCCTCTACCTGCACACTGTTTAAGCCATCCGCAGAAATACAGGAGGTGTAACCAAGGACTGCCACTAGATTTGCAATTGAAACTTATTTCCTATTCATACTAACAATACCCTGATTACCAGAATAAACCCCTGATTACTGTCATATAGTTGTATTGGTTCTGTAGCAGGAATAAATAATATTAAAACCTTAACTCTGCCATTAAAGTAAGCAAATAGGACTGGAATACAGGAAAAGAGTCTGCAGAGTAAGTGCGTGCTGCTTTGATCTACTGCTTTTAGGAATACAACACACGTTAAACTCAGCTCCTAAGTGGAAGAGGGTCAGCAAGCAGAATTTCCACAATAAAAGCTCATGGCTGCAGGTGTTCACTCATATACATCATCTCCTCCCCTGAAGATGAATACCAGGATTTGCAATCAACTTGACACAAAGGATTGTACTGCTCACAGCAGGATTTATTTACATGATATCCTCTGAGAAGGATGCTCTCTCCCTCCCTCTCTCTCTCCCTCTCTAAAATATGGTCAGCAATATAGTACCTGCACACTCTTGCCATTTGATCCCATTTTTAGTAGCACATTTTGCTTCCAGGGTAGACTAGGATATTCTCCCACTTCTGCACAGTATTGCTTGACTAAAATATTTGCCTCTCTGCCTTTCTCCTGATACCAGAAAATTCAAGTTCAAGTTCCTGCATCCTAAGTCTTGACATCTAAACATCCTTGTGACCTGCCTGGGGAGTCCAGGGATCTCTTTCAGACTTTCCACCCGGAAAGTCCACCCTGGATCTGAGAAGGCATTTGCGAAAAGTTTGGATCCATCATTTCCTGAATAAAAAATCATAAAAAAAAAAAAGAAATTGAAGTTACTGTTTATCCCACCTTTAATGCAGCTGAAGGAGGCCAAGATCTCGCCTCCAGATACAGCCATATTTTACTATCCCTTTCTCCTGTTTTCATTACTTCCAGTTCAGTATGTCCTTAGTCTCTAAGACAACTCCCCAGCTGAAAAACGTGCAAGCAAAGCTCAGAAGGTGTTTCATTTCAACTCACTGCTGAGCCCGCTGGAGCACTTGGTGGCCTGTGCCACATCCCGGCGTGTCCTCACAGCCTGCAAGCACGGGGATCCAGCTCCCCCTCACCTCATGTCTCTTTGCAGGGCCTCTCCTCCACACAAGCTTTTGCTCCAGGATTTCAGGATGAAGCCAGAGGCTTCTTTTAAATTTCCCTGGCCCTACTGAGTCCCGACTGCTGTGTTGCCCAAAAGCAAACCCTGTAGCCAAGGAAGCTCCAGCTGGTTATACTCCAGCAACGCTCCATGGAGCGTTGCTGGAGGAAGAAACCGTTAATATCGTAGCCAGTAAAAGAGGGCTCCCCCCGCAGCATCCCCGAGCAGCCGAGCTCTTAACCGAGCTGGACGGCTGCTGGGCCCTGGCAAGGCTGCTAGGCAGGGTAAGGGAGACAGCTGCCAGGCCTACCTCTCGCCACTTCTTTCTTTCACGGGTTTTGGCAATTGAATTGTCTCACGGCTGTTTTGTGCCACCGACATTACTCAGCAATGAGTTTATGAGCTCAAAGTAAAAAGAGCACTCCTGAAACTTCTCCTTCTCTTCTGCTGCCTTGTTAACTTTCTTTCAGAGCTGCCATGCGGTTACATCAGGGACACCTCCTCGTCCTCAGCCACCGCCAAGGAAAGCAGCCAAACTGGAGTGCCCTTTAGTCTGCCTGCGACAACCCTCCCCAATTACTCCAGCTAAAATTGCCTGTCTTGCAGGGAAAGGAGCTGAATAAAATGTCCTACCCGATCCCAGCAGGATGACCCTGTTTCCCAACACGCTGTCAATGCATAAACAGGGAGCGCCGGCAAGGAATTGGGGAGGTGTAAGAGGGGGAAGGGAGGGAAGTGAGAGATTTGTGTCTCAAATCCTATATTTGCCAAGAGTTGCATTTACCTGCATTTTAAAAATTAAGTGCTTTTCCACTCACAGCTCACCAGAAATCAGACAGATTAACTGCTGTTCTCAAAACAAACTGTAAACAAGGAATTTGAAGCAAACCAACCTGAACCAACCCAAACAAAGCCCAGCCCAACTTTCATAATTATTAGAAGCATTCGCTTTCCTTAACAAGGGGGTAATTGTTTCTGTTTTGTAATTTGATCTGAGATAAAAGGAGTTAGTTA
>NW_010973284.1:15919112-15928742 GCF_000737465.1 Haliaeetus leucocephalus
CACAGAGGCATAACCCATGACATCGTGCCATATTACTTTATTAGCATTTATTTTTTATAATCTCTTATCTAAGGAAAATGTAATCCCGTTAATCAACATCACTGCATTTTGCTTTCTTAAGAATTACATTAATGAAATTCTTATAATACACTAGCGCAGAGAAGCAGGGAGCCAATGCAGCATCACACCACGGTAACTGTCCCACACTCTGCCCACTTTCACCACACTGTTTTACTTAGCTACCTATGTGTTGACAAGATATATGGGTTATACAATCCTCTACCTGTGGACACTGATGACCAAATGATGTCTTGTTCAAGTTGATGAACTCTGAACCTGATCTGACACCATCAGGAGTCAAACCAACCCGTACAGACCCACATGGCTATGAAACACAAGAAACCTTTGAAGTTGCACAAGGTGCCCACATTCAAACAGACGGTGCTGCATGGGCTAAGGGCCAGCACGCACAGTCAGACGGACGGTCTCTCCACCGCAGCAGTGTCCAGGACCACCGGCCACAGCCAGCAGGAGCCTTAGCAGGGAGGGCTGGCCCCACACCAGCCCCAGCAGCCCCCTCCCTCTGGCGCCTGCAGAGCCCTGTGCCCATGCGGAGAGGGACATCGCCGTACAGGGTCTCGCTCTGCATGAGCGCATGGGACAGGAGCTGCTCCCCTGGCTCATGCACCCCTCAGGGACCCCTCCACACTGCGGGAGCCCCTCCTTGGTGCCGCTCACAGCCAGGTCCCCGTGGGGGGGACCCATGTTTGCCCCTGGCTCCATGGTGGTCCCTCTGAATGCAGCAGTGCTCACAGCACTCTGCATCAGCCAGCTGCATTTGGCCTGTGCTCCTACCACCTAACTTTATCCTCTAATCATGATTATTAATTTGTATATAATTTTAAACAGCCTATTGTAAAGCCTGTCAAAACTCTGGCACCAGAACTATTTCAAATCTATTCATCTAGGGGTGGGGGTTTTTTTAAAGTTAATTTATTTAATTCCAGTGGAGCTTGCATCTTCACCCACACCTTCTCCTGCCACCACATACACACAGGCTGCAGCCCCAGAGCCCTCAGCCAGTTCGGATGTACCAACAGTGCCATGCCTGAAAGAGCCTGGGCTGATCTCGTCCTTTCAGGGCAGCCCCAAGCAGCCCCAGCCTTCCCCATACAAAGGGAAGCGCTGCATAAACTGACTTGGGGTGCATGAAGGAGAGGAGAAGGGGGCAGAGGGGTGGCAGTATGACACAGAAAAGGAGCCTGTGTCATTTATTCCCCTCCCAAATCACTGAGGCAAATAGGAAACCTCAGGAGGGGATGGAACCTGGGTAGTGTTTGTCTCCAAAGTGAAGGAGGAAACAGCGACACGACAGACGTGATGCTTTTGTGGCCAGTCAGGACTACAATAAATTTTTCTTAAGTGCTTTCATTTTCTTTACCCACACCAGCTCTGCGGAGCTGGCAAGGCCCTTGGAGATGTTGTCCTTCTCTCACTAGCATCACTTCTGACCCACCTGTGGATATCCCGTTCTTCACTGATCTGCTGATCTCTATTAAATATTTAGACATTTTTAAGAGCAGCCCTTTTGCCAGTCATGAAGCTTGCAGAGTTCAAACAGCAGTGACCTGTTAACTAAAAAGATGATTCATTGGATGCCTGAGTTTTAATGACTTCAAAACCAATATTTTTGGTATCACAAATGTGTATAATTTTTCCCATTAGGAATAATTTATTTGGCTAAAGACTAACGGACTGAATTGGAAGCTTATGCCTGTATCTCACTTTTTTGGAAGTTTCTGAGATTACTGTTTCATATCTAGCTAGTAAAATACAGGGGGGGAAATTAGTGAAATATTAAACATCACTTACCAAGTACATTGAGTATGGCAGACAACACAAACTGCATAGAAAAAAAAAAATTTCTGAAACAGTGAGGAGATGTTTGTAACAAAATACTTGCTTCTGCCCCTGCTGGCGAAGGGAGCTTTATGTACAAACATGTACCATTTTGCACTGTGGATCAAGCATAAAGAAAAGTTCAGTCCCACAAAAACGCTACCCCTGAAGCAGCTGGGTTCCCCCACGTCACACCCAGGTGAAAGGAGCCAGCTACAGTTTAGGAGTCTTTCTGTACCACTGAGGACGTGCCCAGCCACCCATCTCTGAGGAAGCGATTCGCATCTCGTGACAGGGGCTCCGGGGTGGAGGCTGGTGCCCTTCATTCGTTACTGCTCAGATTTCCCTGCCTGATTTCTCACCTTATAAAACAGGATCAGTTTCTGTTCACATGTGAAGAAGAGTTAGCTTATGTCTAGTGCAACACATGGATGTATTGCTAACAACGTTTTAACTTTCTAGAACAAAGTCACTCGTGATCACGTTGTCAACTGCAATGATTTCTATTTTGATTAAGTTCCAATTTGACTGAATATACAGTTAACATTATTTCTTAAGCAAAATATTTACTGGGGGAAGGCAGATAGTGTATATATAAGTTTTATTTAATATTATTAGTTCCAGGTGGCAGTCTACTTATAACCTAAACCTCAATTTTTTCGTTAGAGAAACTATAGAGAGTATAAAGCATGGCATAATAATCTAATCTTCTAAATTGATGGTTCTTTTCTTTTTGCTTACAATAGCATGGATCATCTGAAACATTGCCTGCATAAATGTATCATTTGTCACAAGCTAAAAACTGTCATCATTAAGTTGATTAATTAAACGGTGTTCTAAAAGACGGATTGAAACACAAAATACTCAGCCTAGTGCCATATAATGAAGAGATTAATTTGAGGCACAAGACAACCAATTTAGTATAACTCTATGCTCATGCTTTATTTAGAAAGCCATCAATTAGTATATTTTTCCTTGATGTACTATTTCGTCTTTCTAAACAATGAGAAGGCGATTTGCTCCAAAGTCAATTTGCTTTCTGTAAACAGAAAGGGTTAGTTAAGCGTCTTCTTGCTCAGCTATTCTATAAACTGCAACCTTGACTCGGAGTGCAAAAAGGAAATTAATGATGGGGTAGAATTTACAGTGGAATTGCTCCTCTCAGGTTAGCACTAATTTCCTCTCTATAATGTAATTATAATTCTGGTAGCAGGAGTGACAGTAAGGAAAGTCTCAGAAGTGTTTCATTCCTTCATTATCTCGGATCTCTCTCTCTCTCTCTCCCCCCAGGATTAATACGGTCCATATGCAGACACAAGTCTCTGCCACAAACAAAGTTGAAAAGACACTTGATCAGCTTTTATTGTTGAGGAAAGTGAAAAAAGATTAAATGGTGTGCCAAGTTATCGTTTCCTGGCCGTTAGTGAAAGTCATGGGGCTGTGATGGATTAAAAGGATATACAGCACCACTACCTTCCTTTTGCAAACACTTGATATCTCAAGTGCTATTAAAAATCAGCATCCAGAAAAATACAATCATTTCATCTATCAAATCATTCAAAAGCACTGGGACAGCGCAATGGGTTGATGAGTCACGCCAGAGACGGTGTCTATCGCGTGGGCACGCACGGAGGCCACAGAGGCCATGGCCACGCTCCACCAGCTGCCCGCCGTGCCCCGTTTTCTGCCGGCCAAAGCGCGGGGGGCCGCGAGCCACAGCACAGCCGGGGGCTGCTGCTGCCCCACGCCACCTAACGCTGTGGGCTGGAAGGCAGGCAGACACACACACACGCACACGCCTCCCCAAATCCAGATAACCAAAGTGACTCACGGCAGCAGTATTTCCTATGTGGTACGGGCCCGTGGATTCCCCATTCCCCAGCCCTGGCAGCTCCCCCCATGACAGATCATGAGCGGGATGCGGTGCCGTTCCCCTGCCCCTGGGGAATGCTCACACACACAGACACACAGACACAAGTATGCGCATTCTCCTGGTTACGCTAAATAAGAATTTTTTTAAATGTTAACTTATCAAAAATACACTAGAGGAAAAAGAAACAGCGTGGAAGTTACCCCCTACTAATGAGGCACTAATGCATAATTATTATAATACACACGCTTCTCTCCACAGAGGAATATTTATAAACACTGAAACAGTCGAGTTTGCACTGGAGTCATATGTACAAATTGTTTTTCTCCTGCAGTTTGTGGGTTTGGGTTTTTTTCTTACTGTAGTAATGTTTAATGCATTTCATAAGACTATATGCAGTCATTTAAAATCTTGGAGAAACCTGGGCCTTTACTACTTGCTACCCTAAATGAGAATATAAAGAGAAAACACTAACTACAACTAAAGGCATAGCTGTTAGTAAAGTATTCATTTATCCCAGGTTTGGTTTCCAAGAGCACACGCTTTAGGAGGGAACAGCAATGGAGCTACCAGAGGAAGACCTGACACGAGCTGTGATTGAAAGGCAGACCAAAAGGAGTCCAAAAATTACATGGCTGCCTCCCACTCCCTATTCTCTCTCTCCCATGCCCAAGAGCTGCTCAAGGCAGACGCGAGTGAGACCCCCGCCTGCAGAACCCCACCGGAGGCACCTCCCGCCAGCTAAAGCCCACTCCCCAGGGAGGAGGAGGGAGGCGGGTGGTCTCCACGCTCCTCCGCGAGGCAGGGGCGGCTCTGGCTGCCTGCCGGGGCATCCAAACGCCTGTCCTTGCAGCGCGGCCTCACTGTCCCGTTCCCTCCAGTTAGGTCGGCGGGACTGGAAACCTGCGGGTGGTGGGGGTCTCTGCTGCAGGCGAGGAAGCATCCCCCAAGGCCAGGCGGTGCAGGACAGCAGTAGGAGCAGCCCAGGACGGTGCCCCGCAGTGCACCGGCACCGGCACCACTAGTGAGCCTGCCCGCATCTGGGTCGGGTTGGGGCCCAACTGCATGGCTAATTAAAAATAAATTGCCATGAATATTAAAATGTTGCTGAAAGATCCCAGTAGAGGACCCAAGTCCCTCCCAGAGCCAGAAAAGCAGCGCTAGCTAGGCAGAGAAGGCAGTGTTGCATGCCAATTAAAGCTGAATATCAATAAATTGCAGTATATTAAAGAGGAAGAGAGACACCTATCCCATTTGCAGTGTGGCCATCCTCCGCACCTTAAATTTGTAATGAAGTTCACCATATTAAAAACCAAACTCATTTAACTGGGTTTAGCTTATGGATCACACTAAACAGTATTACCTGGGAAAACATAACAAAGGGGAGTGAAATTAGGGATATAAAAAACCCTTGTGGAAATGTAAAACATTAAACCACTATATATTTTTCTGCTGCCTAGATGTGCTGTACTTCAGGAAACATTCTCCATCACCTTGACAGCATGCTTCCTTTCTGTATACTGAAGTTTATTTACCTGAATTATTAATGCTGCTTTTGTTTGTAGCTATATCTTAATTTTCTTCTTTTCATTCACCTGTCATGATTGTTTTGATTCACATCCCAGGATGATGCACAAAATATTTCCTTTGGAAACACTGTAGTGTCACCAATATTTTTGCTCTGTTAACAGATTATTCTGTCTTCACAGTAAAACCAGATCATTTCATTTTTTCATGAAAACTGTCAATCACTGAGATTACGCTTTAAATGTATTGAGCAGATACAAGATAGAATTTAAACTACATATCATATGTCAGCAGAGAGCACCGAGTGCCCTGCAAATAGAGAAAGCAAGCAATTCTCTCCTCCTTCTAAATGAAAAATATGCCCACAGCAGCAAACCAGGTATCCTTAAACAATTAGTAACGTTCATGACAAAATTCTTTTGCATATGATGTGGAGTAATGCAGCTGTGCTAGTGTATTTATTATCTGTGGAAAGAAGCAGAAATAAACCCTGTGGATTTTATTACACACTCAGTCTTATTTGTTGTTTCTTCTGCCTAGGCTAGGATTCTGGAAAGCAGAGAGATATATTTATGTTTAAATGATGTTGTTTTATATAATAAGAGCTGATAAAAATGAAGGTGAAGGATTGCAGTAATTAAAGAAATGTCAAATGAATGTCCACAAATTTTATAGTACGGGGGGGGTGGGGAGGAGAAAGTGGAAAGTTTTGGTGCCATTTCTTTTAAAACATTTTTTAAAGTTTCTCTTTGGGGAGCAGAGTAGAAAGAGCACTCTACTTACCTAGAAGTTACCTGGAACTTCCCCCCACTTTTATTTTTTAAAGTATAATGTCTACCCAACTTGTATACAAAATTCAAAAAGATTCGAACACAAAATATAGAGAGACCATATGTACAAACAGCACACAATTTCAAACAGACTAGGCTCATTGGAAAAAAACTTTTTTTTTTTATTTGCCTTTGATTTCTTTCAGAAGGATAAAATGAAAGGGACAGTGATACATATTTTAAGCCCTGTGAATTCACAATGGGGCTTTAGAATAAAGAGGTAAAAACCTTTGAACTAAACAAAGGTCCATCACGGTGCACTTCTTTTTCACAAGCACCTTATAAAGGAAATTATGCCAGAGAGAAGGCCCAGCTGGCTTTTGCCACTACACCTCTCCTCCACAACACCCCAGCATCCTTCCCAGCCCCTATCAATCTCCTGTATGCCATGTCATTGACTCCTCTTGGACCTGATCTCTTATCTCATAGAGCTGTTTTTTAGTCGAATGCCCTGTGAAAGTATCCACTCATGAGCTTACATCTGAGTGTCTCTTTGTACTAAGCAAAGCCTGTAGTCTAGCAGGCTGCATTAACTTGATTAAAGTGGGACCACAGACAGTTACTTAGGCTCTTACTTTGCTCTTAGATTAAAGACAAGAAAGCCTCCTTCTCTCAAGGTTTTTTTTGCAAAACTGCAAGTTTCAAAAGGGTCAGCAAAAGACAAAGGCTCTTATAAGAGAAGGAAAGAGGCTTTTATAACAAATGATTTCTAATTGCTCCTTTGTTCCAAAAAGACAGCAGTTATACCAGCTGAAACATAACAAGCCATCAGCATTTCTTGATGGAAAGCTTGTACGCAGGGCTGCAAAGAAAGAGCTTTCTCTAAGTTCCAATAATTTCAAAAACATTATTTCCTTGTAAATAACACCTTATTTAATCCACTTAAATCCAGAAGAGAAGCACGTATGACTGGCTGTGCATAATAATCTATTTTCACCAGCAGACTGTAGAGCTGCTTGTGAATTCTTTCTGTTTCATCTCTAAGGATCAGGACGGGAAAAGTGCTCAGCCATGGGTTTTGCCCCCATGTTTGACATTTCATATTCCTTACCAAATAAATTCTAACGAGGGAATCGGTGGGTTAGATTCTGATCTACTGCCACAGACTGGATTATTTCAATTTTACAGATGTGCAAGGGATATAAACAATTGCAATAACCAGGCTCACATTTGCAGCAGATAACTGTTAAAAACACTACTGGCTTTGAAAAAGCAATCACTTTTCATGCTTAGCTGCTAACTTTGGCAACACTTCTGCAGAATGGAGTTATATACTTTTTGAACACAGTCTACTCATTAGCAAAGAGTAGTAATCTTAGATTTTCTGTAACCCCCAGTGTGCAAGCATGTGTCCATATCTGCATGCACGAATGTGCACAAATGAAGCTGCTTATTTCTAGGCGAGGCTCAAAGTTCATTCAACCACCACTGCGGCCGTGCCAGGCACGCGGCTCCCGCTCGGGCCACTGTGCTCTCTGTACGACTCTGGCTGCGAGCTGGGCTTTGGGAGGGTTTTGCTCTTACTGCGGGTGCGAGCAGCAGTCATGACTCCAAGACCACAGCTACAAAGCCAGGAAACAGTTTTAGGTCCCAGCCTGATGCGTTAAGCTGTATGTGGATAATATGGACAGGAGAGAAAGAAGGGTGTCTTGGTGGTGCACAGCCTGGGAACTGCAGAGAGAGGGAAAGCGTGTCACCAGTGCCCTGCTCACCAGGAAGGGGCTGCACCTCACAGGTTTTAGTGGAGGCTCTCGGGAGATGTGGGTTCAGTTCTCACGTTTTTAGTTACAGCATCAGCAGGGAGATTTCAAAAGGTATGCGGGTGCGTGAGGACACAGAAACCCTGATGTGCTTTGAAGACCCCAAGTACCTGACGCTTAAAGATGCATTGCTGTCTGCCAGTGCCCAGAGGTGCTACCATAATGCTAGAGTCCCCCTCCATCAAGAAGAAGGAATAATCCTCATTACACACTCACTGTTCCTGCCCTGCTCCACCCAGAAGAGCCGCTGGCATCCCTGCCCTCTGCTTAGCCAGCACAGCAGCCTCCCTCTCTCCAGAGATAGGCAAGGTGACTGTCTGGGACAGGAGCTATGTGGCTCCTCCATAAAATACTGTGGACACTTTGTTACAATAGGAATAATGATTACTGATAGGATATAACATAACAATGAAGCAATGAAAGAGCTAATGGCATTTCTTTGGGGGGGGGGGGGGAAAGAAAAAGAAAAAACTATTTTCCCCTTGGAAAAAAACAGAACATTGATTACTCTTAAAGGGACCCTCTCAACTTCCCTTTGAGGACTCCCATTGATCTCAGATCTGTTTTCCCTCGCAGGCAAAAAAGATAAGTATTCTCTTGACATTCTCCTTTCTTCAGCAGACTGGGCTAACAGGGAGATTTTTATTTCAAATATACATGTAGCTATGATGTACTCTGGACTCAGCTTATGCCCCTCTGCACTTGTACAATGGCACTTTGAGCAATAGCCTTTCTTTCTATCGAGGTATGCAGAGAGAATGATGATGGCAGTGTCCCCTTTGCTACTCACAGGGCTTCTGCATGTGCTCAAGAGGCCATGTACACTCTGAGAGAGTGTAAAAGTGAAACTGATTTGGGGAAATTAGTTCAAATGGCGTCTACTCTTTTGTGATCTCTAGGGTTGCGGGTAGCAAGGATGCAGGCTGAGGTCCAACTTGCCAAGGAGACACATGCACAGATCATAATAACCTTAAATTCAGAGTCTTATTTAACAGAAAAGAAAGTACAGGAACATGAATGTACAGTCTTACATGATTTGTTGTAGGGTTCTTTAAGAAGAGTTGCTGGTAAAACAGGATTTCTACCACAAACAAAAAGTCATATCTTTAGTCAGTCTTTTGTTAATTTAGCAACTTCCAATTTCATCAAACAGGGACTGTATCCCCAGGAACTCTTCTGACAAATTGGGATGGTCATCCACTTACAACTTAAAGAAACTTACAGCAGTGGTGACTGACTAAAGATAGACGTCTCTGAGAGCATCAGGAAAAGAGAAAGAAAGCGTGAGAGGATGTGTGAAAGAAAGAGAGCTTCACTTTCTAATATGAGTAAAGGGAGGACAGTGATACCTGCAAGTTTTGTGGTGAGTGGAGTTGATGTCCCTGGTGTCAGGCTTGAACCCACTTGTTTTCCCTCCTTTCTTCTTTCCCTACTGCTTTCTTTTGCTATGTGTAGACCCCATAGTTTTATGAAAGACATACACTGATTGTTATGGAGTCTTTTTAGATGTACATGTGCTAATAAAAAAGAGCTCTCATCTAAAAACACTGTTTGGGACAGTATGGGCAGAAAATAAAAGGTTGCTGTTAATGCTGAGCTGAGCCAGGGGAGCGATAGATGGCTTCTCCCAAGGCCAGCCCAGGTCCTGCTACACCTCTGCAGAACTTCTCCTAATCCTGCTGCCACTGAAGCTCAGCCAGACCTAGGCACTTCGCAAGGCGGGGGGGGGGGGGGGGCAAACAAA
>NW_010973284.1:15928927-15943172 GCF_000737465.1 Haliaeetus leucocephalus
AGCCCCCCACGATGCTCCAGTTAAAAAAAAAAACAAGCAACAAATCTGTTTCATCCCCAGCCATACATTAGAAACCATATCTAGCTGCTATTTAGATCATGATCAGAGCAGCACTTTTGGGTAAATATAGATTTGCATTACAGTCCTCTGGTGTGTCTCCACAGCAGCGGATGGCCAGGGATTAAAAACTGTATGTGTGCACATGTGTTTAGATGTGCATTGTGTGTGTGTGTGATCATGCTCAGTACAGGCTTTAAATACTGTTTTCTAACATTTATTTAAAATTGCTTTAATTTACAGTCACTGAGAATGAGGTTTCAGAAGCAAGCACTCAGAGGGAAGCTGTTCCTCAACAGACACTTGTGTAAATATGTTACTTTAAAAAGAAAAAAACCCCAACCCTCTCCATCCCTACCAGTGAAATGGCTACAAATGGGCTGCCATTAACTTTTGTTACTTGAGTAGGTGCCTGTAAAGGGCCAGGTGGTGTTTATGCAGATGAATGAGCATGTTACAATGTGTTCTTCCTTTTGGATAAAACATTAGCGTATCAGATGTGACAAATCAGATGTTCATCTTCCGCACTTCTGCATTATTTTACATTGAGAATTAGATAATGTGCCGGCTTAGCTTTTTACTTCAGGGTTTTTTTTCCCCTTCTTCTTCTCAAGAATAATTTTATACATAAAGTTCTCCCAACACTCTGCATAATCATAGTCTCACCGTATGTCTAACCAGCAAGGTATTATGGTAATTGTGTATTTCCAGGTAGCAGGCTTTGCATTAGATGGAAGTATACATTGTTTAACACGCGGCATAATTATTGTGAAATGGAAATAATGGACCTACATGTTCAGGTTTTTTTAATTCTGTTTCCCTACCAGAGCAGCAGATAATTCTTGTGTCTCTAGCAGCAGCGGCAGCAAGATAAATATTAGAATGTCTTACAACCGGAGGTATGCAAATAATTGAATCCTCGGTTCGGTGGCTAAACTGGAAAAAATAACCTTTCATTTTGAGCTGACGAGAAAAAAAGGTATTTGGGTTTCATAACAAGAAGAAATAAATAATACTTTGTGCTTATGATTGGTTTAGTTGTATTTAGCCACATTTGGTGTCAAAACATGACCCTTAGATTTTAAAAATCAGAACTTTTAACTTTGAAAAAAATTCAAAAGCTGTTTTATCATTTCATTTTGTCTATTTTTGTCTATCTGAAACCATTTGAAGATTTCAGTTTCAACCATCAGAAACTGGCATTTTTAATGAGCAGATTATGTGCCTGAGATATTTCACTTCACTCTTATTCAACTGTTCAACATTAATTTCGAGTCTCTCTGACAACTGGACCTCAACTGTCCTTCCATTTTTATGTTATTTCTTTATACTGTCGAATCAGGGCAGTTTTCCACTTTGAGGAGGTTGAATATATTCAGCAAATGACATAGTCATGGCCCATATGCCCTGTATATTTTGCCATTAATTGTCCTCAAAGAATTAATCTCTGCACTGTTACTTTGAACAGGTCTTAAGCCCTGTGTAGACTTAATTCCTTTCTTCACCAGAAACACAGCCCAGTCTAGGAGGAAAACTATGGATCCACCTTTCCTTGTACTGGAGAAGGACCCTAGTAGTGCCCAGCACAGGCTAAATCCAGGTACATCCCAGGTGTGGGGCCAAATCCATCCCACGGGAATTCAGTTGGTGGGAATAATTTAGCCGCTATTTTTATAGAACCAACAAATTGGTGGCTGCTTGTATTAAAAACACAAATTGTGAGTACAAGACCAAGTGCCTAAGGGCTCAGAGGGCCCCACGGTTGCAGAAAGGTTTTGCTGCGTGTGGGTCTCCTGAGCGCTGCCTGCGGGAGATGGGCACCGACGGGACTTTGCAGGGAGGGCCGTGCAGCAGAGCCAGCCGTGCGGGATTTGCCAGGAAAAGATAGACTGGGCTCTCCTTGCACCACAGGACAGCTTCCCTTGGCAGAGAGCTGAGCCTCTCCAGGTGGTGAGAATGCCTCAGCTTGCCCAGGGTCTGGCTTAACCTCAGTGCAAGCAAATCATGGGACTGGAAAAAATCTCTCAGGATGAGGTACTTCTTTTTCACTATTAGACATATTTATAGCTCACAGAGCTTCACTTTACTTGAGTGACACCAGCAGAATACACAACTGCTCCAGTTAAATGCACAGCTCATTTCTCTCTACATCTTGTGGGCAACATGTTCAAATGCATTCAAAATCAAGGCTGCAAAAGAATTTCTCATCATCAAAGACAGCAGCTTTAGTTCCCATAATTGTATTGTTTTGTCCAAGGCTGAAAGGATAAAACGATGCTGCTGGGGGACAGCAGTCACAGTACCTGTGTGGTCTCACTATCATGTGTCATGCAGCCATCTCAGCGCAAGCACTGCACGAGGCCCCATGAGGATAGCCTAAATTTACCTTCTGGTTGCAGAAGAGCGGCAACTGGCCTGTGGGGTGCATCTGAAGGCCACAAGCTATTAGCTGGTCCCTCGTTTGGTCACCCCAGCCTCAGGAGCTGGTATTGGCCATTCTGTGCCTCTTACCAGCTCCAGAGTGACCTACTGAGGGTTTATTTCAGCTCCGTGGTGAAATCACAGGAAAAAAACTCTAGGCGAACTGTTGCTAATACAGCAGCCTAAAAGATAAGATAAGTATTTCCACTAATTGAAGCTGTGGACTCCAATTTGGGGGTGCTTTTCCATTAGGAGCTGCAAATTTTCAACCAAGTGAGGATTTCACTCCAAATCTCCAAGTCTCTCCAATATGTCGAGAGCAGGAGGTGCATGCTGAGCTCCGGGATGGGGGGCAAGCACAGGGGTGTCCGTGCAGCGGTAGGCTGGGGGATGTAGCAGCCCTGGCTCTGCCTCTCACATCAGCAGGACTCTGCAGAGGCCATCGCCCGGAAAGGTGGCCAAAAGGTACTTCTTCGTTCTCTCCAAAGGGGGCCTTCACGTCGCAAGGACCCTGAAGGAGTTACTGCTTCTTGACTTCCAAGCACATTGATGGAGCAAGACCAGGAGCACCACCCTTGGGTGGACATTTCTTCCACAGCCTCACTCTGTCTGGGCTGCACATTTGCTTGCTGCCTACCTTCTCCTGGGATTAGTAAGAGAAGGCTTTGCAGGTCCTTCCTGGTCTAACCCTGTCCGCCATACCCAGCTCAAATAAACACAAGAGGAAAAGCTCATTCAATGTCTCTCGCCTGGAGAAGACCCTCCCTGCAAGTACCTCAGTACTCCACAGCTAAGATTCCCCTTGGGGAAGGAAGCGACTGTGTTCTGCAAGAGGTTCATCGGTACCAATGACCTCCTCATCTCTATGAACATGTCCAGAATGTACCCCAGGACAAGCGTGTTCTCACCACACACCCAAAAAAATCCTTGGTTCCAGCAAAGCAGAGCCTCACCGACACAGATGTTATTTTCTGTTCAGGGAATCTTACTGTGAAAGATTAATAGTTGTTTTACTCTTCACACAGAATTGCCACAATGTGGGCAAGGAGCTTTTTTTTTCCTAGTTCTTGTGACCCCGGCAGCGGTGCTGTTTTCAACTTACCTGAGAAAAGTGCTGCTGGGGAAAATACAGCTAATGAAACAGCCATTGTTTTATCTTCCTGTACATCATCCTGTTGGTTTTATTAAATTAAAGAAAGAAAGAAAGAAAGAAAAGAAATCAAACAATAAGAGTTATCAATTCCCCTCCACAACTTACTCAGATTTGGTTTAACACTGCACGTCTCAGCATGTATAACTCTGATTTCTGCTAAGTGGTCTCAGCCTAGTATTTTCACACCTTCTTTGTACTAAATGCTTACAACTGGTCACTCCACTAGAAACTGTCACCATGACACCTTTATTTAGAATTTCAACAACACAAAAAGAACCAGAAATGAATCTCAAAATAATAATCTTTTATTGTTTACATTGCAATAAATTCCTGCAAATGCATCCCATTATCTTTTTATACAATTAAACACATAATGCCTAACTGTTAAAGTATCAGCCCAGCTGGATACAGATGCAGTCCGCTGCCAGTCTGAACAGACCTCGGCTGTCTTTTAATAATTACCCGAATAAAAGAAAAATAATGAAGTGCTGTAGATTGCTCATCCAAACTGGTAAAAAGCTGTTTGCAGAGGATAACTATGAGGGGAGTGAGACACTGGGCTTTGCTAATAAATAATTCTCAGAAATATCAGCTCTCAATTTACTACTTGTACACAATGGGCCAGTCAAAACTTGCAGGATGAGCCAATTTGCCACAGCTCTTGTTTTGAGTCTTTGTGAAGCTGCTGCGTGAGCACAGTGGGGGCTGCTTGCATCTATCCCTGGAGTCAATCAGTGGGCCTTTGTTTCCCGCTGGTCAAAAATATCAGGTGGCTTTGAGAGTCTAATTATCAATGAAAAATTAAATTCAGTACAGGAACATAGCCAGGAGTTGCCCCCTGCCTTCTGCCCTCATTCATGGGGTGTGAGTATCAGGATATTTGTTATAATTCAAAATGTATTCAAGCCAAATTGGGAACTTCAGGGGTGGGAAAGACAGAAACCTAAACGTGAAAACGGGAATCGAGAGCCTCACTGGCAAATCAGCAAATTTCTCCTTCCACTCCCTTAGCAAATGGGGTGTGCAGCCCTAATTGGGCAAAGCGCTTTCTCGTAAGCACCGCCCGCCCATCAGGGATTTCTCATTAGGAATATGTTAAGCCAAGTTTATACCTATGTGGTTCCACAGCTTCCTGGCCTTGGGGAAGTTTGTAAGTTGAATAAACTACCAAAGCAGGATCTAGCTCTTGCAGGAGTGGAACAGGCAGAAGCAGAGACATCTGTCAGAGCACAGAGACGAAAACTGTCAGAAGAGGCACGGTCGGAAGACAGGGGAGAGAGCACCGCCCAGCCACTCACCAGCACCCCTTGCTCAGAGACACCCTTTCAGCATCGCAGATCACAGAAGCCAGAAGCAGCTGATATAAACAATCTCTGGCTGAGACATTACAAGTACAAAGCCACTAGAAATAGTGCACAATGGCCACGTAAAGGTGTAATGTCCATCCATCTCCCATTCAACATGGGGAGACAAACCAGGCATCTCAAATACTTGCCATGGAGCAGGTCTAGGCTCCTGTTTACATCAGCCCTTCAGCCCTGAGTTGCAAGCCAATCCAGAGAAAACAGACAGGAACACGGCAGACCGTATTTCTTTACCTGTTGATCCTTTTCTGGCAATCAACGCTCATGATTCCTCAGAAGCGGTAAATCCGCTTCCCAACAGGACAATAACGGCTGAAGCAGAGAGGGAAGAGTGACACAGATGTGCAGTAGCTAATGGAAGGCAGCAGCGCTGCGTCTTCACTTCCCCATCACTATCTTTGCTTTTGAACACGTGTAGGAATTGCAGCCACCCCTCCAAGTCACGGGTGAGAAATCATCTGGGCAGCTGTTCTCGCCCACGGACTCGAGGGGCTGCGCACAGCCTGGGGGGAGGACCCCTCCCGAGCCAATTCCACCAACACCATCTCACTGAACTTGATCCCCTCCCTTCACCGTTATTCTTGGCAAATACCCTGTTGTACCCAAAGAAATGAGCACACACCATCCACAGGCAAGTAGTCATTCTGTCTGTGTACATATCATATGTCCCCCGTCCTTTTGATTACAAGGTGTTTGGTTTTGCTTAAGGAAACTGATGTATCAGGAGAGAAGGATCCTGGGACAGAAAGACTTGCAAGAGAAAACAGCAGAAGAAACAGAGACACGCTGCTGGTGAGCACCAGTACAAGCATGGCTGTACCAAAGCCTTGAGGCTCTTAAGCTGTCTTTGGAGCAGCACAGCAAGGAACTCTGCCAGGGACCTTCAGGTAGCTAAAGACCTTCTCTGTCAGAGTGATTTCCCCTGCAAAGTGCATGGTAAAAGAGATCATAACTGTTCCTCAATCCAAGAGAAGGAGATGTATCTGCACCACTCACTGCATATGCAAATATGCCAAATAAGTCCTGATTAGCACTCAGTGTCTGGGCGCTGGATGTCCTTGTCCCCACTCTGCCCGGGAAGACTTTCCTTTTCTGCAAGAAAATTTCTTAAGAGTTTAGTTAAACCACCTTCAGTCTTGCACGCCTTTGTAGTTATGCACCTGGAAATCACTTCCAGCTCCTCCATCCCTGACACCAAGATGAAACATGGCAACTGCTCAGAGCTGTCTGTCCTGAGAGCTTTTCTAAAAGGAACTGACCAAAAGGAGATCATTGGCCACCCAGGCACCAAGCAGAGCAACCACCTCCAGACCGGACTTTTGTCTAGCAGAATACTCTGCATTTGTATTATTTTGGGTTGGCCGCGTGGTCTGGACGCTAGTTTTTGTTCTAGCATAAAGCCCTTAGAGACTGCACAATAAACACGCAGCAGATCAGAGCCGTGAAAGGGTAGAAGTTGCTGGGTAGAGGGTGCCTTGTCATTCTGGGTTTAGTTAAAGTTCTCAGTTGCCTCTCTTCTCACTGGGAGCTCAGTGGCAAACGTGAAAGGCTTTCTGCAAGACATGAAAACCCAGTCCTATAGGCTTTACTCGCACACTACTGTCACAGGGGCTGTTCCACAATTAAAGGGTATCCACCTGAGTAAGGGATGGTGAGTGTACGGAAGCATTTGAGGCATCGGCTCCAAAGTTGGCTTCTGCCCCGGCTCGTCCGCTTGCACCTCTTCTCCACGCCGGCTGCTCTGCTCAGGAATCACAGCCTTGGACTTCACCAGCCAAACTCGGCCAGATAAGTACAGAAAAAGTTGTCCTTACAGCAGGCAAAAAGCTATTAGAAAAACGTTTTAAACAAATGCATTTTAAGATTTTTGTCCTTTCTGCCATAATGACTGGAACCCCTCAAGATAGTTTTAAACGCTGTTTAAGGTTGCATCATACATTTTATACCATAAATTATTAAATGACTTAATGGACAGTGCATTAGAAGGAAAACAGGCAAATTACAGAATAATTTAACTGTTGCAAAGAAACAGAGCAACTTGCAGGACGTAAAAGACTCTATTTTGACACAGAATGCCTGAAGCTAAAGCAATTAAGGCTGCAAAATATTGCCGGCTGACATGATGTGTATGTAAATTTGTCATTCATTGGCAAGGGTTTGTAACAATCACAAGTAATGTGCACAATAAAACAACCATGTGGTATAAAATGCTTTCTACTAAGAGTACTTGGAAAATGGTGGTTATGTATCATTTAAGCATATCATTACTATACATACAGTAGTTGTTTATGACAAAAGATACCTCTCCAGTACCAGTAGCTCAAAAAAAGACTGCCCTTCGAAATATTATTTACCATTATTTGTGTGCAGGATCATGAAGGAAATATTTTTTAAGTTCCTTTTAAGAGCTACTGCGAGCTTTTTGCCAGAGATTCAAATTCTAGTGAATCAGCCCCTCCAGGCTAGTTTAAAAAAGCTCACAAACTCCCTGCACTTTGCCAGGAGAGCTAGCAAAGAAAGAGATGCCTGAAAGATGCCAATACTTATATGGTTGAGTCAGTTATTTTATGTAAAACGGAGAGCAATAAAAGAGGCAATGAGACCTTCTGAGCCCCCATCAAAAAGCAGTGGATGTAACTATTGATCTTTCCGATCTGTACATCTGTGCAAGCTGCCCGACTCAAGAGCAAGGGAAGGCCCGTCGTGCTGAGGGTGAGCCCGACTTTTTGGGTGCCCACACTCCTCCCCGGAGGTGATGAGAAGCAAGAACCACTCGTTCACCGACGTCTTTGTAACGAGGCAGGCAACACCTTCTGCCCAGGTATTACACCTTCTGCTATGGCCTCTACAGAACAAAAGAATTTAAAAATGCAGTCCTGGGGAGCCCAGGCTCAATCTCAAACCCTTTATTATATGAAGAAGGGAAAAAAAATCCAAAGAGAAGGCAGTGGAGGAGGCTCAGATCCCCTCAGCCAGCCCTCAGCCATCTCTCCCACGTCCCAGAGGTGCTGCTGTTGCTGCTTTCCAGCCCTCCGCACCGTGGGGCCCAGCCTCACAACCAGCCCCAGGGAGGCCACGAGCTCCCGAGCTGCCTCGGACATGCCTGCACACTCCATCCCATGATGGGGAGACTGGTCAGTATGGGCAACCAGTAGCTTAAAATCACAGGACACAGACCTAGACAAAACCAAAGAAGCCGCCCAACGTAAGGCGCCCTGGCTTTCTGAATGTGGATGATGGGTCCCTGGAGGTGGCAGGGTCCCCCATTTCAGCTCCTTTGGCCCTGGTGTGCAGAGCACGGCCTACCAGCGCAGTCTGCTCTGCGAGCCCAGCTGGATCTCCCAGCTAGACCAGGGCTCCTTGGTGACAGGAGGCTGCCAAGAGCAAACGCTTCTTTGGCCAAAACTCCCTACGCATCTCTGCAAAGCTGCCGCAGATGACATCCTTCCTTCCAGCACCTAGGTGCTCCATCCTGTCGTCTCTGCCCCAAAAGTACCTCTTTACAAACAGGGAGGATGGAATTGGTTTTCCTGTAAATCCCTTGTCCCAGGCTGGTTTATTTCAACAGCTGAAGAGTGAAATTACTGACCAGCAATGGCCCTTGACATGGGAGGACCATGAGTGAGGTCTTGTCAGAAATGCTAGGAGCTCTCAGGGGCACAGGCAGCTCGGTTCCCAGTGACACCTTGGCCTCCCCCAGCATCCCCCAGCCCATGCAAAGAAATTCCCCAAACTGCCACGCACCACCTCTAGAACTTCAGCAGCCTTTGTTTTTCCCGGTGATTTTGCTGATGAGGTGAACTAAGCTGTCTCCACTCTTTAGACATGATTTAGGAGACACTTTTCCTTAGGAAGGGAACAAGTTCGTGTTTTGAATTTCTGCTCTAGGCCACATTTCAGGAAACCATCCAAAAGAATACAATAAGCCTTCACCAGAGAGAAACATGGGATTTCCCCGAGACGAGACTTTAACACCACATCTATTGTCTTTACACACCCCATTTGTGGGTTATTGAAAAGGAACAGATACCCCAAAGCATCCTGTTTCGTGACAGGCAAGAGCAAGGCGAGCACCCGCCCGGGATGCCCCTCTTTCCCTGCACCGCATCCTGACAAACGCATCCCGCTAAGGACAGTGGCGACACAGCAACATTGCAAAAGGCATTTGGGGCAACAGAATTCCACTGCGGTGGCTGCAAGCAGAGACTGAAGTCAGCATCTCCTGCATTCCCACCAAAACACCAAGTTCAGCCCATAAAAAAACCCTACAGTGCACCCACTCAGGACTAACCTCTTCCTCTGGGGCTCTGGACAGCTGTCGTTAGAAAACCAGCTTTTCCAATTGCCGTGCCAGCACCAGGGCAGCTCCTCACAAACGGCGATGCTGTAGCGGTACCTCGATACCTCATCTGTTTTTCACCCGATGTCCTCGCTCATTTTTCTCAAGTCCCTCTCTTGCAGGTTGATGCCAAAGGGTAGGAGAAGAGGGTGCGGGAAGAGGGTGAATTTTAAACCATCTCTCCATATAAATAGAATAGGTTATGCATGTCTCTCTGAAGTACAGTATTAATCCCAATTGTGCCATAAAATATATATGACTCACTTGAGCCTTGTTCTCTGGTGAATTATGAACTATTATATCACTCATGGGATAAGTATTATGTCTCTTAAGAGACTATCACCTTTCCTCTATTTTATAATATAAAACTTCATTGAAACCTGCCGTGCCTGATATAAGCAACTTCTCATGATGCACATTAAATCTTTTCTTTTTACAGCTTCCTTCATTTAGCTGATATTCATGTCAGGGTGAGTTCTTTCAGATGTAGCATAAGCATAAATTAGTATGTAAGAGAAGTAGTCGTTTAGCAGAATTTTTTCTTTAATAAATCTGGTGATATTTATATTTCATCACAGAGCAGAAAGATTTTTTTACACATTTAAAGATTTATTCCTGTAGTAAGTATCCAATTAATAGGGCTTTAGCATGCAGACAGGATTTGTATTTATGCTGAAGAAAATGTGTTCTCATTATACTTTTATTCTCATGTTAGATTTATTGTGGGTTCCATTATAATTTATTTTAGTAGCTCCATTTTCTAATTCTTTATATTTACATGTCTTTTCCAACAAAAATAATAATACATAAATAATACCTGACAACACTTTGCAGATTTTCTCTATTTGTATGCTTTAATTCTCCAAGCATCTTGGAATGGAAATGCTGTGAACTACAAAGGAAATCTCTACATGATCTCTATTACATGAAAAATTATCCTTTTTATATCCTCTTCACTCTGCCAAGTTCTTTCCAAGTTCCAGTTTGCAATGCATGAAAGTAGGCAAGTAACGGTAGCAAAACCAAGTAGGAATACTTACTACATATACACTTATGTTTTTAATGCATTGCTGTAATTAGCAATGTCAGAGGACAGCCTGCTGCATTGCAGCAGAGAGATCTTTCCCCTTTACTGTCACATGTATTTTTCCATAGGCTTTTTGGCTCGCTGGCCTGATGTTTATGATAACACAATCCCACCAGTGCTATTCTGCAAACCGCTGCTGAGAATGATGTTTGGTCAGTAACGCTTTGCCCAGTCCTTTACCCAGCCTGCTCGGCTTTCCGCTGGTGTGTGGCAGGGTGGGGGTTTGAAGCTACGGTGCGACCGGCCTCACCAGTCACCAGCTGACATTTCAAACATGAGAAGATCTTATGCTGAGCAAGTGTTTCCACGCACGCAGCATCTCCTGCCAGAAAGGTTCCTACAGGGTGCTATACAGTAGCTTTCCCGGGCCTGTGTGGTGTAAGACAGCTTTCTCGTGCGGCCCATCCCAGACCTTTAGCCCCAGCGCTAATCCCAGCGGGTCAGATGCTGCCGGCAGTCGGGCAGGGCACAGTCAGCACCTGCCTGGAGAAGCCAGCTGAGTTACACCGCAGACGTAACGCTATATGCAAAAGCCAGATCTGGCCAAGTGCTGTTGCAGTAGATGTTGCTTTCATTTTGTAGTGTACCCTCTGCTGGGAAAAAAAAATGACTTTGTGTTAGATATCACATCTAATTATTCCTGTTGGGCTGGCCCAGAGAAATGTCAACAGTGCATTGTAAGTGCTAATTGGGGTGTCCATGCTCTGCAGTAGATTTGGGATACAACACCCAAGACTGGAGAGGTTAAGCATGTTTTAGAATACTGTACTGTAATGAGCTTAGTCTCCATGGAAGAGGCACAGCTTTGCTGCATGCACTTTGTGCTGCATTGCCCAAGCCATGCACCAGCATGCCGGTTAAGGCAGGCTGCTCATGGCCACCATCAGCCACCAGGAAAGGCGAGCAGTCTTCCCAGGGCATGCTGCCGAGTGCTCGGCAAAACTGAGTGAGGTGGAGAGAAGGAAAGGAAAGGGAAAGAAGAAAGGAGGGGAAAGAAGAAAAAAAAAAAAAGACTGCTAGAGAGTGAAATAAATAAAAAGTTGCCAGCGTGCTTACCTTGCATCCCTCTGTTTTAAGCAGAAAACCTCACTGATCTATTAAGCTTATGTGAGGTAATATGGGTTGGAGCTGTCAGTGCCTATACTGGGGCTCCATTGCAGACACATGCTTTGTTGCGTTTTCCCATAGACCCCTCTACGCTTCTGATGAAATATTAATCCAGCCTTATTTCACAGCTTCTAAAGCAGAGAAACTACATTGTTTTAATATAGGGACAGTGATGGTACTTGAACCCACAGGATCCAGCCAAATTACTAGTGACAAATTCCCAAACCACGCTTTTTTGACAGCCTTTATTTTCCAAGTTGCTCTGTCCTGCTTTAAAGCACTAGTTCGAGGGAGGCTGCCCATTTCTTTCGCAGTGCTGGGGTAGCAGAGGCTCTGCCACAATATCCCATCTTACTATGCACTCAAGCACTGAATCATCACTTTTACCAGGCAGCCCTTAAAACTTTCAGGAATTCTTCTTGTTAGATCGTCACACAATACGAACAAGGTATTTAAAGCTACAACATGCCTGCTAATGTATCAGGCTATAAATCTAACAGGGAGCTACTCCATGCCCTTTTGTGTTATGGGGGACCTCTTGTGCCCCTCTGCATTGTTTTGCCACGCACATGGGCAGTCTTGCATCGGGTCAGTATCCTGCTTTAAACAAACCTGTGCATATCGCAGAGGCCTTTTCATCTCCCAGAGGAGAGGGACAGCCCTACAACAGGGTGTTACTCAATGGAAACAGGGTTCAAGCCCAAAATGCTGTACTTGTTCAGATGTTCAGGCACGAATACGAAAAGGAAATCTTTGTAAGGACGAAGATGAGGCCTCAGATGTGTTCTCTGTTTCACACAATCCTGCCATCATTATTACCCCATATGCTAATGCAGAAGAGGTAGGCAATTATTCCCAAGCTTGCTTCACATTACTTGTTCTTCCTGACCTCAGATTCAAACATAACAGTGCCAGACTCCACAGAAAATATAGGGCAAAACCTCACAGACAGGCTCTCGGCAAAGGGTTGTGCTGGCTCTGGGGACAAGGTCTGGGGAGGGCACTGCAGGAGACGTGCCGGCTCAGAAAGCTCTTCGAGCCATGGGCTGTATCCTTCTGGAGGGGAAGGCGTACAAGAAGCTGCGCTTCTACTGTGTGTGTTCAAACACGGAGAAGAAGCTGCTCTCTGAGAGAGAGACAGCTCACCAAGTCCAGGATTTGCCAAACTGCTCTCAGCAGTGGTGTCCTGAGGTTAGTCACCTGGGGAATCCTCTTTTTCAGGACAGTATCCTGAGGGAGCAGCTCCAGTTCCTTTTCCTCGCTACGTATTCATAAGGACCAGTGCAGCTGCACAATTGAATCATAAATTCTGGTAATAGGTGTTTTACCCTGACCACGTTTGAAACAAGGGATAAGATGTCAACTAAGTTGCCCACCCACCCTAGATGCCTGGACGTACCCACATGCTGCTGTGCAAAAGTCAGAGGCATCCTGCGTGTTTTTAGAATGATACTGCCCATGCGGATACCTGTGCTTGGTATGGAAGGAAGCGAGAGGTATTTGTACACGCACGTCAAGCTGGAGAAAAGGCCACTTGAATTTACGTGGGGTTGTAATAGTGTACAAATCACTGCATGCCTGCATCAAGGGCTAGAAGAGAGATACACGTTTAACAGCTGAAAACCTACCTAGAAACTATGTGAGCACTGCCTGGATCTCGATATCTCTGTCAAATATTTTACATAGAAGATGTATATGCTGCACTGCCACACAGAAACGCCCACTGCACGTATACTGCAGAAAGCAAGGATGGCAAAGAAAATATTGCTCTCGTTCCATACATCTTCTTCACTGTAGATCCACTAGTTGTATTTTTGTTTGCATTCTGAAATAGCAGAAAATTTGGGGGGGACAAAAAGCTAAATAAATATTTAATGTATCAGCACCTGTCATATAGTTTCTGTGCACCACCACTATCGATTTCCTAGTAGTTCTCTGTCCCTACCCAACTTCATTAAAGAATAAAAGTAAAGTAATAAGTCATTTCACACTCTGTCTGACCATTATACAATAATAGCAAGAATTCATGCAAGGGTACAACATTATGCCCATCTGCAATCACAGTCTCTTTGCAAAAATCTCAATTCACACTTCACATGCAGCTAACCTTGTTACCATTCCCTTCCTAAATCCATCAGTCTTGCAGCTGCACGTCTTCACAGCCCAACATCTTAAAATTCATCACTTTGACACCCTCGCATCCCTATAGGTCAAGCTAAAGAAGCCAACCAAGAATAATTAAGGGGTACCCCAGATGTTTAGTTTACTTCTAGCCAACCTTTCCCGGAACCGGGTACGGTTCTCTCTTCGTACGCTAAAGATCCATGTAAGGTGCTTGTTTTAAGGGTACGAGACCTCCAACAAATTTCAGAGCTCTCCCCCTCCACCTTTTTTTTTTCTTTTTTACAAGTATAGCTCTTTGTAGTTGGAATTTGAACAAGAAGCGTGATAATGAGTAGGTTCACGGAAGGAAAGGTGTTATCTCATTAAGGTAATTACTAAGACATCCCCACCATTACCTCGGTTTGAAAATGTGGCAATTAAAGCGCCCTACGTGAGCTCCCAGAGACAAGGGAACGCGACAGCCTCGACAACTTTTGCGTGCCCGGGCCGGGAGGGAGGCAGGGAGGGAGGGGAGCGGGGCTGCCGCCCGCCCGCCCCGCCGGAGCGCCGGTCCCGCGGGACACGGCCCGGGGCAGCGGGGCGGAGGCCGGGAG
>NW_010973284.1:15943182-15945141 GCF_000737465.1 Haliaeetus leucocephalus
CCCGCCGGGGCAGGCGCGGCGGTGGCGGGGGAGCCCCGGGGGGCCCGGCGCGGCCCCCATCCATCGCTGGCGGCGCAAAGCGCCTCACTCGGGTTCCTTTGAAATCCGCTAATTTTGAGGACCGGCGTTTGTGCGCTTCCATTAATAGAAGCGGCTTGTGAAAAATAGGGCATATGAATATGGAAACGGAGTTTTAATGTGATGGGCGCTCCGCCGGACCTGCTCTCCGGCTGGAAATACGCAGAGACAGGCACTGGCTGCGGCTGCCCCACGGCCCCTTCGACGGCGGGAGCAGCCCAAGGGAGCAATGAAGTTCGGGGGCTTCTTCGCGAAACGGGGGCGCGGGGGAGCGGCGCCTTTGGGGGCCTCCCGCCCGCCCCCCGCCCCGTGCCCGTCCCGGGGGCTCTCCGGCCCCATCAGCTGTCCCCCGCCAGGGACCGCGGGGGTCATTTCGATGCCGTCCCCGAAACAGAGCCGGCGGCTCCGCCCGCGGGACGAGGGCGCAGGGCCGTCCCGGCAGGTCAGGTTTGCTGTGCCCCCCCTTTCCTCGCAAACGGGGCTCCACGATAAAGCGGCTACTGGGGACGCAACCCGGTGGTGTCAGCGGCGGGAGACGTGGGCTTAGCAGCAGGACGGAATAGAGGGGGTGAAAAAGCCGTGTAATTCCAACCTGAAACGGTTATTCGCCGCCCATCCCCGCCACCCCTGGCCTGGGGATATTTCTAACATTATGAAGGGGGTTACCCTTTCCACAGGTGAGCTCAGCCTGGCTGCACCCACTCCACGCCCTGGGCTGGAGCCGAGTTATTCGAGTGGGCTGCGATAAGGACTTAAGGCGACTTACAGCGTGCATTCGCACAGAAGCGTCGCGTGAATTTGGAGGCAGATAAACTCTGGAAAGGGAGAAAATAACAAAAGTTAAAAGCCCACCCGCACAAGAAACACTAAAAGCTGTAGGAGCGATAGGCAGCGCCGGAGCGCTGAGACGACGTTACACGCGGGCTGCGTTGGTCCGTGTAAACGCAACCGGGGTCACCGGCACGGCCGGGACCTCCGCTCGGTGCTGCTCGCTGGCTCCCAGGGGCTGAGCCGGACTCGCTTGCCCGGCTGGGAGAGCGGATTCAGCCTCCCGGAGCACCCAGCTGCCACCCCGACGCCAGGGCAAGCACCCTGGGAGCGGCAAAGACAATGCTCATCCCTGACTCCCAGCCCAGCCAAGTCGCCCTTCTCACTTTCTGCTCTAATGATGGCCAAGTTAATCCCCCGGGAGGGGGGGAGTAATTAAACATGATCCTGCTGCTGCATCCCGCGAGAGAGCCCCTCAGCCAAGAGCAGCGGAGCAGCCTACCCGCGGCTCTGCTGCCGGGGGGGGCTCAGCCAGGAGCCGGAGGCTGCAACGAGCGGCCAAAGCCTGCCTGAGCGTAGCAGGAGTTCCCCGAAGGAGCCTCCCGTGTCGTGCCCACCTGCAAAACACATAGCCACGACTCGGCAGAAACAAACCAAAGGGGAACCGGGGACAGGGCGACCAAAAGGGCTCCCGCGTCCCACCGCGGCCGCGCCGGTGTCAGTCCGGAGCGAGACGGGCGGGAGCGGAGCAGCCCTGTCCCGCTTTCCGCCCCACCGGCTGGAGCAGGGGCAATACCCAAACACCGGGGACAAAGCCCTCGCGACGCAGCCCCCGCTCCGTGCTCTCAGGGCCGGGCCCGGGCTGCTAAGGGCCCGACCCAGGACTGGGGCTTCCTCCCGGGCCGTGGGTGGCGGAGAGACGAGCCAGGCGGTGCTTCGGCCGCGGGAGCCCGTCTCAGCCTCCTCCGTCTTCATCACCGCCTGCCGGCAAGCGCCGGCGAAGGGAGGCCGCCGAGTCCCCGCGGACGGAAGGCTCCCCTTGCTGCCCGGCCCAGCCCTGCCTCCCGAAGCCCCGGGCTGCGCCGTCCCTCCCGGAGCAAGGCGGGAAGCTCG
>NW_010973284.1:15945206-15948846 GCF_000737465.1 Haliaeetus leucocephalus
CAGCCGGCGCCGCCGGAGCTGTCCGTGGTGCTGAGGGCGGGCGGGGCCGCAGCCGCCCGGCTGGACGCACGCGTCCCCCGGCGCTGGGGGGGGCTCCTTGCGGGCCGTTGCCTGGTGCGGGGAGAGAGCAAACACCCCCAGCTACCCCGCGGGCTACCGCGTCCCCTCGCTTAGACGCCGCTCCTCTACAAGCTCACGGTTTGTTTCCACGCTCAGCGCAGCAACAGCCAGGTCTTTTCCGGCGGGTGCCGGTATTTCCCGCGGTTTAAGGCTGAGAGCGCCCGTTCATCTGGCAACAGATGGGTTTGGCTGTTCGTCCACATCCACTTCCAGGGCCGAGAGCGCGTCCTGGCCCGGGCGAGGGCGGGGGCTGGAGAGGGACCGGGACTGCAGGAATTCAGCAGCTCGGCACCAAGGCTGGGGGCGGCCGCGGCGAAAACAGCCGTCTAGGGGAGGAAAGGGGACACAGCCCGAACGGCGCGGCCGCCAACGGCGACGAACGGCGAGCGGTGCCCGGTCCTGCGCCGTGCCCCGCGCTGGGCCAGGCGGCGGGGAGGCGACCCCGGGCAGCCCGACCTGTCGCCCGGCTCTTTGTCCTGCCGCAGCGCGCTGAAATGCGTGCCCCTGTGCCGGGGTTTTTTAAACAAGCAACGGAGCCCTTTCCTGCGAGGGTGAGCCGGCCGGTCAGCCCCAGGGGCAGCCTGTCCCCGGGTCGGCTCCTTCCCCGTGCAAACGGGGAGCGGGACGAATGAAGGAGGGCTTACGTTTCCAGCCCCGCTTGCCAAATGGGGAAAGGGGGAGTGAAAGGGAGCGATTCCTGCTCCAAACCTCCTCCCGCTCACACGCACTTTCCAGTTGGGTCTAGAAATACCTTTCAGGGGAGGTCGCGGTTCCTCGCCCCCCTGCCCCGGCAGACCCTGCTTTAGACACCGGCTGACGTGGCACCCGGAAGACCCCAGCCCAGCCGCGCTCCCCTCTGCTCGCTCGCTCTCCTGCCTGCAAGCCCCTGCCCGCCGCGGTCCCGAAGGCCCGGGAGCCCCCTGCCCCTGCCCAGGCGGGCACCCCGCGGCCCCGGGCCGGCCCTGCTCGGGAGAGGAGAGCTGGGGGACATCTATTTCGCATGAACTTTCCTTCCTTATTCTCACTACTTTTCAGCGAGTTTGTGCAGTCAAAACCGAGCCCCGATTTAGCCATCGGGAAGAACAACGAGCTGGGACCAGCTTTTCCCGCTGGGTCGCCTCCTTTGGGGAGAAAACGGCCCAGGATCCTTTGTTTAGACTCAGGAAAGGGCCTTAACCGAGCCTAAATTTCCTGCCTCCTTCCCCAGCCCGGACAGGATGCGTTTCCCCGGAAAACCTCGGCGGCGAGGCGGGGCGGGCGGCTCTGGCCACTCGGGGCCCCGCTCCCGGGTCGTTCCTGCCGGGGGTAATTTGGGGGCCACGGCGGAGGCGCGGGGGAATAGACAGCGACCGCCGCAACACGGGCAGAAAACGAGGTGGGCGTTCCCGACCCGCTCCCCTTTTGTTAGATCAAGGCAGAGGTCAATATGGTTTTAACGCGAATTTATTAGCAGAGAAATCAGCAAGCCGCTCGCTAATTAGCAAAGCCCAAATAAACGTGCCCGGAGGCTTCCCTTTTTCTTTTTTTCGGGTTTGGGTTTTTGGTTTGGGTTTTTTTCCTTCTATCTCAAAAGAAAGGAACCCACGAGCAAAAACAGAGAGGGGGGAGAAAAAAAAAAAAAAAGAAAGCCAAACCCTCAGAGGAGAGGATGATACTGGACTTTATGAATGTTTTATAGGTAATTGCTGTATAACTTTCTAATTTCGCAGGGGGGTGCTCACCTCCAAAGGCTGGGGCCAAAGCCGTCCCCGGAGCCCAGTGGAGGGTCACAGCCCCCAGCCCCGACCCACGCCCCCTCTGCCCCCGCGGGACCCGGCGGCCGGGGGAAGAGAGGCTCGTGGGAGGGAAGCTGCCTGCCGGGGGAAAGGGGCGGGGGGCAGCAACAAAAATCAAAGGCCGGCGGGGCTCGGGGGCTGCGTGTCCGCCGAGACCCCCCTTCTCTCCGTGCCCCTTTCCCCTCGTTACTCACCCCGACCGCCGGCGGTCGCTGCTGGCCCCGGCTCGGTGCGGAGACAGCTGCCCGGCCGGGGTCGTCGTCCCCAAGGCCGGCACGGCACCGCCGCGCCCGCCCCCGGGGACGGGAGCAGAGCAGAGCAGAGCAGAGCCGGGCCGCCCGCCGCGCCGCAGCCTCTCCCTGCCGCCTTCCCGGGAAACCTACCGCTGCCCTGCCCAGGTGCTTAAAATAACGGTGAGGGGCACGACACCTGCGCGGGGATTTGTCTTCCCTTTAAAATACAGATAGGGAAAAATAGCGCTCGTTGTGAAACAACGAGCCTAAAATTAAAAAGAAAATAAAAATAAGAAAAAAAAAAGAAAAAGTGGCATTTGCCTTTTCTACTCCGAATTTCTTGCATTCTCGTCACGGGGAAAATTAGCTACCTTGAATTTCCACGTTTGTTAAAAAAAGATAAAGTTTATTTCTTTTCGTTGTTGTTGGTTTTTTTCCCTGTAATTTTTCAGTCACAAAAAATCTATATTTTGTCATCTAAGCATTTATTTTACTGAATCCAAAAAGACATGAAAAGGGAGAGGGGAGAATCACGTTCGTTCGTTTTAAACTAACGTATAGAAGTGATTTTTTTTTTCCTTTTTTTGGACGACATATAATAAATATGATATAGCACTCAGCACTCGGTCTGTACAATTCTGTTCGCATTAGGGAGCATGCCACTTTTCAATAAGAAAAAAAAAAGGTCATGAGAAAAATCAGTGCAAAGTTCTCCGTTCCCCCGGTCTTCTCTGCCGGGCGGGGGTCGAGGCGCTCTCATTCCCTCCGTCCTCCGCAGCCGTTAGTCTCTCCGGCGGGCTCGGGCTCCCTTTCCCTCTCCTCCTCCTCCTCCTCCTCCCCCTCCGTCCCTCTCTCTCTCCAAGCTCCAAGTCCTGCCTCGCAGGAGCCGAGGTCGGCGGGTCGCCCCGCGGCTCTGCCCGCCTTCCCCCGCGTGTGGTCGTTTCACTTACGGGCTCGGCTCTGGGTTCACGGTTCAAGAGTCCCTGCTCTGACTGATCGCCTCCCTCGGTGGCCGGTGGCTGCCTGCAGAAGCTCCTGCCCCTCGGCTTCCCCTCGCTTCCTCCTCTGCGGTGCTGGGGCTTGTTTGGGGACGGGGAGGGGAAGGGCTCGTTGCGGGGACCGCGGTGCCGCTTCACCGGGGGTGCGGGGTGCCGGGCATGGGGTTGGCCAGGGGATTGAGGGCCGGCTGCCCGCCGGGCCCCAGCCCGTGGATCAGCCCCCGCGGCACCAGCGGCCGCTGGAGCTGGGGGTGCGGCGCGGGGGGAGTCCGGTACATGCTGCTGTACATGGCCGCGGCCGCCGCGGCCGCCGTCGTGCTGTCCATGCTGCCCAGCAGGCTGGGGTGGTAGAAATAGGGCGAGGGGAACATCCTCTGCAGGGCCGAGTAGTTCCCGGCCTCGGCCAGCAGCTCCAGGCCCACCGCCGTCTGCCGCTTCCACTTCGTCCTGCCGGGGGGAACAAGAGGCGGCTGCAGGGCGGGCGCCGCGACGGGGCACCCGGCCCGGCTCCCCC
>NW_010973284.1:15949088-15949429 GCF_000737465.1 Haliaeetus leucocephalus
CAACCCCCACCCCCGCCGGCTCTCCGGGGAGCCCCCGGGCCGCCGCCCCGCCGGGAGCCACCTTACCTCCGGTTCTGGTACCAGGTTTTCACCTGCGTGTCGGTGAGGTTGAGGGCGGCGGCCAGGTCCATACGGTCCTGCACGCTCAGGTACTTCTGCCGCTCGAAGCTGCGCTCCAGCTGGTTGAGCTGGTGGTCGGAGAAGGCGGTCCGCGCCTTCCGCGGCTTCTTGGCCCGCACCGGCGGGCTGTCCCGGCTGCTGCTGATCTCCCGGTCGCCCTCCTCCTTTGTCCCTGCGAGCGAGCCGAGGCGCGGTGAGGGCCGGCGGGACACCGGCTCGCC
>NW_010973284.1:15949439-15951017 GCF_000737465.1 Haliaeetus leucocephalus
GGCCCCGCGCCCCCCCCCCCGCCCCGCCGCGGTTACCGGGCCCCGCCGCCCCCTCCCCGGGGGCCCCTCCGGGGCATGGGGGGGACGGTCAGAGACGGCGGGGGGCGGCGGCGGCGAGCCCGTCCCGGGGACGGCGGGATTTCCACCCTCCGCTTGCCGGCTACAGGGCTTTCGTTATTTCCTCGCCCTCTCCCCCCCGGCCCGAAACCCCGGGAAATCGGTACGTCCATCCGGCTCCGCTCGGGCCCGGGTTTGTGGCGCTCCTTGATCTTCCCCGCAGGAAGAACAATAATCTCCCTAATTGACCCACTGGGGAGGTCGGTGCGCGCAAAAATGGCCAGACCAGACTGTACATCTGGTTTGGGCACTCTTATGCTAATGCTAAAAGAGCCAAATGAGCGGCACACCCGGGCGTCTCGCTGCTCTTCAGCCTGGCGAAAATACCTCAGTGGGGCAAAATTAGAAAAATGCGTCCCGTCGCCTCTCGGCTGAACGGGGCTGCCTGCGAGGGAGGGCAGCTCCGCCGGCACCGCAGGGAATATAGCCCCTCTCCCTGCCTCGCCTTTGCTCACTCTTCTCCTTCCTTTCCCTTCCTTTCCCCACGCACACGTCGCTATTTTAATTTACGAACCCCGCACGCCGGGGGCTTCCCCATCAGCACGAAATCCGTAATTAAAAAAAAAGAATAAAAGACGGAGAAATAACCTTCCTAGCCCGGCGCGGAGAAAACCCGGGTGTTTTGCAAAACGCACAAAGCCCTCCGACCTTCTGCTGCCTATCGCGGTGATTGGTTTGGGGGTTTTTTATTGCTTTATTTTTAATTAAAAGTTTTTTCGTTTACTTGGAATTGGCTGTCGGGGAAGTGGGATTTTTTCCCTTATTTTTATTTTAGATCGAATGAGCAAAAATGAAAAGGCTGAAGGCAGTAAGTGCAGCTGAGCCGCCGGTTCTTAGAAAGCCGGAGGATCATTTATGCGCATTTGCATTAAAAATAAATACATTCTGGTTTCCAGCGCGATCCCACTGCTCCGGCTATTTCCTTAAACCAGGGAAGTTAAATAAAAAAGAGGAGGAAAGGCCGACAGAGAGGGCGGGAGAAGCCCTTTCATTTCCTACCGATCTTTTAAACCCGCGACAGCGAGGACCACCGACAAGCCCCGGCAGAGCGGAGCGCTCCTACCGCAGACTTCCCCCCGATTTTCGTTTCACCGCCGCGGCCGAGCGCCGCGGCCCCGGTTTTCACGGCGGCCGAGGCGGTGCGGGGCCGGGCCGGGCCGTACTCACCGTGGCATTTGATGTCGCCCTGCGTGTCGTCGCGCTTGTCGAGCTTGGCTTTGCCGTCCTCCTGCTCGAGTTTGGGCCTGAAGCTCTCCGGGGCCGCGCTGCCCTCCTGCTTGGGGGTGTGATGGGGAGAGGGGACGCTGGTACTGTAAGGTGCACACGCCGCCAGCGGTTTGCTGTCGCCCAAAATGTCCTTAATTAAAAAAGAAGAGGTGGAAGTCCTGGGGCCGGAGCTGGCCGAGCCCAGCTGGGGCGGCGGCGGCTGCGGGGGCGACGGCTGCAAACTCGGCGGCGGCG
>NW_010973284.1:15951042-15951394 GCF_000737465.1 Haliaeetus leucocephalus
GTGGAGGTGGTGCGGCGGCGGCGGGAGGCTCTCCGCCACCCCCAGGTGCGGCTCGGGGTGCTCCATGCTCACCGAGATGGGCGACGAGGGCGCCGTCCCCACCGTGTCGATCTCCGAGCAGGGGGACGGCGTGGCCTGGCTCCTAAAATCCGCCGGCCGGCCGTCGCCGTGGGGGCGAAAGTCTCCGTTCATGACTCCGGGGCTGCCGGTGCTGCCGCCCGACAGGATCGTGTCTATCCCGAAGCTGGACCCGCTCGGCCCCTCCATAGCGGACCGCTTAGCGCCGCGCCCGCATCCCCGCGGGCGGCCGCGAGGGTCGCGCCGGCGGTGGAGGGGAAGGGGGGAGGGGGTG
>NW_010973284.1:15951404-15951749 GCF_000737465.1 Haliaeetus leucocephalus
AGGGGGGGAAGCGGGTTACCCCAACCCGCGCACCGGCGGCGCGGGCGCCACTAACGCGGGGCCCCCGCCGAGCACCGCATCGCCGCCGGGCCGCCTCTCCGCTGCCCAACTTTGTTGCGGGAAGTTGCGGGCGCGGAGCGGGGCGGACACCGGCCACTGCGGCGCGCCCGCCCGTGCCCACCGAGCTCCTCTCGGCGGCGGCGACTCCCCCCATGACGTCACGGCCGCCGCGTCCCCCCCCGCCCCCCCCCGCCGTTTATTATAAACCCGGGCTTTTGCCGCCGCCGCTGCCCGCCCCCATTGGCGGAAGGCCGAGCGGGAGCTGACGCAGAGCGGCCCGCAGCC
>NW_010973284.1:15951920-15953312 GCF_000737465.1 Haliaeetus leucocephalus
GCGCCCGTCCCCGCCGCCGCCGCCCCGTCGGGCGCCGGTTCCCCATCCGCCGGATCGGATCCCCCGGAGAGCATCATCCGGTGTTCCCGGGACGGTTCCCTGGTTGAATGTCAGAGTAATGGGAAGTGCCAGTGACAAGACGTGGTATTAATCCTGATGAAGTGGCGTGTCAACCTAATTAGCGGAGTAATTATAAAGGTGGTAATGAATGATTTAGAGTTCCCCGAGTTATATTTTAGTACGAATTACCATTTCCAGGCCCCTACCAAGCCCACCCCGACGTCTCCCCTCCCGGCCTCCAGCGGCCCCGGGACCCGACCAGCCCCGGCAACAGCAGCCGCGGCCCCAAATCTCGGGGTCGCAGGGCGACGGGGCGGAGCAGTGGGGCCGCAGGGCAGGATTAGGGCAGGAGTTGCTCAGGGGAGATTTTTCGGGGGCTGGCGTTCAACCACGGCACTAGGCGATGCCTTAGGCGTGGGGCGGCTGGCACACCGGCCCCGCACGCAACGGCTGCCCCGGTGATGGGAGACGGCCGCCGGCCTGGGCCGAGGAACGGGAGAGCGAGGACACGAGGGTCCCTTCTCGCCCCCTCCTCGTCCTGCCTGCCCCGTACCGGGAGTGCCCCGCCCGGCCCTGCGCAGAGCTGCGCGGGTGCGGTGGTCGCGCGGGTGCGCCCCACCCCGTGCCCCCCCCCGCGGTTCGTTTCCCGGGGAAACCGTCCCGCTCAGAGCTGTGGTGGGGTGCGGGGAGGGCATGGGGAGCAGAGGGGGCGCGGGGGGCCGCGGCGAGCCGGTAACTCGTTGCGGGCGGTTGGGCCCGCCGTGAGACGCCGCAGCCCCGGGGCGGGATGAGCAGCCGCGCCCCGACAGGAGAGGTGCCGATGGGGAGAGTGCCGCGGCCTTCGGCCTCGCTTCCGACGGCTTGGGGCCGGCCTTCCCTCGTGGGGGGAGCCGAGGAGCTTCTGCGCCCTCGCTGCTTAAAACCGCCGGGCCTTCCCTGGGATTCACCGGTGTCACACCCGAAGCGCACCGGCCCTCGCTGGGCGCCGCGGCGGGGCAGGTCCCGGCCCCGCTCCCGCACGTCGGAAGAAGATTTTCGACGGCGGGAAACCCTGCCCACGGGCAGCCCGCTGCTACCGAGCATCCCCCGCTCCGCCCCGACGGCCCCCCATCGCCGCCCCGCGAGCAGCCGGGGGGCAGCCCGGCGTACGGTTTGCCCCGGGGCTTTAGGCGCCAGTGCTGCGCCCGGAGGCCGGTGAGGGAGCGGAAGAGGTGCAGGGCCGCCCGTGTCCGCTGGGCGGCGGTGGCGGCCGCCCCCATTGTCCCCGACGGGCGCCCGGCGCGGACGGGGCCGGAGGCGGCACGGGGGGCCCCGGGGCGGCGGCGGTGGGGG
>NW_010973284.1:15953322-15954872 GCF_000737465.1 Haliaeetus leucocephalus
CGGAGGCCCCGGTGCGAGCGGCGTTGGCGGCACGGCGGGGTGACCTCCTGCCAGCACGTCCCTACAGATCGGGGCGCTTGAAGGAACAAGGAGAGGAAACGGGGACAGAAGAAGAAGGGGGAAAACCGAGGAGCAAAACGAGAGAACGGGAGAAAGGGGAAAAATATTTAGATACCTGCAAACGCATAGGCAGGTTTCCTGCAGCAGGGAAGCAGCCCGTGGCGGCCGTATTTATCCTGCCGTCTTGGTTCGCAATCTACCAAAAGTATGTCCTAATTATCCCTAGGGGAATGCGGGATCCGGGGTAATATGTTACACCAGCATAATCCTTTAACTCACAATACACTTCCCCGTCCCGGGATCGGGATTTAGGGCTTAAAGTCATGTTCCTGAAGAGTGAACACCTTTCATTTCCTTCCTCCTATTTTTTAATCCTCGACTCCATTGTGCAGAAATATTCTGGGGGAAAGCGGCGGCGAGGCTCGGCCGGGGCAGCTGCTCCGGTCCCGGCCGGGCCTCGCCGCCGCCCGCAGCGCCGACAGCCTCGGCCTCCCCTGCTCCACCGGCGGGAGCAGCGCACGCAAAAGGCCTTCCACCTCCTACGGGCACGGTCCGCGGGCGCGGAGGGCAGCGGGACTCCCCTTGCACTTGTTGAGGCCGCGGCTGGATGCGGGACAGCTGCAGCCCCGTGTCACCGCAGCCCCTGGCTGGGTGACCCCCCTTTCCCATCTCCTCCCTCCCGTCTGACTGCGGGCAAAGCCACGGAGCTCCCCCCCCAATAAATCAGCAACAGCCGAATCAAAGCGATGAGCGAAGGTGCCACTCAGAGGAGTCGGACGGGCCCCCGCTCGTTAATTAGCAGGCAGCTAATTAGAGCGGCACTTTGAGCGCTAATCAATGGCCGGCTGGGGGCAGCGAGCGGCCGGGCCGGGGCATCATGTGCCGGGCCGGGGGTGCCGGCTCGCCAGCCGGTCCCTGCCCGGGGGAGCGGCCCCGGCCGAGGCACCACGGACCGGCCCCGAGCTCCGGCCCCAGGGAGCCGGGAAGGGGCTGGCACGGAGCTGCAACTGCCGCCTCGGCCCCCGACGGGAAGCCCCCGTCCCACCGAGGGGGACCCCGAGGAGCGGGGTGCGGGGCGCCGGGGGTCCCTCCGCAAAGCAGTCGGGGCTGGCAGGGCGCGGCATCCCGGCCCCGGGGTGGGTTTCTCCCCACTCGGATTTTGGTGCGCAGTCGTGTTGGCTCAGTGGCAGCCTCGCAGCTCGGGGCGGGGGGGGGGGCGGAGGGGGCCGGGAGGGGCCGAGCCCGTTGTACTGTGAAATTTAACAGTCTGAACATCCCTTTATTAAAAGCTGCTGCTTGACATTTACACTGTGCCAACAGACTCGCCGTCTAATCCAGGCGAAGATATATTGTACCTCGGAGTAATTGGGGCCGTTGCAAGAGACGCTACAGAACGTTTCCCAGCGGGAACAAAACGGCGCGGAGCCGGGCGCGGAGCAAGCGCGGCCACGGCCCGCTCGTCCCCGGCCAGCCCCGCCGCGCCCGGGCGG
>NW_010973284.1:15955322-15955673 GCF_000737465.1 Haliaeetus leucocephalus
AAAAAAAAAGGCAAAGCAAAAAAAAAAAAAAGCCGAACCCAGGGAGCAGAGGGGAGGAGGGCTGCGAGGAAGGGGCGCAGCGGTGCGATTGAGAATTGCTGAAGGGTATTGCAAGCAATTCGTCAAACTGTGCAAGTGATTTCCTTCAGAGCCAACAAATGGCAGATTGATTTTGTCCAACGTAGGTTTAGCCACATTTAAAATGATCCAGCGGTTATTACTGCGATTGGCTTTGCAGCTGACAGGCAGTTGTAGGCAGAAGGAGAATAGATCCTGTTTACAGGAGACGTGTTCTTAACCGCTGTCAAATGCAGTTAAGTAAATATCATTAGGAAGAAGTGCTGTTAAGAG
>NW_010973284.1:15958259-15958759 GCF_000737465.1 Haliaeetus leucocephalus
CGGCGGTCGGAGCGGAAGCGCTCTCATTACGCGGCCTTCCTGACGGGGACACGGAGCCTCCTGTACTTCCCTCATCAATACAGCGGAGCTTTTTGTCAGTAATTTGCAGTAAGTGTCTGCGGCCCTTCCGCGGGGCCCCCGCCGTCATTATCGGCGGCGGATCCGCGCGCCTCCTAATTGGAAGCGTTGGGCCTTATCAGCGGCGGATTTTCCAGGACCTTTGACAGATACCAATACTAAAATCATTGTTCACTTGTCAATTTAAAAGACCATTAAAGCAGCTTATTTTGGTTTTAATTGGCGCCTCCTCGCCCCTCCCCGACGGGCGAAAAACACGAGGGAGCGTCTCTATTAGCACCCGCCTCGCAGCGCGATGTAGGTCAGCGCGGGGGGCGGGGGGCGGCCCTACACAAACAAACAACCGAGGAGAGGGGACGGCAGGGCCCGGGAGCCGCACCCGGCGCACGCCGAGGCGGGGGCGGCGGGACCGGCCGGGCCGG
>NW_010973284.1:15958769-16005280 GCF_000737465.1 Haliaeetus leucocephalus
GGCCGCGCCCCCACGACCGCGGCCGAGGTGGCGGCATCCCCGCCGGGGCCGGGGCCGGGGCCGGGGCCCGGCCCTCCCACCCACCGCGAGTGGGGGGGCTCGCTCTGCGATTTCTTTTTTAATTTCATTTTTGCCAATCACACTATGTTCTGATTTTCCGGCCAATTTTAAGTAGCTGATGTTTTGTTTGGCTGCTGTTTTATTTGCTGTCAAAAAGAATTTGATGCAGAAACCATTTAAGCATGTATACAACCCATGGAGGGATTCATTTGACCTCATTATACTGCAATAAAGAAGAAATCCAGTTTGTTAAATATCACCGAACCGCATGCATTTCACATCAGATCATAAGAGTTATGCTTCAAAAGATTATTCCAGAAAGTGCTTGGGAAGACGGAACGGGTTAAATTTGCTTGCCAGAAGGTGTTCTGACAAACACAGGAAAAGAGAGAGAGATGCAGCCCCCTTTAAGAGCAGAGCAACTGAAGAAAAAAGAGATTTATGCTTTTAATTAATGGCAATTAAACCATGCCTGTTGGCTTGGCCTATGGCAATTGTTCCCTGCAAAAAGGAGGCCGAGCTGGTGACAAGCATTTGAATCCGCTAAGTTCTGTCAAGGGAGCTGACTCTGCAGGCATCAAAACCAAACTAAATCAATAAAAGAATTAAACTTTTATAAATTGCATTTTGACAAGTATCAGATACCGTTAAGCTTTGATATTATGAATTCCTCGGAGGAGATGCAAACAAGAAGGGCCGCAGTTAGAGATCCAAACAATCAAAGAGGCTTGTTAACATGCGCTGTCAAATGCATCAGTGCTATTAATTACTACAAATTAATGTGACTCTCTCTTCCTCTGGTGATTGGAATAATAATCAGCTGGATTCATGGAATGAGCACAGAGAACATATGCAACCCTGCCAAAAATAATAAGTTAAGAAACCAGGAGACATTTGCAATCTTTATGCTTACAGGCTTGATAATTTGCTTGTTGCTAGTGTGTCCCACTTTACCCCATCCTTCTGATTGCTGGGAACTGTCTCATCTGCATCCCAAATGGACACGCTCTCACTCCCTGGCTGCAGCAGCATTCGTCCTGATGACAAAGTCTTTTTCCTCTTCAGCAGAGGTATGAAGGCAGGAGGACACACTTCCAAACATCTCAGCCCGGCCGGCCAGGCAGCAGTGTGGCCCTCGCCGTGGCCCCAGCCTGCTCCCCGCAGCCAGGCCTGCCCAGAGACCCCTCCGCAGCTTCAGCTCCTGCGCCCCACGGGAAGTCAGATGCTGGAAGTAAGAACAGTTATTTGCCACATGCAGAGGTGGTATGGAGATAATAAAACCATGGTGTATACCTGGCAAGCTCTGACCCTGTTTCAGTAGTTCAAGGTAGAAAAACTGCACTGCCTTTTCCTACTTCAGTGAAATACCGTTCTCAGTGCTAGCACGGAAACAAGCCAGTCCAAAAAGCAGTGTATCACCTTCCCATGAGAAAATTAACCATCCTCGGGCTTCGATTTCTTCCTGTGTCAAAGCAGCGATGCCTTTGCTACTGTGATAGCATACAACCAGTTGTTTTGAGCTCAAACCACTCCTTGCAGGGGGCACAGCAGGGCTCTGAGCACCTCTCACTCCACTCTTCTGGTTTTACCACTACCACAAGATACAATGCTCTCTTCCCATAGTCTTTGCACTTAGAAAGGACCCTTCTAGCTATGGTAGGCTTTAGAGTAGTCCTGCATTTTCCCCTACTCATACAACCAGAAAAAAGACAAGAGTTGGAGACGGGGCTTTTGGGGATGAGGGAATCTGAGGTTCTGTGGCTTGGTGGTGAGTGATCGCTCCGAAGACACAGTGACTTTACTCCGGCCCAACTCTGCCACGCCAAAACCCACAGAGCAGTATGTGGTAGCCATAGAAAGCAGAGTTTTCCGGCACCCTGGCACCAGGAGTCCTGGTTTGCCAGGGAAGCGCTTGGCATAGAAGCCTCGCGTACTGCTGGTCGCTGCTTCTTTTCTCCCCGCCAGCAGGACCTTTGTTTGCAGGGGCCTCATCTCCCCTTTCCACACCAAAGGGCTGAGGGCTGTAACCCAGCTTGCAGGGAGAGCCGAGGCAGCCAGCATAAATGCACATCAGAGGGGAGGAAACCCTGATGTGGGGACACCCTCACCCTGCTGCCTCGGGAGACTCCCTGCTGCTGGAGGGCTCAAACGCTGTGCTTGAAGCCAGAGCTGAAGGCAGGGCTCGGGAAGAAGAGCAGATGGGTGAGGGAGAGAGGAGAAGCATAAAATTGATGGATGTCATTTTGTGTTCCTTTGAACACTGTAAACTAAAACATATCCCAACCTTTGCCCAGGGGACGACGGGGATAGGCAGGGTGGCACGCTCCTTGCAGCCCTGAAAGGGAAATGGGAGCAGAGGAAAAGAGCAGGCCAGTCGTGCCAGCTCTGTGCAGTGCGTGGGAGAGCTTCATGGCCCTTTGCACCAACATGCCAGGGTCAAAGTCTTCATCCCCAAATGCCTCTTTCTACAGATCAACAAATCCCATTCCCTGGACCAGGTGGGTAGAACAACAGGTTTCTCAATCAAGTAAGAGCTAACGAGGCCCCAGATCTCACCCCCCAACCTCCGTTCTGCAGGACACTGCTTTGTAAGAAGGGCCACGTCTCAGACCCATATGCGTGACAAAGACCTCCTATAGCCACGCGCCACAGAAATGCAACACATCCATCTTTTAAGCTGGAAGCAAAGGCCAAGCAGAGCCCCTACCTCTCTGCTAAAGGAGCTTCTCTGACAGGCACCCTCTAATGCAGGATAGCAGGCACTGTGATGGAGCTAAAAGTCAGTTTCTGAGTACAGCGAGATGAATTAACTTGACACCATCTGGTAGCAGTTTTTCATTTCTGACAATATTTAAAACTTAATTTGAGCTCAGGCAGTGATAAATAGGTCTCAGATCTCACCTGGCTTTGGTAACCTCTTGACCTAGGCACATCAAGTCATTTGTCTGAGACTGTAGATCCCGATATTTTATTGCTCTCTCTAACCTAAATGGACTGCTGGACACTGCCCTTATCGCATCCTGGTAGTCCTGGATTGATCCTGCTGAAGCAAAAGCGAAGCAATGACATCTATGTCTTTCTTTCAGCAAACACACAAAGAAAGTTGATCGTGTTGAAGCATGTTCTCCCAGCTGGAATCCATAACAGATGATAGCCATGAAGCATTAGTGTTCCCAAACATCTAATGGCCAGGGGGGAGGGGTGGGGGTGGATTTATTATTACTATGACAATTTTTTCTTTCAAAATCTGACTTAGTTTTAATTTTGCCACTCTAAATCCCACTTATGATTGCTCTAGCATGTGTATACATATATCTATGCATGTATGTACACATGTAGATGCTTGAGTCTCTATATAAATAAATAATCCCTTTAGACAGAACAGCATGACAGCAAAAGCTTTCAGATGAAAACATGGTGTGAAAATGTAGCATGTCTCTTCTCTTCATGTTCTATAGCAAATGCAAAGGAAATTTATTGTTTCAAATATGTGCAATCATTTTTATCTGATTACCTGTAGATGCTCTATATGGCTTTGTGCAAAAGACAGTATATTCTCCATCTCCTGCAGAGATTCCAGTTTATTACAAGCACACTTCCATTCTTTCACATGTCTTTATGAATTTGAAGGAGCTGCTTAGAATTTGTCACTTATTTTTAACAATATAATTTTCTTTGGAAGGAACATTCTTGCTAAGCTTGACATGTGATATTTAATCACATATTGACCACTCACTATTACTTTAATGCTTCCTGTCAGCTCCAGTACAGCAGGCAGAGTTCAAGCAACACATTTGCCTGGAGTTCAGTATTCATTTAAATCAAATTTGTCAGCTTTCAATTTTTTTAAATGTAATATTTTATTTTTATTAAACGCAAGTTAATAATGCCTTGTCAGGCCAAGGGCATGTTTTAATGTGAACAACTCAGATGTTAAGTGAAATTGGAGCCATAACGCCCAGCTAATAGAGTCATATAATTATCTTAATGCCAGCATCTCAACCTAATACAAACACACACTGGCTTTGTGTTCAGTTGTCTCGGGAAGCCTTTTCAGATATGTATAGCACACCTGCACAAACACGCACACGCATATCCTTTTAAAAGCACGCGCTCCTAGGTGCGAGAGCCTACAATGCTTGTGTATGTTACTTACATATTTCCACGCGTTCTTTTTCCTCTTCATAAGGCATCTTACTCAACTGGTGACATAACAGCCTGGGTTATTAATGCTGTCTATTCTGAGCTTCATCTTTAATTTTCCATGATGCTATCTATAGTGACTTGATTTTTTTTTTCCTGACAATATTTATGCACGCAAGCATACACATATGAACACAGCTTTTCTACAGGGAGGTGCAGAGACAGTGAGCACATGCCTGCTTAAGTACATGCAACTGTTTGTATGTCTGGGTGCATTAATATTAGACACGCACACGTGTGTAAAACATTTGTGCATCACAAGCGTGTGGAAGCGTTCATCTGTGCACACTACACATGGTATGTATGATACATACCCACAAATGACAGGTGATCCTCTGCAATATTTATCTTTACTCGAGCTAAGAGTTATCCCTCTTCTCGTTCACTAAGACAAATGTCATAGCAATGAGCAGCTGTTGAACGTTAGAGGGTAGGAGATAGATGGAGATTGATCTAGCCTTCTAAATATATTGTAAACTACAGCACTGTAAAGTAACATAGCATCACAGAGGGTGATGAAGCACTGCATCTTTAGCAAGCATTTCCCAGCAGCGGGACAAACCCAGGACCCAGGTCCCCACGCTGCAACTGTGGGCTCTGGAGCCATTCAGTGGCCGTGCCGTGCTGGCGATGGGTAATGGCACATTATGTCTTTCACCTCTTAAATCACCAGCTCTGACGGGGCGCAGGTCAGCTGTGGCAGAGCCATCTGTATCTGACAGCTGTGCCGTGGCAGTGAGGCAGTGGCCTGTGTGGCCCGGGTGCACAGGTGTCCCCATCACCAGCTACCCATGCAGCTGACACTAATTGGCACCCTTGTCAGCAGGTTCGGCGGAGAGGCTGAGGAGCAAGTAGGTGCAGAGATGCACGCACTGCTCTCACTGGAGCACCAGCTTCCCGGGTCAGGGCCGGAGCCCATTATCCTGCGCGGCGGCAGCAGCCCGCGCCCTGCCTCCCAGGAAAGCTGTGCTCCAGCGCTTCCCACAGTCACTAGCACAATTATGGTGCAGGGTAATAACGGCAAAGGGAGGGAGATGCACAGAGATGAAGCAATGTTTTCTAGTGGTATTTGAGAGGAGACGATGTACCACTGCTGTGGAGAGAGATGGGGAGGCTGCTGGGAGGGTCAGGGCCAGGGAAGAGGGAGTTTTCATGCTGAAAGTGCCCAGAGGATGTTGCAAGGCAGATCCAGGCACCAAGGTACTTGTGCTCAAGGCTGGTGAGAGTGAGGACTGGCCTCATGGGCTGGAGAGGGACCTGAGAGGGTTTTAAAAACAAAGAACTGGGTTTCTGCCCGGGTTTGCATCAACCTCTGAGCGTGCCTCTGCTGCTGCTGATCAGGGAGATAGCAGAGGCACAGGCCCAGTGCGATTTCCCCAGGCAACTCTGGACATCTGACCACAATTTTTAACCTGTCCCTGGTGGAAAGTGTGACGGAGGAGAAGGAGCAGTAACACTCATTTTCTCTCATGAGGAAGGTCCCCTCTGGGGCCCCAGGAGCCCCCCAGCGCAGAGCAGCACCGCGCACCCTTCATCACTCTTGCAAGGAGGGCAGAGCAGCCCTGGTTCCGGGGTGAGAGAGGGGCAAGTCAAGCATATTTGAAACGGGGACTGTGCTCACCTCCACTGTGCAAGCACACAGCAGCAAGCAGAGGTTTTGAGCTTTCCTTCACAGCTTTCTCTCCTCTGCCAAGGACAAACAGCACAGATGCCCCCAGCAGGTTCTGAAAGTGCCTCACATCTGTGCAGGAATGGGCGCACTTACGCTTTCCACAGACTTTTCTGGCAACCAGGGGTATGGGCAAAGCCCCCTGCAGAGATGAGCCCAGCTAGCTGGGAGTTGAAGGCCACATGGTTCATCTTTGGCATCCATCTCCTTACACTTTCCCTGTAATTGCATCTATTTAAAAAATTCCCCATAGGGCATGCCGAAAACCTGCAATTCCATAGCACTGCAATATCCAACCTTCAGCATGAGCCAGGCCCACCTCCATGGCCCTGGCTTTCCCTAGTTTAGGCGTGCTTCAGTTGTCATTGCTTCCACCACCCAGGGTTTGCTCCTCCTAGGGTAACCTTCCCACCCAGTGCCACCCCTAGCATAGGGTGAAAACACACCTCTGCCAGGCTTTAACATCCTTCAGGGGGTTTTCCAGCAGGTACCTATCTGATCTCCAGGGTGGTGGGAGGAGCCCTTGTCCAAGCCCTCATCCATCATTGCCAGTGCCTGGGAGTTGCTGGCTGGATCCTGATCGGTGCTGGTGGTGGGACAGGGACAGGCCAACACAGAGCTCAGCATCCTGCATCCTCCACAGGGAAAGGGTGTTGAAAAAGAATGTCGAGGTACAAAGTTTTTTTTCTGCCTTTGCTCTTTGGTTGGTACCCGAGAACAGCAATGTACTGGGCAGACTTGGACTGGGCTGCAGCCAGAACTGTGCCTGGGGGCCCCAGGGCGGCACAGGAGGGCAGGGGCAGCCGGGCTGTGGGGCTCCTGCGGCTGCCGCTGCCCGCCGGGGCTGTGCTCAGGCATGTGGCTGGGTAACGGTTTCTCAGACTTCACCGCTGTCTGGAAGCCAAAATGAGAACCCTTTGCAGGGTGAAGAAGCAGCTGCACCTCTTATCACACAGCTCAGCCCCATCTACCACCAGAGAAAACACTTCCCACCATGCCTTTCCACGGAGAGAGAAAAAAAAAAACAACCCTCTAGAAGGCTCTTGTGCATTTATTGGCCGCTGTGCTCCCTCTGGAGATCAGCAAGATTTTTCTAAGGGAGACCTTGCAACTGTATTTCTAGGCCTTGCTTACATCTCCTTGTCATACATCCTGCAGTACTGGAGCAGTGCTTCCCATTGCTGAACACCACACATCTCCTGCCCCACTCCGATGCCCCAGATCTCTCTCAGTGCGATGCAATTAGAGCTAATGCGGTTACACCATCATAAAACTGGTGTAACAGAAAATCAGCCCGAAGAGGTTTGCATCCATTTACGTGTTCATTCAGACTGTCCAGACATAATAAGGCTGTCCAGATTCTAATGATCAAAAATGCACATAGTTGGCAATAAGGCATATATATTAATTATAACTGTGCAGTTCAAACATGAGCTAGTTTATATAAGAGTAATTAGAATCACAATTGACCTTTTGTAGAAACATAGGGCTATGCTTAATTCTAGCCACCAGCATTCAAAACATTTATTTAAATAGTATTCCTAATTCTTAACTCATAATTGTATATTTTTTGAAAATCATTTTACAGCAAACTGAAAACAACTTCTATCCTGTGCGGTCAAGGAAGAGAAAGCTCTGTTCTTTATACCAATACACTCAAATGCACAGGAAAATGGTCTAATATGCAAAAACAGAGTAAAAACCCATATATTTATTTTAAAACTACATGAATTGCCACCAGGAAAGCAGTTCTATTTACCCTTTATCTAAGAATGATCAAATAATATCCAGTCATGCGAGACTCCCACCTATTTACTTCTCTGTTCTTCCGTACTAACTATTTATTATTTCTTGTACTAGTTAGAGAAATCCCTTTCTTTAATGAAGAACACATATGTAAAGCAATGTGGTATCACTGCCTTCCATGATTCCTGGCACCCTGGGCTAGACCCTTCTCCGCAGTGCCAGCCCCAGGGCTCAGGGAGAGGCAACAAAAGCAGCAGCTGGAAATACCTCTGCAGGAGGAAAATGGGGAAAAGTCCCCCTTAATTTTAGCTACCTTTAAAGTCCATGGGTTATTTTGCAAGTCCTTCTCCATGCCAGGATGTCTGGCAAGAAAAGAGTGGGGATTTTGAGGGGATGGTTTGGAGGGGTCCGTGGGAGAGCAGGAATGTTTCGCATGAGCGGGGACAGCTGGGGCAAGCCCACCATTTGCAAACGTGCCTGTGGTTATGCTTTCAATAGGTGGCACTTATGAATAATAATATGCATAATCTATCTTGTGCCCAGGCAGGAGAGAAAACATAAGTGGACAAGCCTGAAGGCATGGCCGTCTATTAAGGGTTGCTTGGGAATTCTCTGCAGAGTTAGGGCAAAACTGTGCTGCTAAAACCTGGCTGGGGGATTTGCATGTTTAAGAAAACAGGACTAATTGAAAATCCCTCTCTTCTGGATGAGTGATTTATATTTCTTACAGATCAAATTACAGAGGGTGAAATACAGTTTTGCTCTTTTATTGTTTATTTGATTGCAAGCTTTCATTGCTAACTTTCCTTTTTATTGAAGAGCTGCAACACAGACCATGAGAAAAAGCCCAAATCCCCAGGCCATACTACACACCTGAAGTCTAAACCCTGCAGAAATACAGTCCTGCTTTGTTCTGTGGCCATTTGTAGACACCTTGAATTAAGTACCCAGGGCTCAGGATCTAAGCAATTAAATATAAAAACAATGAGGAAATTGCAAAAAAACCCCCACTCTCTCCTAGCTACCACTGCAAATGTAATCGAGGTCTATTCCCTCACCAGCAGCGAGGACGGTATGTCATAAAGGAAAGACGTATTTGATTTTAAAGTAGTCCAAGAAATAATGAGGTAAGCATCTTGGGCTTTTCCCAGAGAAATACCCATCAGATTCACCCTCATCTTCCATCTGTTTATATAACGCCCTAGCTACTTTCTGTTAAAAGAAAGAAAAATTGGTATTACTTAAAAAGAATAAGTACATGTTTAACTCAGGTGAATCCTCTTTGCGCTGCTAGCCAGGGAGCAGCCACTGTCCAGATCCCCAGGGCACTCCCTTTCCCCAGGGACCATGAGGAGTCACCTCCGCTCCTGAGGAGGAAACCCAGCCCAGGACACCACTCCCACCGGCTCAGCAACAGGCCTGGTACAGAGCTGAGGAAGGAAGCTCCAAAAATCCAGCATTTACCTGCAAGCCAGGGGAGAGAAGCAGATAAGGAGGAGCTCTTCCACAAGACGTCAAGTTGCCTTCAGCAGGAGAAGGTCTATAGCTGGGAACACCGCAAACACAATGCTAATTAGAAATGAGCACTTAAAACAGTTAGTGATTTCTAGATGCATGGCTCAGCTGATCACTAACTCCAGCAGTGACAGCAGCCTCAGAGAGCAATAGAGACCCAAGTCACCACTGGGGCAAGAGCCCCACACTCACCACTTATTTATCACACCTCAGACAACCCAGCTGCAGAAGATTATCAGAGTGCTGGTGTTTTAATTGCAAATGGCTGTATGAGGAACAGGAAACCTCATTGCCTTAATATTAATAATAGGTGATGGTGGTGGGGAATTTAACACTGCAAATCACAGATGGTGATTTTGTAAGCCCATGTGCACAAAAGGCAGAGTGCAAGGAAAATTGGAGAAAGCAACACTCAGGGATACAGCATCAAACATTTCAACTTTAGTACTGCTGTTGGCCAAGCAAAGAATCTATTGGCATGGGAAGAAAACATATCTCCAGATCTTGAAAAAGCTATGGGAGGTTATTTGAAGGATGAATTCCCTGGGGCAGTTAAAAGTGGTTGTGCTCTGCTGAAATGTATTCCATCCTGGGAGTTAGCACAGCAAGTTCTCCAAAGATATCGCGGCGGATGAGCTGCCATCCCCGAGTTTTCCCACACTCTACCTGTGGGTGTTCCAGGAAAGCAAAATTAAGTGCTGAGAAGGAGAAGGGGGGAACACAAGAAGAATCCAATATCAGGCTTTCTGCCGGCTTCGCTGCCGCTAATCGTCTCCATACATGTGAACTGGGTGCAAAGATTTCCCACATCAGAGCTGTAGCTGTGCATAGGTGTAAATTACTACACAAGGTTCAAGGCAGCGCTTAGCCATGCCCAAGCTGCCTAATTAGCAGTTGTTAGTGTGGCGGAGCTATAAAGTGCTAATATTCAAATGTTATGACTGTGCTGCCTTTTGCCAAAATCCATAAAGTGTTTGGAAGCTGGCTGGTGTTACTGACTAAACTCTCTCTTCCCTCGCAAGCAGAGGATCAAAGGCAGCCGTGCTAATTAACCCCGCTTTTTAGCGCATCCGTGGTGAAAATGTAATGCTGCACGAGGGCTGCTACCGCAGCAGTGCCCGGCCCCGGCAAAGCCCCAGCAGGAGATGCCGCAGAGCTGTGCTAGCAGGTCTCTTGCTTTCTCTCTCGGGCGAGGCAGCCCCCTAATTTGGGAGCTGCAGTTCTGGGTGGTGAAGATGAAAAATCAAATATTTTTTTGTAGAACTGTTATTTTAAAACTAAGCCCTTCGACTCATGCAGTCAACCTCTAAAACAAGGCCTACAGGACTGGAGAAAAGCAGTCGTGTAATATATAGTACTTGACATTGCCCATGGCTAAATATGGGGAACAAGATGTTCTCTGTGGCCATACCAGGCTTCCTTAGTCATATATGCTTTAATCTAAGCCCTGCTACGGGGAGAGATCCCTGGCCCCATTCTCCCTTCTGAGCAACAACAGCAGGGCGAGGAAAATGTGCATCCGCTGAAGCATGGCCAACGCGACACTAAGGCTTGGCTCTGCGCAGATCAACCCAGTCAGGCAGGAGCATGCCCTCGGTGCAGTTAATTTCGGAGTTATTTTCTAGGGTTAGCATCAAAGACGTTTCCTACTCCTGCATGCTGTTTACATCTCACTAATTTCATAAATGGCAGTGCACGTCTGACCCGCTTGTCCCCCCGTTACGCTCATCCCCCAAATCCGCTGGCAAGCTCTGCATCGTACCCAGCTAGCGCAGCCCGTGGTGCGAGCCACCCCTACCCCGGCCACGGCCACCTTTGGGTGGAGAGGGCCACAGGCAAGGGGCTGCTTGGGGGCCCTCGCCAAGGGTCCGTCTCCCCAAGGGGTGGGAATCCCAGGCACCCAGCTCTGGCATGTGAATCCACAGGGATTCAGTCCAACCTACCTGCACTGATGCTGGCACCCAAATGCCCTGAGCTTGCAGCCCCCCATGGCTCTACAGAAGAGGTCGGCCGCATGATCCCCACTTTGCAAACGGGAAAGAGACCTGCTAGAGAGGGCACGGCTTTCCCCAGGCACAGTAGCAGCACACCTAGGCAAAGCAGCTCAATTCCTTCTGTCGGTGGGACCACACCACCTCCTTCAGCCAGCCAAACTTCTCAAGAGAGGAGATCCTCATTTTATATGATCTTTACAACTCTTTTCAAATATCTCATAAATCCCCGAAGACTAATGCTTGAAATACGCATAGTTAGTTGACTAACAGACTTGGGTTTACCAACACAGCTTGATCTGAGTCCACCAAAAATGAGAAGCCCCACCGAACTCGGGCTTTGGCTTCACGCGAGGACAGGTCGAGGCTGTGGTGAGAAGAAGGGCTTTCCTCGCCTGGCACAGCCCTCCGGCCACGGCAGCCGGGAGGTGTCTGACGCCGGGCTCGGCAGGCACGGGCATGGGGAGAGCTGGACGGTGCTGGAAACCCCATGTAGCTCTTTGAAAATGCATCCCATAAAAAAAGGTGACTTTTCCCAGCATCCTACAGTTAAAAAAAAAAGAAAATTAAATCCCCTCAAAAGCAGCAGAGTCTCTCAGCAAGGCAGGCATCGGCAGAGCTGGGCTCAATCACACTGCACGGGAGGGGAAGTCCCTGTGACTGAGAAGCGAATGGGTGTCTGCAGCACAGCATAAATTAATACGGCAGCTGCTGCTTTTGCAGGGAAATCAAACCCCGGCCATTCCCTTTCACAAACAGAAACTTCACAGATGCACTATAGGATATTTCATTACTAAGTATTTTGAATTTTCAACATGAAAAATATTCCCTAGCGTTAGTTACATTATTTGCTTCATAGGGAGGGGATTAACATTCCTGGGGCTCAGAAAAGAGGCACATGCCACTGAAGCAAGCAAATATGATTATTTCTTTGTTTTCACAGGTCCTTGTGCAGGCGACTGCAGGTCTCGGAGATACACTTCAGGCCTGTGTCAAAGTACGGCATTCCTTCATTAGCACTTCAAGAGCTCTGAATCTGGGGAGGAGGAGGACTCCAGTCTCAGAGGCAGATTCTTCACCGGTTTACACCACGTAAGCGTGGGGTTACTCCTCTTTTATGCTGGCATGGCTGAAAGTAGCACCTGTTCCCTTATGTTTATGTCTTCTGTAAAAGATTTAAAATTAAAAATAAAAATAAAAAAAAGAGAGACAGATTATTGTCTCATCCACACCAGCATAACTCTGGAATAGCAAAACCGACTCCAGATAGTCGGAATGTCTTGGGGAGCTGATCTGGCCCAGTGGCTTTATTTCTGGAGCTCTGCTCCACCTCCAAATTTTAAAAATGATATGTTCATGCTCCGAGGCAAACCTCATTTTCCAGCTCAAACATTTTATGCAATATTTTAGTAGGCTGTTTTATACTGCTGTACAGTCTCCAATTTTAAGTATTATCAATAATATATTCTTCCATGTAACCTCTTTAACACTCACAATAGAATAAAATAAAAAACACATCAACAAAAAAATTGTCTCCGCTTGGCAATGCTGTGTGAATGTTAAATTTCCCATTTCACAATGCAGCCATCGCTATAAAACTCTGAGGGCGGATTAACGCTCTTCTGGTACTTCACTGTATCAGAACACGGATTTGCAGACAACAGCTGCAGCAAATTCCCTTGACTGAGAAGAATTACAAGTATTATCACCTAGATCATTAAACTGGGTTCATAGATTGCAGAATGTCTTCAATCAATTCATCTAAGATAACTTGAAGCCAGCTGGACCCCCTCAGTGAGAACTTGACTTAATTGGCCAATAAGTGGCTGGAAAAGGTGCATGCGATTTGATAAAATTACAGACTGCAGAAGTGATTACAGTTTGGAGAACCGCAGAGGGTAGCCTCCGGGTCAGCCCTTTTGGAGAGGGCTAAGTTAATGTCCACTATTAAGTGCTGCTGTGAAAAATGTTGGCCCACTTGGTGCTCAGATGTAAAGTGTATCCAGGTCATTCCTCAGCTGATGGAGGAAGAGATGTGCACATTTATCACTGCTCTGGCCTCATTTCTGGCTTGGTAATAGTCGTACACTAACAACTGCTGGCAGTTTCATGGTTTTCTGGGTACCCTTCATTTTATTGGCATAACTAAAATATTATCTGAGCAGAGCAATCCATCTGCTGAAGAAAAACACTTTCCTTCAATTATGTCCCCCGAGTCTTTTCTTAAGAAAGGTTAAAGCACCAGGAAGTTGAAAAATATACATTAGTTTGTTTTTATTCTTTCCAATCTACTGCAAATATGCTCGCTTGTTACTGGGTAAGCGGTAGGTCTACATATTTACCACCAGAAAATGTTAGGGAATATGCCTAGCTTTAGGAAAAGGGTAAATTCACAGCATCAGATTAGTGGTTAAGTACAAATCTTTATTTAAAAGCAATTGCCTATTTTACCCCCCCACAAAAAAAGACAGAAGAGATTGCGTAAGCAATTTCTCCACGATTTTATATTTAATGATGAAATAGATTAGATCATTTGCAGAAAAGCAATATTTTTAAAAATGGAGCTACAAAGAGTGCAAAGAAACCATGGCGTTACCCGATTGTGTTAAACGTCATGGAAAAACAGAGCTTGATCCTGCTTGTGCTCAGCAGGCAGGGCTCCCATTGACCTTGGCGGGGGGCTACGGAACGCGGGTGCCTCCCAGGCATTAACCCTTTTGTTAGAGCCCACCCCAAGACAGGGCTTGCAATCACTTCTGCACCGATAGAGTGTATCTGCTGTGATTCCATGTCGCTGAGGCTGCATATTTTTCATGGATTGGATAATTTTCACGGGGTTTGTTTTGTTATTTTTAAATCCCTACCTTTTACAGAGCTAGCTCCAAGACTGAAATATCTGATGCAGATATGCAGAAGTAGCTTGGGCTCATTTTGAGGATTTTTTTGCTGATGGCTAAGTTGTTGTAATAGTAAATGGTGTAACATATAACCAAAAGCCTAGGGGTTGCATAGTTAGCTAGATGTGCACAAAACACAAATTAATGAAGGGTGGAAGGACAAGTTACACATTTTACCATCAAAACAGGGAAGGATGGGGCTCTGACAAATTGTTTTCAGGCTGCAGGTATTAGGTCAGAAAAGAATTCTACTTAAAAATAAGCTACAAAATGCCTACTTTCTTATAACGCTTTCCTTTCATATGTTGGAACAACTGCCAGAATCCAGTTTTGTTTCACCCACAGACAGAAATTAGGTTGCCATTTGGTTGCTGGATCTCCTACCATATAACAGAACATATGTTTCTTCCCAAATAACCACCACACGAGTCCTGTCCCACCCAGCCACAAAGCACAGTCACCCAAGGCACAGGATGAGGTAGGCTCTGTGGAGAACCAGTCTGCAGTTTTTGAATGAAACACCTATTCGTGGCAGCTCTCTTAAGAAAGGAGGTGTAAGGTTTAGTTTTTCCGTTACTGTGGGGAGAGGATGCCCTTTTCCAAACATTTCCGGTGAAAGCAATCCATTTTGGTCATGTAAAAAGGGCCCTTCATTTTGAAATGTAAGGTAGGGAGTGAGAAAGAAACTAAAAATAGGTCAAAACAAAGTGGGATGGCTCCAGATTATCAATACGACTTTGCAGGAGTCCCTCTAGCCCCATGCCAATTTTTGGTCGCCCCAGAATTTTGTGGAATAGACTGATTTTAGCCTGCAGTTCTGTGGGACTTGTGACCCTATCCTGGCCACGGGAAAGTGCCACTTGGGGGGACCGAGCTGCACGGCTGGGATGGGGACTGGCCCCAGCTTCTCCTGTCCTCTGGGATGTCCTTCCCCACAAGCAGTTGTGTCTTTTGCCCTGTCCCTGCAGACGTGCTTATTGCCTTCTGCATTCAGGATACTCATCCCAACCATCTGCTTGAAAACATGGTGCCCGTCACAGGGACAGAGAGCTCATGGATGTTTCAATCCCTGGTCCTGCCACTCCAGTCAGGTATTTCAGTTAAATAGGTAACACTGTTCTGATGTCTTTAATGATAGAAAACAGATGCGTCTTTCTTGCTGTCTTACATGGGAGAGAACGAGGGCTTTACCTGCACTGGGTATTCATGCTCTCAGTCCATGAGCTAGCACAGGCAAAGCATTTTTCCCACTTAGCTCTTTAGTGTTGCCTTCCCGGCTACGCCCTGATTTGAAAAGCCCTTTCTAGGCAAATTCTGGCATTTTAAGCATTACCCTCACTTGGCACAAAGATGCCGCCTGACAAGACTTACCTTTCAGTGCAGGATGGATGCCCGGGAGGCTGCTTGTCCTCTGCTCCCAGCTCTGCAAGAGTGGCCCCGCACGGCCAGGGTCAAACTGGAACCGTGTGGCTTCATTGCCACCACGTGCTCCGTGTGACCTTGAACGCGACGGCTCTGTCCACCAGCCTGTGACCAGCCGGGTCTGCCATCTACCGTGGGAGGAAAAGGGAAACTAATTGAATTGTACACGATTTAATCACATTAGCGTCCCTAGTGCTGCCACTTTCCATGTCCCCACGAGCTCGTGCCACGTTTGCGGTTACTGGTGCTCCTGCACACCCCGAGGCACCGGGTTTCAGACACACGCTGAACTGTCGCTTGCAAATTTAGCAATCTATTTTTAAAGCAAACTAAGCAAACAACGGTGCTTTCTCTGCCTGTCATAAAGATCATTAAAGGAACAGTTGCTGGCAGGGATTTTGGTGGCAAACAGGCCAGGCTTGGTGGGGCAGGACCTTTGCTCCAGCTCACTGCTTTCGCACTGAGCTGAAGCGACGGCCCTCGATAGCCCGTCATGCCACCGGCCCTTCGTCGGGAAGCTCCAGCCAGCAGACCGGCATGGGGTGATCCAGCAGTCCCCAGAAAAGCTGTCTGAGAGCTTTCGCCTTCGAAGGGAAAAGCCCTCCAGGTCAGTCCTGCCACCCCAGGAGGAGAGGGCAAAGCCACCACTCACTGTGGTGTTTTGGTACAGCCCTGTGACCACCTTGGTCTTTCCTCTTCGTGTACAGACTGGAGCCCCGGCAGCCTGGCTGTGCTCGCTGCCACGGCTCTGGCATCATGCTGCGGGTGTTGCGGGATTCGGCATTTTCCTGAAGCAGCTCTGGCCCCCGGATCCCCTTGATCGCCTGAGAATGGCAGCCCCACTCTGAACAGCGAGTGTTTTCCTTGTCCTCGTGGTCATGAGCAAAAACTCAAGAGCTAGCACTAGAAAAAGAACACAGACACATTTCAAACTTATTTTCTTTAACATTAAGGTCTTTAAGACCATCTGACTTCTCTGCTCCAGACTTTCAGTGATTAAGGACTGCAATGCCGACTACCCGTTGCCTACAGCTTTTTGCCTACCCGTTTTTTCTCAGGCTGAGCTGGGTGGTGCTGCGGGTGCCCCCGTGTCGGGTCCCTCCACAGCGCCGCGCGGAGCCCTCAGCCCAGAGGAGCCGGGAGCCAGGGCAGCAGGACCGCTGCCTGCTCCCGCACAAGGGGCTGCAGCCGATGGGTTTGAAGCCAGGCAGGGACCCCCAAGGCGGGGAGCTCTTCCTGGCACTGCAGAGGGTGGCTGGAGGAGGGGGACAGAGAGCAGCCCACAGCTGCCTAGATGTTGCACTCTCTCCCGCAGCCGGGTTGCTGGAGCTGCTCCAGCCACCCACCCCAATATTCTCCATTTGGCTACGGCAATCACCGCAGCGTGCGGTCCAGCAGAGAAGACCCGCTGCTGAGATCCCTGTGCCAAGCTACAGGATGGAGTGGGAACAGGCAGGTCCTACGGCTGAGCTATAGGCAAGACACTATTTAGTGTACCCTGCAGGTAAGGACCAGACCCACACACTTAACCGAACAACGGAAATATCTGGGTCCCCTTTGGCACGTTCCGAACGCACTGCACTCCATCAGTATCTTTGGGGGAATCTATTATTTTTTATTACTGTTAGGCACAGAAGTAACTCGGGTAACCTTTCCTTCCTTTTGTCTTTCAGGACCAAGAAGGTGGTGTAGAGAAGAGGCTATTTGTACATGGAGAAGTCTATTTTCTGTTTACTTTGAAAAAGCCTAGTATTGACTTCCATTTATCTTCCAATAAGTCCTTGTCCAATGCAACTCGGAACATAATCTGTTCCAAGGGCAGGTGCTCCTTAATGAGAGATCTGAAATCTCCTTTTTTTTTTTTTTACTCCATTCATTAAAAGGGAAAGAGAGGGAGGGAAAAAAAAGAAGAGAGTTAGAAAATGGCATGAAAGCATATTATCAGTAAATTGTTTCCACTGTGTTGGTGACTGTTCTTAATGTTTTATGAATATGCTAAAAAATTTGCTCAGGCATTTTTCCTTGGGCACTCTAGTTAATTACTTATTCAGAGAGCTTCTACTCTGTTCCTTGCAAAATGTGTTGTGCATTAATTCTGATTATGTACAAAAACCCACCTGCAAGGAAAAACTCTGAATCAGTAATGCTGATAAAATGAGCAGCTCTCCTGGGGCTTTACTGAGAAACAGGATACTGGACAGAATTAGAATCTTGTAGCTAAGGCTATTCATAATGTCATTAACATAAAGGCAATTAAATGAGTTTTTAACCTACAACCCTTTATTGTTATTAATGAACATTAGAAAAACACAGGAGATAAAATTGGTAATTATCTCTGCACCAAGCTATGCAATAATGTGTTTAAATATAAAAACAAAACAAATGATTATTGTTAGTATTTTCAGTAGCAGAAGCCCCAAGGAGCAGCTCAGTCACATTTAATCACATGGTACTACACCAAGAGGGTTAATTAAACGAGGGCTTTACCTTCAGCACACTTGGTTATTCTGTTTAGTATGGAATCAACAAACAGAAATGCCAATCTGCGAAATATTCCAGGCGGTGCCTTTTCCTTCAGGTGAGCCACCTTTACGAAAACTGAGAGGGGTTTCGTTCCCTCCAGGACAAGTAGTTGCAGTCCTGTAATCAAGTTTTTATTGTGGCGTGCTTTCAAACCAATTCCAGAAACAACTGTATAAATCCCGGCACATAACCTAAGCTTACCGTTCTGTAAAAAAGAATTTGGGTATTTGAAAGAGACAAACATTTTACAGTAGATGGTAAATGTGGCTGCAGCACCACAGCACGGTAAAAGAGCCTCCAGTTCCATTTTTTTATGCAAACTATTGTATCCTCTACTTAAGCAGTCATAAATTACGGAGTATCTTCTAAAGGGGAAATACATTAAAGCTCAGTGAAATAGACTATGTCTAGATTTGAACTTATTAATTCGATTAAAGTTTTATGATTTAAATCTCCAGAATAGCTTTAGCATCTATCTTTTTTAATAGTTTTTTTAATGTATTGACCTTGTTTTGGGCGTTCAGAAATCTATTTTCTAGGCAATATGTAGCTTAACAAATGACAGTTAATACATTTTGTCTTCCACCTCAGTAGACAAAGCTTTCCCAAGGAAGGTGTCCCTTAACATGTCCAGATACAGCTCACAGAAGGGAGGAGCTGAAGCCGCCTAAAGACTGCGCAGGATCCAGCACCGGTTTCATCGAGCAGCACGTGTTACTGCTGTGAGAGCCCTGTGGTCAGACGCTGCGGGCAGCTGCCCTGTCCTGCATCCCCGTGCCCCCCGCGTTTTGTGGGGAGGGGTCAGTGAAGCAGCAGAGTGGGGGATGCCGGCTGGGAGTAGAGGGGAAACAAAAGAAGGAAAATTCAAAGGGCGGTTGGCCGGTGTGCTGAACGTAGGGATAACCGAGGACACCATGCCAACAAGGGCTGAATACAGGGGTGCAAAGGAGGCCTGACTGAAATGTAGCTATACAGCTACTTTTTCCCTAGAAGATATCTTTTCTGGGACCGCTAAAGAGATGTGAGAAAGCATAAAGGATTCAGTCAAGAGGAAAAATAACCGAGGTGCTTCCTTTCTATTTGGGAATTCTGCCTAGCGAGACAGCAGAGGAAGCGTTAAGAAAAGACAAACATGTAAAGGATGAACAAGTAGCAGCACAGGTTATAACAGACAAACCAGCTGCTTCTTTTGACAGACATCCAGTGAGGAAGAAGATAACTTGACCACTCAGACATCTGAAAGAGCTTGCAGAAAACTACTTGTTATACCTGAAACCAAATGTTTCATGAATGCAAGTACCTACATTTCACCTTTACCCTCAGAGCTGGATCTCATGAGAGGTAAAATCACCTACTTGGCTTAGACAGGACTCAAGTCTAAGGAAAAAGCCAGGTGCACTGAGAAGGCAGGAGCAGAGGGGGAGATACAGGAGGAAGCATCAGCAGAAATGTTTTTAAGTATAAAAATCAGATGGGACCTATCAAGGGTTGATGGCTAGAAGGGTACAGAGCCCAGAGCTGGAGGGAAAAAGCTGCTTTATGGCATGAGGTAACTGAAACAGGGCAGAGACACCGACAGGTATTTTTGATATTGCTGTTCAGCAGCTCCCAAGCCCTTTTTAAACATACACAGCCTTCTCCTCCGCCACCTGCATTGCCAGCAATGCGTGGGATCACTGGCACCGACATGCCGTGCTGTTAAAGAGCAAGTCATGGACAACCGTGGTATTATAACCAACAATTGCTTCAGATAACTTAACAGCTCTAAATACCCGAAAGGTTTTCCCCAACAGCTACAGATCTCTCTTCCTCCTGATGTAGAAGCTGATTTCACTTGCTTGTGTAAGCCTGCTATTCACTGGTGTAATAAGAAAAGGCCCAGGCTATTCAAGTGCTGTGTAGATGCAGAAATGATGTGCATACTAACCAGCTTCTCCAAGTAAAATAAGTATAGCTGGTTTAGCTTCTTTTGAACTGGAAGATGTTGTAGGAAGCCATTAAGCTAGGTGAAGTGTGGCGGAGGAGCTGTGGTGGAGGTGAGATGGCCTCCAGCGCTTTGTGTGTGAGCACGCAGTCCCGGCAGCGATGCGTGGCGGCACTGGGGAGAAGCACAGCATCACTTCTGTCCCTGAGGCACCACGCTGGCAATGCTGCAAACACGCAGCCCCGCATCCTACACATCCCATCGCTTGGCAGCCTGCGAGCGTACAAGTAAGGGCCACCACACTGGAGCTCTTCTCTCTCTACCCAGGCAGGTGCCTTTGGGTGCTCTCTGCTTTTAAGTTCACTTTTAAGTTTTTCTGGGAAAAACAGAGTAGAGACACACAGCTAAGCCGAAGCACACACTGTGTGCTGGCTTTTGGGCATGCTTTTCTAGTCTTTTAATTTTAGATCACCAGTTCATGACTTACCTCTAAATTTTACCTTCTTCCCTTCACCAAGACAAGAAGCACAATGATCTTTGAATGCCCTGATCAAGCAGATGCTCATTTGCATTGAAAGCTGCTTAGGACAGGGCCAGGCTGGGCCATCCTGCTCCAGCCCCGTGGCTCTGTGCACCACTGCGCTGGGAGGAGGCAGCGTTGGTCTGCACACCCAGGTGCAGCACACGGCAGATGGGCAGAACTACCATCCTTCACTTATACCTAAAAAAACCAAACACCAAACCAAAAACACGGTGGCAAATGAATTTGGTGAGGGCAAGAACAAGGTAATGCCCATTAGAAGAAATATTCCATTACACATACCTCAGAAGAGTTTAAAATTGCTGCAGCCACTTGTCATTTTGGACAGCTTCATCCAAGACAGCCATGTGACACAGTAGCGATCCAAAAACGCAGTGATGTCCCGAGGAGGAGTGGAGCGCTGAGAAGTGTCCCCCAGTTTCTGATATCAGCAACACCCAGGTGAGTACAAACATTCCTACTGTGCTCAGCTGAAACCCACAAACCCGGGAATAACCCACTGCTGCCAGAGATCAGCTCGCTGGAACCATTCATCGAGGTGTCTGGTCGCAGCCACCACAGTGAGGGGAGCACACAACAAATCAGTCTATTCTAGCATGACAAATCCTATCTTCTTTATAAGCTTAGGCATGAAAGAGCTACCAAGTCTATATTTTATTTATAGTATTTTAGTGGATAAATGACACTCCTGTTCCTTTTTTTTTTTTTTTGCCAGCTATCAAGTGTTTACAGTGACAACAGCCTGTTGTCTGTCATTCAGAGGGCTGGCACCCGTCTGGATAATAGCATGACTCAATATTCCTGAAGTACTAGATTTCCGTAAGAGAAGAAAAATCAATAAGTGTGACAAATGCTATCCATTAGAGCCCAAGAGCAGAGAGCAAATGATTACACATTTACAGTGTCATTTGTTTAATATAACAAGACTGTAAAAGAAAACCCTACAGTTGAGTTTTGGGGGCTAAAACATCCTTTCAAAGGAAAGATGACCATGGACCAGATCTACTTGACTTCCCAGGGCCAAGCAACATCAGTTGAAGCTCACGGTTCCCATCCTGCCAGGTGACGGTCCCTCTTGAGATCAATAGATCCCCTACACACAGACCAGGGCAACGGCAGCCATCAGCATCAGCTCCCCATCCCAGGGCACAGGCAGAAATGTCTTCTCCCCACACAGCTCTGCTTTTTCTTCATCAGGCTTCCCAGAGCAGAGCAATACATGCGTACAGAATACGTTATATATATTGAAATCTCTATTTCAATATTTATAGTATATGCTTATACTCAACAGTGTTTCTAAGCATTCGGTGAATATGGACAGGGGGAGGAAATTAAATCTGGCTGGTTTCAGGAGCATGGCCATCCTCCACTCTCCAGCTCCCTTCCCAGCCCTGGTCTCCTTCATTGTTTGGCTTTATGGCCTTGTGCCATTTGGTCTGATGTTTCTCTTCTAAATGGCATTTCAGCTTTGGCCTCCCTTGCTGCCCAGCACCCTCTCCCGGATTAGCTCTTGGGTGCCATATGGTACAAATGGCCTGCCACACACTCACGCAGACAGTACTTAAAAACCTGCCAAACTGCTGCCTCTGTTGGCAGCCTGCCTGGTGGCTCCATGGGCTGCGAAGGGAGCGCGACGCTGCCTGGAAATAATTGAGATGGGACTCTGCCAGGTCGCGTGCACCAGCCCTGGGAGCAGCACTCCCCTTTCCCCTCCTCTCGCCCACGGCACGGTCAGACATTCCTGCACACGCACCCCCTTTTGCGACCGCGCCGCTTCCCTAACTGCCTTGCTTATGCAATAAAAAAATGGCACTTATTTATCTCAACTGTTTTTCGCTTCATTGGGCGTACGCGCCGGGGAGAGAAGAGCGCGGGTCCCTGGGCTGCTCCCCGCTCGGTGCCGCGGGGAGCCGTCCCAGCTCTCGGCCGCAGCAGGGCACCCGGCCGCGCGAGGACGGCTCCCGGCCGTGAGGAGGAGGAAAGGCAAGGCAGCAGGACCACTGGGAAGCTGGTGAGGTTTCCTCACCTTGCCACTGGGGTCCTTTCCTCCTCTCACAATGGCACGTGCACATCCTTAGCCGATTGCAGGAGGGTTGGTCATTGCCCTGGAGACTCGGTCTGCAGAAACTGAAGAGAACTGAGCCCTGTGGGAAGTTGGTAGAAGTTTGGCCACTGGTCTCAAAGGAGACAAAAATCGCATGAAAAAAAAATCAGCTAGAGCAGCAGACTTCTTCCAGTATCTCTCAGACAACACAGCCCTTTTTCCCCTCTTCTCCCACCCTCTTGCAGCTTGACCAGGCCTCTGCTTTCCCTCGTCCCACAGCAGTTCCAACTCCACCTTCTCCTCTACCAGTCTGGACTGATGTTTTTGCTTAATTTTTTTTACCTCCATGAAAGTAAACTTTCCATCTTCTGGTTATTCTAGAGGCAGATACGTTCAAATGTCTGGGTCCTCTCATACCAAACACCACCTTTTGACTTTGATCCCTTTTAGCTCTTTATCGGGCTTCGTTTCAAGGTTTTGGCTGAGAGCTCCTCTGGGGCCTCTCCAGCTGCAGGGCTTCTCCCTAGCAGCAGGCCACTCCTGGTCCCAAGTGCTGCGGCTATGCTGTGAAATGGTTTTCACCCAATGCCATTTCATGAAAAACACAGACTAGGTTGCTGGTCTGCCTAAGCACCCCCCTCCAGGGGACACGACCCACCATCCCTCCCTGGCGCCAGGAGCTGCGCAGTGGCCGTGGCACAGACGGGCAGCGTGCCGGAGGCTGGCAGTGAGGCTCACGGGAGGAGAACTTGGAGCCCATTAGGGCCACCGAGGCCCTGGACCCACCAGCTCCCTGAGGCTGTGGCAGCTGTGGACATGCTTGGTGGCACCTGGAAAAGGTCCTGCCTGAAAACCCTGGCGCTGGCGAGAGGTGCCATTTTCCGAACCACTCACCTAAAATCCAGTCATCCATCTCCTTGGGGCTGCCTGTGAAATGAGGTTGCCTCAAGCATCTGCAAACAGCTGATAACACAGGGTCAGGTATCCAGATTCACTTATGGCTGCAGAGGAGGGGAAAACTTGCAACTTCTCTGTCACTTACTATTGGGCAAATAGGTCAGTGGTTTCTAATACAATGCTGCTCCTTTTGTAGACACCATTTTGTGTACTGGTAGCCCGCCAACTCCAGATAACCTCCAGTAGAGCATCAAACTTGCAGGAGCCTTCATTCTTCCTAGATTGGACTTCAAAGCTGTAACGTTACCTATATGTATTTGTGTGTTATTTAGCTCGTGTTAGACTAAGCTTTGCTCTTCAGTCACAGTGGGGGAGTGGATAGAAGAAAGGCAATACTAGAATAAAAAAAAAGTATAAAAGGAAAGGCAGGATGAAAACCTCTCTGACAGATACTGGTGGCTGCATTGGTAGTTCCTGTGCAGCGGCGAAGAAAGCAGCAGCGCCGTGGTTCTGATGTATTCTGGTGAAATATTTGTATGATGTGCCTACACAAAACTTCAGATGAAACAGGCTCTTTATAAGCTTTTGATAACAAGGAGAGAAGTGGCTTTGCCATTACTTCTGTTTGTGAAATTAAAGCGATACTGAGTCTTGGTGTTCCTGGATGGAGCCGCTGATCATCGCAGTGACAGCCAAACTAGCTTTGCTTGTTTGTTGTTTACCTTATGCTAAGGGGAAAGAACCTCTTTGCTGTCATTGTATCGTGTGATGTGGTAAAACACAACCCATGCCCAATGTGCACAGAAGTTTCAAGCCAGCAATATTTATTACCCATGCATATATAGTACATATTGCTGCTTTGCTGTCACTGCTGCTTGCGGTGCTTTAGTGAAAATAAAAGGGCATTTGTATCTACAGTGCCACAGTATGCTTTGACAACATGGGTATTGCAAGGGCTGTAATATGGTTTGCTAATGTACCACATGCACACGGGTGAGACGAAGGCTCTACCACGAATGCCTGGAAAAACTTACAGTATGTGAAAGGAACCCCTACGAGTGACATTTGTAACCTCTTGCTATAAGGGCAGTGCTCATATGCCCAGATGCTGCCCTGGGCATTCCCACTGTTGGCAGCAAGGAGCAGTAGCTCCTGGGAAGCCTTGCTGCCTGCACAGGTGGCTGGGGTACATTTGGGGTGGAATTTGGCCAGGACATGAAGCTCACTAAGAAACGTCAGTTGATCAAAAGCAGCAAGGGCCTGACTAGTCATCTGATCTAGGAGCTTATATCATTAAACAAGTTCTCCTCTCCAGACTCTGCTTGTGACATGGGGCAGGTGGTCAATCCCCTCCCTGTCTTCTGGGCTCCAGCCTTCCCTGGGTACCTGCTCTCCTGCCCCCACATTTGGATCACATCGAGTAACAGCAGTGATTCCCACCTCCCACGCACGTGCAATGCCAGCTTTTGTGTATCTCCAGCTACAATAAGATCTCTGCGTACAGACTCGCACCAAGCCCAAAACCTAATCTCAAAGACAGAGGAAAATCAACTTTTGCAGAGAGTGGGTTCCTGTGCAGACAGACAGGCACTTCTCCTTTGGAAAGGGTAGGTTTCCTTACCCATAAATTCTATTTAAACATAAGAAAAAACTTTTTTACTTTAAGAGCAATCAACCTCTGGAGCAAAGGGGTTGTGTAGACTCCATCCTTGGAGATACACAAAACCCAACAGCACATGGACCTGGTTCTGCTTCTTAGTGGTGGGTGGTTGGACTAGATGCTCCCCTTGGCAAGGCATCCTTGCCAGCCCCAGCTATTCTGTGACTCTGTTTGACTCTTAGGATTTTATGGTGGGTTTGAACAAAAGACAAGACAGAGACCAGAGCGTTTAGGATTACAGAACCACAGACTTGCTTGAGGCACATATGCTCATGCTCTAATGGTAATATTGAAGAACAGAGGTGAACGAATGTTTTGGGCTGACACAACTGGCTATGAAGAAATCCAGTGCTTGTTTATAAAAGGAGACTCATCACAAGCACTCAGTGACAGTCATGCACTTGCTTGAAATCTCTGGACTAATTACATTAAAATGCATTTGTGTGCAACATTATTAAACCAGATGTTTTATTAAAAAGGCCACAAAACCTTCCAGACCAGGCCCAAGCAGAAACCAAGCAGCTGTAAGAACCCCACAGGTTCACTGCAATTTCCTGGGCTTTAACAGGGTGACTTGTCTACCAAATAATTATCTATCTCACAGAGCTCAAAATGCATTAAATTCTCCCCCAACTTCAGTTGTTTTAAAACTGGTCCAATGTTCACAGGCAGAAATTGCAAAGAAAGAAAAAAAACACCCGATACCTTTCTTCTTTCTTTAGCCTCTGATCTTGAACCTGAGGAAGCTGTGAGCACTGCCTGTCTTTCATTCCCCAGGCTGCTGCCCTGCAGCCCCTGCCTGTGAGAGGCAGGTAAGCCAACAGTAACCTTTAAGCCCCCACTCAGCGCCCTGACTTCATTACTTCTTCAAAAGTTGTAAAACATCCTCTTGCAGATCCCTTTGCTGGTGGGCGTGGAGGGAAGGGAAGTTGGAGCAGAGCTGTCTCCTTCCACAGAGCAGTCGTCAGAGCTTCAGTCACCTGAAAAGTGAGAAGAAAAGGGATTCACATTTAGTAAGACTGAGTCTCCTCAACTACTACTAGTTTATTGTTTCCCAGAGACATTAAGGAACTGGGAGTTACTGGGATCAAGCAGCACAGGAGTCTCTGTGCTCTTTAAAGCAAACCAAGCGCTGCTTTCTGTGTTACAGCTGATGCAGCAGTTGTCACTAGCTTTGCACTTTCTTGACTTGTGCTACCTTGAGAAGAAAAGCACTATTTTCCTTTGTCACCAGTCAACAGACAGGCATGCAGACAAGCGCAATCAGCCCCCCCAGGAGCCCCTCCGAGGTGCGGGGCGCAGTGCTGCTCCCACCGATGCTGTTATCCTGGGAGTCGGCCCCATTGGGAAGTATAAACTTGTACCAAGGAAACCTGCTACTGGTAAAGCAGATTTTTCCTGCCTGGTTTTCTTCCAGCTACAAGGCACTACAGAAGGACAGGCCTTAGTATTGCAATGATCTTTTAGGCTGCTTCCTTCTCACTGAATATGTTCCGCAGAGCTGTTCTTTTTAGTCAAAAACTGTGTGTGTTACAAACAGGTATTACAATGAGAATACTTGATAGGACATCCATGAGACTGGAACTAGAAAACACTGCTGTAATAGTTGAGATCCCTACACTGAAAGGACATACTGTTAACTGAAGTAAATATGTTGCTGTGAATTTCTGACTTAATTGACAGAACATTTTATAGTGTGAACTTCAAAATCTCATTAGGAATGAATGAGGCTGAGGCTATGTGCCTGTAACATTTTTAATACCAACATATAGTCAGGCCTACTTGGAGTTGAAATCATTTCTTGATCAAGCAGCTGAGAGATTCCAATGTAATTTAATGCAATCAATTATAATTCTTCATGCCACTATGTAAAACTGAATTGGATTAAAAGAAATACCATCTCCAAATTGTGGCCTGACAGACAAATCCCAGCATTTTCAGCGGCTCTTAGTTCACATTCATCCCTGACGTGCCTAAGCTAAAGGAATAAAGGCATTTTTCTACGAATGTCAGAAGCGTGAGGCACCCAGGAGGCCAGCTGGGCAGCACAGGGTGATCTCGCCATGATTAAAGGGCTCCGTCGGTAACTCCTTCTCCCCTTTGAGGACACTACATTTTGGCACTTGACTACATTACCCCTTTCATACTCACTCTTATTACGGAAGTATAATTCAGCAATAATATTACAAAATCAGCCATAATGAAAAGGTCCTCCAGACATTTAATGCCTGCCTCTTCCTGCTCAGCGTGTGGCCATACATTGCTGACACGGCAGCATCCATAAATCCCCCGGGCGAGGTGCGTGGCCCACCCTGCACACTTAAAGGTATGGCCGCTGCTGGCTGTGCCCCGAACTCACACCTCTGCTTGTTGTCCCAGCAAAGGCAGGTCGGGCTGTCGAGATGCACAGCCACGTCAGCCTGCTGGGAAGCGTGCTTTGCAGCCAGACCAGCCTGTTCTTCCTGTGAAAGGGTGGTCTCCTCAGCCACAAGTTTGGAAAGCCAGAGTTTGGAGGGATTACATTTACAAAAGTCGATTAACCAGGAATATCTAGCACAGATACTCTCATTTGAAGATGAGCAGCTAGTGGTTGGAATAATATGACCGATGAGGGTCTAGCAATTTTTTTTTGCGAGAGATTTAGGGGGCAAAAAATCCCATCGTAAATGGTTGGTTACCTCTTTCAGCAAAAAAACCTGTCTAAACAAATTACTGAATTATTTGAAACAAACCCAAGCTGTCCACCAGCATCTCGGGCCCTGTGCTCAGCTAATTCATTACATTTGGACATCTGACCTTTTGCTGCTTGGGAACCTGTGGGCCGGCACAGCACCCCAGGAAAGCGAGGCTGGGGGAGGCAGCGGGGCTGGGGGAGGCACCCAGCCCCTGCCTGCAGCGGCACCCCAGCCGCCCCTGCTTTCCCTGTCCTGGGCTGGGGGCTTCACAGGACGTGCAGCTAGCCCTGGCCAGACCTCACAGTGACCCCCAAAAGCTGAAGGCACAGAAATCTCCGTTCACGTTGCTGGGTTATTCATTCACCGTTTCCTTCTGAGTTAAAGGGATGCCTGGGAGCTGGGGCAGTCCTGTAATATCTGCTTAGTCCACCAGTACACAAATTAAAATATCTGACAGATTGCTAATGAGCTGATGTTGGAATGACTGGATAGTCTGTTATCATTTGGCCATTCACAGTTTCTTCAGCAGCCCATCTGTGTGTGTGCCAGGCGCAGCTACCAGGGAGCAGCCTGGGACGGTTCCTCCATTTACACCTTTTGCCATTATCGGCCTTCGGGAAAGGCCTTTAGCAATTAAAGATTTTATCAAACATATTGTCATCTTTCCCACCCTGTTACTAACCCCCCTGCACTGCTACGAAAGGTCTGCTTAACAGCAGGCTGGAGACGTAGCTATTTTGTACACATTTCAGTACCTGAGCCCCATGTTTGTGCTCCAGCCTGGCAGCTCAGATCACGTACCACAGCAGATGCGCAACACTGCGCGGGCAGCTCGCCGCTTTCTTCCCAAGCAAAACCCACCAAATTAAATCCTCACGCATACGGGCCGGTTTCTGATAGACTTGCTTGCATTACCCAGTGTTTACATGTACTTACACATTTGTTTTGAGGTCAAAAAAGAGAAATCCACCCTGGAAATCCCACACGATGATCGATTTGTGCTATCGGAAAGGAAGCGCCCTGCCTGCAGGCAGCGCAGCGCCAGTCCCAAAGTGTTGTCCCACAAACAGGGTTCATCTACCCAGTGTGCAAGCCAATAACACACAGAGTTGAGGTATTTTCAAACTAATTTCACTGATGTGCACGTATGAGTGCCTGTCTCAAGACAGCACACCATCGTCTCAAAAAGTCTCACATTTATACACTTAACTAACACATATTTGTTGTTATTTTCCTTAATGATTGGTTCTTTTTTGTTCACCCCTCATGTAAATTAGTGCGCAAGTTCTGTCTTCTTCCTTTGCTGTCTTCTTTTGAGTAGGTGGTATCATTTGAGTAGGTGGTCAATGGGTCAGTGGTCACGATTTCCCCCTGTAGGAATTACCTTTTACCTACTTCTCCCCTAATCTTGGCAGTTCCAAGCAGTTCTTCAAGGTTTATTGACCAGACCTCAATCCCTTACCTTTTCTGACAAACATAAAGCCCCATTGTCTAGTAGTTAGTTCCTAAGCCCTAAATCACGTCTAGTTATTGTTTCCCTATTTTAAATATTAACTGATGGGGGCTGTACACAGGACTTTAGCAGCTCCCTGGTTATTTCAATCCTATTATACATATTAATTGATAACAAAAGGACCAAGGTTGCTGGGGAGGCAGGTGCAAACTGAGGACAAGCGCTGGATTCTCCTGCTTACTTCGCCAAAGTGCTGAGACCCTGTGGAGAGCTGCTGCTGGTGTTGGACCGAGTCAGCTGGCACACCAGGGTATCTGCAGGGCAGAGCTTCTGCAGAGGCACCTGCGCCGTTTCAACAGAGTTCCTGCGCAGACGTCAGCTGGGAGGTAAAACCCTCTGTAAATGAGGGATAACTGGGAAAACACAGAGCAAAGAAATGACAATCTGAAGGAAAAAAAAAGCGCTCCTATGATTTGTTTCTTCAGAAAAGTCACAGAGCAGCTGAGCACAGCTGAAGCAAACTGTGTCTGACCTCAGAGGCTGTCCTGGGAGAATCCCTTCAGCAGAAGCAACCCTGCAGCCAGGGTCCTGCCTTCAGTAACTGGACGGAGCCCCTTGCTGCTACACACGCTATCCAAACTGCTTCAATGAACAAAGGCTTGTGGGATCAGGCCCACACACTCAGCAAAGGCTTCTGCCTAGTGCTACCTAATGCCAGCGCAAACACGAGAAATGAAAGATTTCTGCAGGAGTCCTGGTTTCACACCATGTGATGGAGAATTAATTCTTTTTCATTTGCAGTATCCTTTATAGGCAGAAAGTGAAGACACACATTACATTAGCATCCGGTGTCAAAAACTTCTCCCTAGGGAAAAGGGATGAGGAATGCTTATTTCTCCAGGAGAAGACCAGAGGTTGGCTTGCTGACTCGGGCCCAGTGCCTTCAACCTGTTATATCTTCAAAATGCCCAGTGCCTGTGAAGGTCTGCATTGACTGCGGTTTCCTGCAGGCTCTGCAGCAGTGCAGGCCTCAGGGTCACAATTCTGTCCACCTAAATTAAGATGAAAACAGGAAAGTAAATAGATTAAGAGGAGATTGGGTGGGTGTGTTACATGGCAGCTCTGTACGTGGCAACTTGTTCAGCTGCTTTGACAAATGACTGTCCTCACATGCAATCACTCACACTGGAAATCTGAAACACAACTGAACATCAGTACAAGGAAAGAGAGCCAAAACAGGACAAACAAAGCAGAAAAACAAGAGGTCAGGCCCTGATGAACAAATTCCCTTTTTCCCTTCAACGTGGAAAACTCTGGCAGAGCAGTGGAAGGTGCTTCCAGGCAGCTTGAACCTGCATAAGAGGCAGAGAAGCGTAGGCATCCCTGACCTTGTTTGGCAGTATTACAAGAGGTCATATTTTCCGATGGATGATCTGATCTCGAAACATTCTCCAGTGTAATGAGTACAAACAAGCTATTCTTCTGTGTCTCTCTCAGCTGTGTATTTCTGTGCTTTCTCTGGGTTTTAATGGAAGGAGCAGCCTTGTGAGGACTGCAGAAAGCAGGAGGAAGCTGAGCAGCGTACCACCTCTTCACCGACGGGTCACCAGAGTCGCTGGGCCGAAACCACACAAACCAAAGCGCTCTGCTCAGCCAAGGAGCGCAGCAAGCACCACTGCCAGCTTTTCTATGCTGCTTCATCTGGCTGGCCAGCCCGGCAAGGGGCAGGCATAGCCCTGATCAGAGGGAAGGGGCTGTACATCGCTCTGACCTGGGAACACGCATGCTGCGGCCAGTGAAGCTAATTGAGGGAGATGATAGGGTAAATTTGTTCCAACATTATCACAAAGGGCTCCTTCCAGGGCCAAAACAGGATTCAGTATTGCTCTAGCATCTCCTCTAGCTCGTCCAGTAGCCCGAGTACCACACAGCGTGCCCACGGGGGTGTCGCTGCGTGTAGCGCAGCAGGCGGCTGGTAGCCCTGTTGGTGACCAGCACCATCCTGCCAGCAACCGGGCTCTGCCGGGCAGCGGCAGCACTGACGGTGAGGCAAAAGCAGCCGGTCACACCGGGCTGGCCAAGCTACACAGTGGGGCAGTGCCGGGCAGGGCGCTGGTGAGAGGCTGGGACCCCCAGGAGGGGTGGGCAGTCTTCACCCGCCCAACGCCTGTGCCTCCTCTGGGGTACGGCGTGCCACCCTGGGGGCACACAGCATCTGCTCCACACCTCGGCGTCCCCAAACCAAGACATCTCACCGGCCTTCGAGGGCTGTTGCCTTCAACAGAGCCAAGGGAAGTGGCTTGGTGAGCTGCTGGGGCAGGCGGACCAGCGAGGCAGCGATCCACAGTACCTCCTGGAAATATGCTCTGTGCCCTCGGCACTCAACAGGGAAACCTCAACGAGCACAAAACATTCGTCCCTAATAAGAACACACCGCAATAATCACCCTCCCTGTGATAGATAGGTTATAGGGGATTTCCCTGTCTTTTTTTCCCCCACACATAATCATCTAACCCGTTCTCAGATCACAAGTTAGCAAGACTCCGTGTGAATACTGCGGTTTTCGTGTTATGAATCTTGGGTTAAACAATTCTTTCTCAAATAAATACTCCTTTTTCAGTTGGCACTGAAGCTTTTGTTGTTCACAGTAATCAAGCTCCCAGCTGGCTAACCTCTCACCTAACACAACGTCTTCATCTTTCATTTGAACAAAATTTATCATCCATAAGCAAAGACAGAAAATGTGTGAATGTCTTAAGCTTATGTAAATTAAGAGGCTATGCACACCAGTCCTAAAAATAGTAGATAATAACAAGCATTTCTTCAGCATACTATAATTATGGGCCTGCTGTCATGTCTTCCATTCTCTATAAGGTCACAGTTGTATTATACAAAATTTACAGTATATTATCAGTTAAAAACACAATAATTAGCAAGCACGCATCTTCCATCTTCAGCACCAGTGATAAATGTTCACAGTCAAGGCAAAAAAAAAAAAAAAGCACATTGTTTTCTTTATGTGGACAATACACACTTAAATTTAATCATCAACTTCTGCTATCCAGCGGGCGATATTCTTTCGCTATTATAAGGCTATTTGCCAAGATCAGAGTACACCCTTGGGGTGAATTCATCCTTAATGAAGAGACAAGGAGCCAAATCTCTCACTATCACATCACTGACATACACTTAAACATATTTCTCTTTAAACTAAGTAATTCTGTGTGACTTATCCTAGGATAACGTCTGGGTGAAAATCTCAGGCGTTATTTTGAGCACTACAATAAACATTTGCATTTAACATTGCAAATTTTTAACTCACAAAATTATGTGTATTGAGAGAGTCTCTCCCATAACGTGTGTCATTTTTTGGCTTTCTTGCATGCTGGAAGTTGAAAAAAAACAAGGGGGACTGCACCCAGACCATGAGTCCCACAGCTTCTAGCAAAGACCCCCTAAGAGGTTACTGGGCCACCACATTGTCCCATCGTCTTGATCTGGCCACTTTAGATTTCCCAGGTTATAATGGCCAACTGGCAGGCATAGCTGTTGCACCCTCACCAGCCACCATGTCACCTGTGGTCATTCACAAAACAGGTCATCTAAAAAAATCTTAAGAGATCAGGACAGGTGGCATTTACTCTTTGATGACCAGATCAAAGATTAAAAAAAAATTGAAAAAGTTTGTAATTTTCTCCATGAAACAAAGAAAAGATGACAGAAAGCTTTCTATTGACAACATGAGCAAATAAAGCATTCCCAGGTTGTGTATCTTTTGACTGCATTTAAGTAAAACTAAAAATGAGACCTCAATATGTTTCATTTCAACTTTTTCAGCAAACAAATAAAGCTTAGGAAATTCACAGTCATGAACTGACCAAAACACTACCCAGCACGATTAAGAATTTTGCCATGGGTGGAGGAATTTGCTAATTCTGCTCACATCCTTTGCCCTGAACCCCTCCGCAGCCACTGCGGCAGAGATTACCGGTGCTGTGGGGAGCCGGCAGCCGCCAGGAGAGCCAGAGGAGGCCAGGCTCCGGCAGGCACCAACACCGTCTTTCATGTCGTGCCAGTGAACCCAAGGCCCATCTTGTAACAACTCTGCCTCTGATTTCTAGGCCTGTCCTAAATTGCCTTTCTCCCTCCATATGTCGCTCTCCCCAGGTCATGCTCTGCTGGGCTGAGCAGTGCTTGAGCTAGCAGCCAAGCAGACAGCAGAGCCCAGCACCAGCACAGGATGGGAGAGGACCCCTGCAAAGCCCTGGGGGCTGGGTACCAGCCGACAGCACGCTCACATCCCAAATATGACAAGCCGCATCTCAGGCTACGTTAGGAGGACTGGGGTCAACGAGACTTAAACCAGCCGCTGGGCAGAAGGCTGCAAAAAGAAAAGGTTTTGCAAGTCTCGCCAGTGAGACTAGAGATGAAGACAGCACCCAACAGCCCACAGAAGCGAGACATGGTGTGGACCAGCCAGGCAGCATCACATCATCACTATTTAGAAAGCAGGCACCCTGCGTACGCTTTGGGCTGGCACTGAGGTTCAGAGCAATGCTCAAGGACAGAGGAGGTCATGCATAGGAAGCTCAGTCAAAACTGGCTTAAGCCTCAAAAATAGGAATATCCTTCACACAAGGAGTATCTTGTTACAGAAAAAAAAACAGACCGAACAGGAAAATGCATATTCTTAAGATTTCTTTAGGAACATCCTGAATTGTGTAGGTCCTGTGTGAGAAGTTACTCAAAGGGCAAGTCTGTCTTTGCAGCTCTTGGTGCTTCAGATGGCACAGCCTGCACGCAGAGCCCAGGCTGAGCAGCCAGAGCATCTCCCTGCGCCTCTCCTGCACCCAGCCCTGCCACAAGCACTTGCTCAGTGAGCACCAGGCTCTGTGGGCAGAGGCACACACCTCCTGTGCCTCCTGGGACCCCACCAACACCGGGGAGAGCCTGCTTTGGTGCAGCTGTGGACAGATGGAGCTGAATGCTTGTGTAAGTTCTATCATCTCACTCATTTCTTCCACTAAATTGACAGTGCTGTCCCTAAGAGCTTGGCTTCTCCTCCTGCCTGCACCGACACTCTGGACACCCACAGCCAACACATGGACGTGTGGATTTGTATAGTTGATACCACAAGCAGTTCCCATCACAAGCAATAGACACCAGCACCTCTACTCTAAACCTTATTAGTGTTGCAGTACATGGCGCGCGTTCACCCCAAACACGAGCTCTCTCTGTTCCTCTGTGTGCCAGGTAGTGCACAATCAGAGAGGTACAGACCATGAGATTCAAAGGTGTGGGTGATTCTCCAGGCTCTACCCCTGTTGCTCCTTCAGCCCTCATGTTTTTGTGGGCTAGGATTACTCCTGCTCAGATGGGGAGGTGTCATGGTTTAACCCCAGCCAGCAACTAAGCACCATGCAGCCACTCACTCACTTCCCCCCCCCGCCCAGTGCGACAGGGGAGAAAATCGGGAAAAGAAGTAAAACTTGTGGGTTGAGATAAGAACGGTTTAATAGAACAGAAAAGAAGAAACTAATAATGATAATGATAACACTAATAAAATGACAACAGTAGTAATAAAAGGATTGGAATGTACAAATGATGCGCAGGGCAATTGCTCACCACCTGCCGATTGATACCCAGCTAGTCCCTGAGCCGTGATCCCCCACTCCCACTCCCCCCAGTTTGTACACTAGATGGGACGTCCCATGGTATGGAATACACCGTTGGCCAGTTTGGGTCAGCTGCCCTGGCTGTGTCCTGTGCCAACTTCTTGTGCCGCTCCAGCTTTCTCGCTGGCTGGGCATGAGAAGCTGAAAAATCCTTGACTTTAGTCTAAACACTACTTAGCAACAACTGAAAACATCAGTGTTATCAACATTCTTTGCATACTGAACTCAAAACATAGCACCTTACCAGCTACTAGGAAGACAATTAACTCTATCCCAGCTGAAACCAGGACAGGAGGCTCTGCCAGATGTGGTCCCTACCACAGTCCCCAAAAAGAGTTTGCTGGCTGCTTGCTGACAAAGGCGCTTGTGAAATAGCTGCATCAATCTGAAAGCTGGTGATAGTTAATACACAGGGGGGAAATGAATCATCCAAAAGAGCAGTACAAAACTGGAAAAAAAAAAAATAAAAAAAATTGAGTTTCATTGGTGGTTTTATAGCCAGAGCCCAGTCCCATACCCCTCAAAATGAAGTAGATTTGTGCCACTCTGCTCCCTGAAAGCCAAGTGCCGTTCTTAATGCTGGAGTGACTTTTTAAAACTTAATTTGAACGTGTGTCAAAGGAATAACAGGAATAGTAACGCCTATCACTGCTGTACGTCATTACCATCAGTTTCTTAAAGCAAGGGCTAAAACCCCATGTAATTTAACTCCTTTATGCATTGTAGTGGTCTCCAAGCAAAAGCATAAGCCACTATATGGATGAACATGAAATCACAGAGAACCGTGACCATAAGGGAGAGGGATGCCCTCGAGCCCTTCAGTGCCACCCAGTCGCACAGGGAGAGGACCCTCGCCACGACGGGTGCCTTTCAGCTGAGAGGCACTGGAGGTGGAGGGGTGTGGATCCTACCTGCGTGGATGCTGAGGTTTTAACTGATGGCATAGCACACGAGGAAAAAGCCTTACACGCCTAACGACTGGAAGGGGAGCAGAAGAACGCCTTCAGCGGCGTCTCGCTTGCACACCCCCCTCAGCTGCTGCAGGGCGCTGATGCACGGCGTGCCCTATAACAGCAAAGCCAAGTCCTTTCCTTCCCCCATGCCTGCCTCGCTCGGCCCGGAGCTGCCAAAAAGGAAAGCGCACGAGCAACCATACGCCCAGGTCCCTCAGGCCAGCGCAGGGCCAGCCCCGCGGCCGTGTTTGAGACACACCACCCGCTCCCCAGCTCACAGGGCTGCCCCAGCCTGGCCAGAAGGAGCCCCAGGGCACGCAGGGACCCCCCGCCTGCAGTTTGGTCCTGTGCAAGGCAGGCACAGGCAGGGACCCGCACGCACAGAGCCCAGGTGGTGGGAAGCCGGGAATCCTGCCCACCTCTGCTCAGGGGCGAGTCCTCTGCAGCGCTGCAGCTTCACCAGAGAACCACACGCAAGGTTGGGAGATCAGGCTTTTCTCTTCGGTGCTTTGGAGCAGGAGACATGACGGCTTTTGTGGGAAGCCTCATGTTCAGGGCAGTGTGGAAATACGAAATAATATCCGCAAATGCTTTCTTCTTTATCACTATCACACAGAAACTTTGGCCCGCCTAGGTTCACGTGAAAAGAAACCGTGCTGTTGAGCAGAAGGCTCTGTTCTATACAGGGCATAAGAGTGGGTTTTAAAGCCAAACTTCGAGGAGACAATGCTGGGCACTATGAACCTCCTGGCAGCATCATTGCCATCTCCTCCAGCCCAGGTTCCCCTTTCCTCCGATGGGATTGTGCAACCTGGTCTCAGCCCAGGTGAGTACCAGACCCAAAGGCGTTACCTGGAGTCAGGACAGGGTGCCTGACGAGCGATGCTTCAGAAGCGAGCGCTGTGCAAGCGCACTGCTGGAGGAGAGTCAAATGAGCGTGCCGTACCCGTGTCAGCTGCTGGCTGGTGATCCCTCTCTGACACCCTTCCCCGGAGGACTGCATAGATAAACACCCTCTATTTGAACAAGACCAATGACAGCGAAATTGCTTGCTTGCCTCTAAAAAGACTGTAATAATGTGCATCAAGGGAGAGACCCATGGTTTGACAGACTTCCTTTTTCCCCCAGAGTGAAACATAAAAATACATTTCAGTAGCAAGGAGAACACAGTTTGAAGTGCATCCCTAGTTAATTATATCCAAAAGAGTAATAATAAAATAAACTATTAAATTTTAGAACTCCCTCTTTAAAGTATTAAGCATTTCGTTACTGTGGTGCAGTTAAATCGCACACTGAACAACGCTTTGAATTGCTTTATAGGAAGGTAACGTAGGGGTCGTCATGAAATAAGATGTTCTAGCTAAATCCCATTCCATACAGGCCTCTAATATTGAGCAAACAACGCAACCCATTGCTTAGGTTTAGCACAGCATTTGTTTTAAAAATCTAACGTTTCCAGCCAACATTCGTGTGTGAATAGAAAGCACTGCCGGTCGGCGGCTGCTGAGGAAGGTCTCAGAGCTCACTGCAGCATGTTTACAAAATTGGAAATTAAGACGTGAAGGTGGCCTGCTGGCACCTTGCATACCACGGGAGAGTGGGGAACCGACCGCTGCTTTTAAGAACAGCGGTTCAATTCCTGGCACAAACACTGAGGCTAGTTTCAAAACTCCAGTGGCTGACAAGATGCTGGATTAAGGGCTGTGCCGTAGCCCAGAGCCATGGGGGGAACCTGCTTTGATGCAGCTCTGGTAAACAGCAATCAAAGGCCAAGAGGGAAGGATGTAAGAAAAAATGGAGGAGAAAAGAGGTGAACAAAGGTTATTACTAAGGAATTTTCTGCCCTTTTCATTTGGGTAACTTAAGTATTTGTCTAGTGTTCCAAATTAACAAGACTTTTAATTTGAGTACAGGAACATTACAAAATCCCCTTTCCCATCTAGCACTCCACTGCACTATAGATGCTGGACACCAAGGGCGATAACTCACCCCAGCACTGAGGGCCAGAGACTCCCCAGGGAACCATCACAGGAGGTGAGGGGTCTCGGTCCCATGGTCCCCGCAGCAGGCAGCCCTCTCCCCGGGGACCCTCAGGTGCCTGCGATACCCATGTGAGTGCCGGGGCCGGCGGGCTCCGCGGGGCCTCGTGGCACAGCCCCCCACAGCTGTGCCGCCTGCGTGGGCTGGTGGGGAGGAGTGGACCCCGGGGGCTCTGCTCCGATCCCAGCCACCACGTCCTCCTCAACACTCGCTCCTTTCCATAGGCTCAACGTTTCTCATCCCACGTGTTTTTGCTCTCTCTACCACATATTCTTGTGTTTACAAAACCAAACAGAAATGGAGCAAACTGCAGCAAACATAAAGCAGACAGCAGAGATGTCTGAATTGCAAGAACAACTGATCTTTTTCTCTCATTTTCAGTCAATTTGCACACCTTCACGCACACCCCACACAGCACTGTTCCCCCAACGCTACCAACCTGCTCAAGACCCCAACGTGCACAGTGCAGAGCCTGGGTGGCCTCACCTGGCTGGACTTGCAGGCCAGACACTGAGGTCACTCAGACACCTTTAACCACCAGTGGAGAAAACAGGCATTTGAGGAGCAGAGCGATGATGACCTCGGTGAGAAACAGAGTAACCATGCTATGAAGAGAGCCTAGAAAGCAAGTCTGGATGCAGCTCTGCACAGCTGAGATTAATCCCATCCTTTACCTAAGGACTTGTCTGGGCAAATTCGTGGATGCCCAGTGGCTCTATAACAATATCCAAGACCAGCGGGTGTTGATCCATCCCTGTAGGAGACAAGGGGTGTCAGACTGGAGGGCGGTGAATCTTAGTGGCTCTGTCATCCAGGGAGCACAACAGGAACTTCAGCATCTTCACCTTTTGGCACAGAGACGCTAAGAGGAGGACATGTAAAGGAAAAGGAAAGATGGATTTCATTCCTCAAATAAGCTGCCTCTTCTGGAAGATTTGCCCATTTCCCTTAAGAAAGCTGCTGTCATCTGCTGTTATTTCAGAAGTTCATTCAACCTCTGGATTTACTGCCAACACCTGAGTTACACTAATGAGCAACTGTGACTTACAAAACAGTGACTCTGCCATGCCCAGAGCTTCCAGGCACCCAAGAGACTCAGCTCACCCTCCCACTAGAGAGGCACTCAGCACTGCACGTGCACAGCAGTCAGCCCAAGCAGGGCTTCAGCAGCTGTGTGACTCCTCTGGACATCTCCCACCTTCCCTGCATGGTGTGTTGAACTGGACCTCCAAGAGCATACGAAGCCTAGACAACGGACAGGGTTATGTTCAAAAGGACAAGCACATCAGATGACAGGACTAGCAGCTAGACTCGAAACCTGATGTGCTGGAGGGTGAAACTCTCCTGAATTTCCTATGATACAAAAAAATATAAATGTCATTGAAGACTGCATTAACTGGTAATCTCAATAGCACAAGAGGGGTTAAATTACCGTGAGCAAATCAGACTTGGACTCTCACTTACATGAGTGCTCTGCAGCCCTGACCAAAGGCTTGGGGCAGCAGTGGCCGCCCTTATTCTGGGGTCTGGCCCGGCTGCATGCTAACAAGGTGCAGCCAAGCCAGGAGACCACAGCAGTTTGCCTCCCTGGTGTACAGGGGACACACACCCAAACTTCTTTTCCTTCCCTGGAGGCTGTGGCCACAATGGTTCCCTTGTATCCACAATTCTCTGCAACTGTTAACTAGGATTTGTCCATCCTTGGAAGTGCAAGTTATTTCAAACAGCAGGCCCCAAGCCCAACCTGCTCCTGAAAGCCCGAAGTCACCAAGCTGTGATTAAAAATATCCAGAGGTGCATTTGTGGACTATATGACCCAGCAGGTCTTTCACATCTAGAAAACAGAAATATTTTCTGTAGTTTAACAAGTTATTGAAAAGTCAATCCAGAAAGTATCTGGTAATGAAAGTATTCAGACATTTCTATTTCATCTCCTCTAGTGAGGGTAGTGTAGCTCAGCTGGTGGAGACTTACCTCAGGCTATAGCTCACCCTACAAGGGCTCATTCCTGGCTCACTCTTGTTATTTATGTACCACACTGCGCAACATCAGCTTAGGTGTTTTAGAAATACAAGTTTAAAAAAATATCCGGTCCTCTTTGGATGTGGGAGGGAAGAGCACATCCCGCACTTCCTAGCATTCAAGCGAGATGAAGAACTCTCCATCAGCCATGCTTTACAGCTGAAACAAGCAGACCGTCCACAGGGGAGAGGAAATCATCTTACTTTGTAGCTTAACATCATGCAGAAGCAAGAGGCAATACTTTCTAAGACACGCTTGCTCCACATGCCCAGCACGGTCCCATCCCCAAACACTAATAGAGCTGGTGGTGGTGACACTAGCATTTCAGTATAGGCATATGCCAGTCACAGCATCTTTCCACTGCATCTGCCACCAGTACTACACGTTCATTCATGTCAGGAAGTAACAATCACCTGGGAAAAAAGGCAGAACAGGACTCCTCTAACACAGAGCTAGCGATAGAGGCATGCAGGAACTCCACAACGTTGGAACAACTAAATTTCTTGCTCACTTCTTGTCCCACTCGCCTTTATTCCCCTCTGCCCTGTAGTCCTGCTGGTTTTGAAGATGCTGACACCTGAGTCCAATGTAGTTGGTCACCTGAGCAAGATGAGCAGCATCTGATTCCTCACCAGAACCGGCCCATGGCCTCCAAAGAGTTATAAATAAACAGACCACCTGTGAAATCCTGCTCCTTTCACTAAATAATCTAGATTTCTTTTAAATTGGCCTTAATTTCTTTATTTTGATCCTCCTCTCTTCTGTGAGGAAAGGCACTGCATTCTGGACCTTGAATGCTGCCCACAGCAAAGGTTATGGTGGCCCTTCCAAATACCAGCACATCCCAGAATTTAAAAATCTGCCCACATCAGGGAAAGAAGCTGTGGGGGAAGCATCACAGCCAGCAAAAGCCTGGCAGAAGCCAGTAAAAAGACACCAAATGGCTCCCGGGGGTGTCAAAGCAAGCCCCCAACACCTCACAGGTGGAAGGAATGCCTCTCCCGGCAAACCCATGGGAGTGAGCACAGTGCAGAGAGTCCCACCGACCCCCAACGAGATTAGTGGGGCAAGCGATGCTGCAGGATTGGGCCGACAATCTCCAGCAGAGTAAATGTAGCGGTTTCTGACTCCTTTCCAAGTCAGTGTTTGTTGGGAAACATCAAAGCCAGTGGAATAGTAGGTGTCCCAAAATGTCTTAATTCAGAGAATTAGTGTTAACCGAGTCTGATTAGCTCCATTTATCTCTAATTAATTACCTTTACCTAATTAGACACCCTGTTTCCAGTAGACATGGAGTCAAGTAGACTAGATTATTAGTGTAGTCATTGTGCCTTTACAAAATCCTGAAATTAATGAAACGTGCAAAAGAATCTGCGGCTTTAATTGCACAGGTGTTGCCTTATGGCAAAGCTTTATCATCTGATTACACCAAGGGATTATTAGTGACTTTTTATATAGAGGATGAGCCTGTGAAATGTACCTTAGCAACAGCTCATTAGTTTAGGGTTGTTACTGTATTATTTATTACATTCAGCCTTCCCCATTATCTAGATTGATTCATGGACCTATATTTTCCTCCCCTCTGTGCAGGAAATAAATAAATAAGTGAAGGCTGGCTATTGCCGTCCAGCTGCAATATGAGGGGAAGGCAGAGCGTATTCTCCAGCTACCAATATCCACCCTTTAAAATAAAGCTTTAAAGTTGATTTAAATAAAACTCTTTTTTTTTCCCTCCCTCAGCAAAGTAATCAATTCAAGCTTCTGTCAAACTGGAATGCTTTCTACATGCCATCCAAACAGTTTGGGCCATCTTAAATCTTTTCACATAAATAAAAATACATTACTGGATTGAAGAATGAAGTACAATATATTTACATCCAAAATATTTTTTTCTGCTATAACTCATCCTTTATGAAATCTATCAGAAATATTTTATTTTTATATTTCTTTTAACTGTTTGGTTGTTGGCTACTTCTTCAAGTTTGGAGGGGTTTGCCAAATAGAAAAACTGCCTGAATAATAAAACCAAGACAAACAAAGCAAAGCAGCAACCTCTGTGTTAAGAACCACTTTCCCCACAGAGAAGCTACTTGTAGTCAAGGTTGTGAAGGCTTGATCTTACCTTCCTGCGTCCTCCTCAGCAACATCCCACTGGACTTGCTAAATATCACTGCTACAACAGCCCCAGTGCTGCCCCAAGCGGAGGAGGTTTCGCTGACCAACCAGCAATTCCTAAGTAGCCAGTAAACAAAACGATGAGGAGCTGTTTTCCAAAATTATTGTCCCCCTCCTTCCAGAATACCGGATTCTTTGAATGTTATGTAAAATCTTGCTGTCCACTTATTGCTAAATTTTAAAAAGTGGAAAAATAATTGGTAACAGTTATTATGTAGGGTACGACAACTAATTTGAGCAGCAATAACGACTATCTAATGACAAACATGACGACGTAACTTCTCATGTCTGCATTACAGGACATGTGAATTTTCATCTCAAGCCCATGGCTCTAACAGAGAAACTTGATATATAATGTTGCAGTGTGGTTTCATGTGGCACATGTAAATGGTGTTGTCCTGCAAAAAAGGCACTGGCGATGGCTTAGGGCTGCTCTGCCAAATAGAGATGACTTGCATGGACAGAACCTAGCTATATAAAACAAATGTGACACCCGCCTGCTACAGGTCATTTGGCATTGCTGCTCTTCCAAGACTCCCCCCTCAAAACCATAGGCCACTGTGGTTTCCATATGGACCAAAACCTCACTCTTGCCGTAAGATCTTCGTATGGGACCTCCAAGCACACTTGCACACTCCATAGGAGCAAAGCAGCTGCAGGGCCTCCGATCGACCAAAGGTGTGATGTCCTTTCGCAGCCCAAAACTGCTGCCTGACACATCAGACACGTTTACTTTATCAATCTAAATCTTTTCTTTAGTGTTATGTCCCAGCAAAGCCCCTGCTTTGATGGGCATGAAGAGATTCCATCCCTTCCTGCCTCCCTGGTGCCCATCAACAGGACATAAAGGATCTCTCACCCTTGGTCCTCAGGGACTTCGATCCAGCTGCCCTCCTCTGAGCAGGCAGCATTGGACCACAAAATGCACCTGCATCCACCTGCTCACCCACTGCGAAATCCCATGGATCAGCACTTACCTGGAGAGCAGGAGGTGCAGGGTTGACCCCTTTCTCTAAAACTCCAGCAGCACGAGCGATGAAGGCAGGGAGAGGGGGGAGAGTCTCCTAGACCTCTCTTCAAGGTGGAAGGTGTTTACCTTCAAGGAAGATCTAGGAGACTCTCCCCCACTTCAATCACCTCAGTCATCCAAGAGCTGGCAGGTAGGAAAGCCCAAGCACAAGACAACAGGAGACCCAACATCACCAAGGACCTTTGATAACTTACATTAGATAGTATTGGAGACAACACTGGAGGAGCGCTGGGAGCCCCAGATCCCCTTACATGTGCTCTCAGCATCGTAGATGCTAACTAGTTGGACAAGGCATGGGGTCAAAGCCCGCTCTCATGCTTGCAGGGTGCTGTGTCCATGTACCCCAGAAACATTAACTGGCTGTGGAAAAAAAAAAAAAATTACTTGTGAGGCATTTGTACGGGCTTTGCATTTACATTTTGATTTGTGATCAGGTCAAACCTTTTCTCCACGCTTCCTGTGGGCTGCCCATCCAATACAGGGCTAGACTCATGAAGGGAGCCTAGAAAGCAGTCATACTGGGCATGACATCATATGGTACGGAATATTCCTTTGGCCAGTTTGGGTCAGCTGCCCTGGCTGTGTCCCCTCCCAGCTTCTTGTGCCCCTCCAGCCTTCTCGCTGGCTGGGCATGAGAAGCTGAAAAATCCTTGACCTAACACTACTTAGCAACAACTGAAAACATCACTGTGTTATAAACATGATTCTCATACTGAATCCACAACATAACAATATACCAGCTACGAGGAAGAGAATTAACTCTGTCTCAGCCGAAACCAGGACACCTCACCTTCAGTAATGAAAACAAGCAGCACAGTAGACAGGAATGAAAGATATTAAATATTTATTTAAAGGACATAAACAAACAGGTTTTCCAGTGGGAGGAAGAGAATTACATGAGAGAGATGCTGGTCACATCACTTAATAGGAGGCAGCCTAGCAACCTGCAGAAGAAGCAGGGCTCTGCCTTGCGAGGGAAGGGGAGCACCAGGACCACCTCGTGTGCGCACGCACATACCCGCGTCCCCGCGAGAACCACTTCTAGAAAGCAAGGAAGCAGCCAAGGGCAGACCCCAAAGTAAACACTGCTGCTTCGCCTCTGTGATCTGTCTTCCATTCAGAAGTCTCAAGTGCTTCCCAGAGGCAGGTGAGTATCGCATGCTTCCCACCAGCTGAGAAATGGGAGCAGGGAGGGAAGGCCAGTTACTGAGGTCACCGGGACTTGCAGCAGGTCTTCATCCTCCAGCTCGCATCCTCTTTTGAAAGGCACACACCTGCCTTTCCCACGAGGTGCCATGTTGAGAGGGACTTGCTCCGCTGCTTTTCCCTTTGTCCCTCGGTGGCAGCCATGGGATGGCTGCCGGTCTGTTTGATGAGCAGGCCCTGGCGCGCTCCTCCTGCTGCTGGCACCAGTCCTCAAAGAGCTGGCTGGCACCAGCTGTTGCAGTGAGCTCGGACAGGCTGTCTCCCATGATCCAAGTGCCAACTATTTGGAGGAGCCAGACGCCGGGCTGGCAGGCCTAATGGGAACATGCATCCAAAGTCAGATACTGCTGCCTCCTGCAGGAGCCAGGCCCTGCTCAGGGGATGGACACAAGCTCTACGTGACCAATACAGCCTCAGAAAATGAAAATAGATGTACAGGCACCACGTAAGGAAGGATCACCGGTCAAGGATGGCAGGCAGGGTGGCACAGAGTTACAAAACCACTAGACTCTTGAAGTGGATCCGGTAACACGAGTTGAGGCAAAGCAACATCACTGCCATCCCTAAAGACAGAAATCAGAGTCTGGCGGCTCTCAGGCCCAGGTGGCCTTCGCAGGCACATGGTCCAGGTCAAAGACCATGCTAGAGCAGGGACTTTGATGGTCCTTGCAGCTGCCCCCTCGGAAGCCCCACGATGTGCTGGCAGGGCGCTCGCTGTCACGGTGCCAGGCTGAACTGGAGCTTGTACTGTCTATACTTCCTTTGCTGCTAGCTTCAAACTACAACACCTCTCCTGGACTCCACACTGGTGAAACAACAGCATTAACATTTGCTTAATGTCCCCTCCCAGTTAGGGACAGGGCTGGCCCTTCTCCAAGACCGCAGGGCTGTCACAGCACCTCCCGAAGACCTGTGGCAGTTGCAGGGCCACCTCCATCCTCTCACCCAGCCCCAACAGCTTTTCCACCCCCGCTTTCCAGCTTCCCTTCTCCGAGAGTATTTTTCATTTAACTTTTACTTCCTCGCCTCTTTAATCACCCCGCACACCTGGGCACCAGCTGCTCGCCACGACGAACAAGTAGACCCGCGACACTCGCACCTTCCCCACAACCACAGGCTCTGGCTTTCGGCGTAGCTCGCCTCTTCCCCCCGCATCCCCATTTTGGGGGCAGGCAAAAGAAGAGCCGCGGGACGGCGCCGAGCTCCGGGGGCCCGGGCTGGCTGCGGGCTGGGGCGGGGGCCCGGACCCGCGCCGGGCCAGCCCCGGGGGATGCTGCGGCGGCCCCGCCGTCCTCAGCGGCTCCGTGGGGCGGTGGCTAATTGCCCCCGTAAATCACCGCGCAGCACCGCGCTCCGCCGTTTATTTTTCTGACAGTAATTTAGTGCTTGCTCTTTTCCACACTTGTCACCGCGTGTTTTTCCTCACATTAGAAGCCTGTAGAAAAAGGACAGTAATTAACGGTGCAATACATCCTGGCGGAGGCTCTTTCATCACACTGTGATAATTGCCCCCCGTGTCTGTCAGGGCGGCCGCCGCCCCCCCGGCTCCGCCGCGCCGCCCCATTTGTCACGCCGCGGCCGCGGGCTCCCGGCTCCGCACCCGCGCAACGGCCTCCCGCTCCGCGGAGGGGGCGGGGGAGCTGCCCCCGCGGGGGAGAGGGGTCTGGCCGTGGGTTTGGGGGGAGCCGGCCGGGTGCGGGCTCTCGGGTTGTTACGGGGGTTGGGGCTTTGGTGTGGCGCGGCGTGGAGGTTTTCTGGTGACCTGCCGTTCCTGCGCTGGGGAGGGCCCTGCCGGCAAGCCCAGCCGCGGGAGCGAGCCGGGGTCCCAGAAGCCCGCCCGGCCCCGCCGCCGCAGAGGGCTGGCTCCCCGCGGCAGCGCGGCCGAGCCGCGTTTCGGCGGGACTCGGCTTTTCCCGCGTGTCCCTGGCCGCTGCCCAGCCGCCTTCACTCAGCCGCCGTCCCCCCCTCTCCCCCTGCGCTGCCGCCGGGCTCTCGTTCCTTTCTTCCACTGTCACAGGCAGAGGCTAATGGGATGCGCGGTCAAGATTTTGGGATCCATCACTGCCTCCGCGAGACATTAGCAGGGAGCCCGCGCATCAGCTGCCAGAGCTGTCAGCAGCCCTCCTCCCCGGTCTTCATTAGGTGCTCCTCTCTCCTGCCCGCCCCCCGCCCGCCGGCCGGCAGCCCGGG
>NW_010973284.1:16007652-16009069 GCF_000737465.1 Haliaeetus leucocephalus
GCCCCCTCCCCACGCGGGCTCGGGCCGCGCGGGGGACACCGGCCACGCCGCCGGCAGCGGGGGCAGCCGGGACGTGCGAGGTGCCCCGCAGCGGAAAAGTGGCAAGCGGGGTGGCCTGGGGGGGGGCGAGGATCCCGCACCAGCTGCTCAGCTCCTGGCCCGCTGCCTTACCTCAGGCCGGCGCAAGCAGCTGGGGGGCTGTTCCTCTGAAGCGGGGCTCGTTTCATCCCGCTGCGGCATGCCCGCCAACAGCATTCACCTAGGACAGAGAGCGGCAACCGTTTACTAGAAAAATAAAATCTTGTAAGCCCTAGGCGATCAACAGATGCGATGTACTCCGCTTCCACAAACGCTCTGAACCCATGGCACCCCAGCCGCCCCCACCCAGGCACCCTCCCTCACGCTGCGCCTGCCCGACGGAGAGCAGAACTTCCCCAGAAGGTGCCTCGTCCTTCTCCCGGCGGGTGCTGGCTCGCTTAGAAAGACGTGTTGGCCCGTGATTTCACAGTAAGGCAGGATTAGGCCCTTTGAGCACTGGTTTTCAATGGTATGTCCCCTTGGCCTACCCAGCTTGAGGGGTTGGGGCTCTTCCTTGCTACAGTCACCGAGCGGGCCGAGCTGGATCCCTCAGGAGTCCCCAGGCAGCCCAAGGAAGAGCCGGGCCCCCGTCTGGGCTAACGCCAAGGCATGACACCTGGGTGAAAGGAAGGACGAGGCTGAGGTGGCCATAGGTCAACAACAACGGCGCTCGTAGGCTCCAAAATATACACCTGGCAGCTCGGAGTAATTTGAGCAAGGGCAACTTGCCATGGAAGTGCGGCTCGTCCCTTAATCAGGGGTTAACTGCCACAACAAACTCCCCAGGACAGGAGCAAAATCGCCATCTCTTGAAATCCTCAGCACCAGAGGCCTTTCTGGAAGGCACGTTTTACTCAAACACAAATTATTGGCCTTAATGCCCTAGGAACTGGATGAAATTATACGGCCCCGTAACGCGGGAGGTCAGGCAGATGATTTAATGGCCTCTTCTGGCCTTAAGAGACATTAACGTGCCTGCTTCCCGCCCGCCGGTACCGAGTCATCCCCCGGCCGCGGGGCTCCCGCTGGGCTCCGGGAGCCCGGGGCGGGGCGGGCACGGGTGGGTGTCGTGGCGGGAAGCCGTCCGCTTCGAAGCAGCCGCCCGCTTCGAGGCAGCCGCCGGCCGTGCTGCTCCCCTGGGGCCCGCCCGCTTAGCGCTGCCCCGGGCTCTCTGCGCCCACCGAGGGGCGCCGGCCGGGAGGAACGGGCTCGGAGGCGTCTCCTTCTATCGCGGCTCCCTTCGCCGTCTGGGGGCAGCGGCACATCGCCGCACGGGAGGGGGGAGACCCGCCTCGCCGTTGAGCGAACGACGGTCGCGGGGCGGCGTGTGCAGCCGGGC
>NW_010973284.1:16009079-16011451 GCF_000737465.1 Haliaeetus leucocephalus
GCCCCGTCGGGGGCCCGCGGCCGGCCGCGGAGGGAGCCGTACCCCGGAGATGCTCCGTGCCCAGCTCGGCAGGGGCCGTGGGGGATCGCGCCCTGAGTGACAGCCAGGCAGGGTGCCCCGACGGCGCAGGGTGCCCCTCCGGCCCGCCCCGGCCCGAGAACCCCCTCCCCACCCCCGAGGGGCCGAGCCCCAGCGGAGGAGACCCCCTTCAGCGGAGAGCGGGCGGCGGGTCTGGGGGTAGGGTCGCTGCTGGATCCCCGGGGAGGGAGAGGACTGCCCGGGCCTCCGGTGCGCTCCGGCTCCGCCCGCGGCCGCAGGGCCGGCGCAGGGCTCGCCCCGCCGAAGTGCAAGGGGAGTGACCCGCTCCGGGCCCCGGGCCGGGAACCTCGCGGCTGAGGCGCTCTGCACCGAGCACCGGGTGCATGCAGCCCGCCGGTACCCCCGGGCAGAGAAGGGTGCCACCGGCGGGGATAAACCCGAGGTGCCGCTCCCCCCGCCGCCGGGGCTGGTCGGGCAGCGCTGGCAGCGGCACCTCTAATTTTCACACGACAGCTCTAACGCTACCTGCGCCGGGAAGTGCCGCAGAATTAAGAGGGTCTCCCCTAAGCCGTCCTTACCCAGCGCTCCCGGGTAGTGCGAAGCGCTGGCACGTCTGCAGAACGAGCGTTTACGTTTACAGTGCTGGGACGGGAGGGACATTTACAACAAAACAGTCCTGAGGACATTTTCTCTTCCAGCTGCTTTCTAAATATAGCGCACGGCAATCCACTACCTAGCACCGCGTCCTCGCTCTTGCACTTACGGAAATTCAAAGTCGAGCTGGAGAAAAAAAGAGAGAGACAAAGACAAGATAATTTTAAGAAAGACAAAATTAAAACGAGCCTCGAGTATTTAAAATCCACGCCCGCGTTAAGGTCACCCGAACGGCGAGAAGGGCCGTCTATTCGTATTTTAAACCAGCTGTCTTTTCCACGGGGACAGTTGTTTGCCTCCTGACCCATCGATAGCCTATTAATACAATTTAATTCTGCAGTTGTTTCTGTTTAAAGAGTGTTTGGAGCGAATTGTTTCTTTTGTTTATGATCAAACAAACGAGCTCTGGTAATCTTATGTTTTATCTCCCTAACATATGGAAAAGCTATTTATCCCAGCCAATCACAATAAAGTGAAGAAAACCCCATTTTATGGAAAGGTATATATCACAAGTTTGTTCATCATTAAAGATATGATTACCAGTGAAAACCCTCCGAAAGTGGCACATTTATGATTCCAGGAACAGATGGGGACATCCATTTTCCTTGCAAATACTTTTGAAATTGCTCTACTGGTAGCAGTATAAAAATGATATACAGATGCCAGTGCCAACGAAGCCGGGACAAGAGGTCCAGATTTACACAGTAAAAGCTTCACATGCGCTCTGTCAGCTTTGATTGATCTGCACTATACCTCAGAAACTTGTTGACTGGGAAAGGAAACAGCGCAAATAATTCACTGCAACAAGGCAGATAATTCACCCAGCCAATCGCTCCGCTCCGCTTCTCCGGGCGGTGACATACGAGTCCTCCTGCCGCACAAAGAAGCATCATTCTCCAGTGTGAGCAGCGGTCGGTGTCACGGAGGGGGGGAGAGGGGGGAGGAAAAGAGAGCGAGCGAGCGAGCGAGAGAGAGAAAGAAAGGTGGGAGCCGCGCACACAAAAGGAGAGGCGAGACAAGGAGAAGTTGGGTTTGGGCGATGGGCACAGCCATCTACCTTTTCCACTCGCAGCCCAGGCCGAGCCATTCGGCCCCAATTGTCATTATCATATTGATTAAGTTCATCAGAGAGCAATTTTAGGTTTAACGCCAGTGGACTGGGAGAGGGAGCAAAGAATTATCTAAGGAAAGCACAACATTCTTACCGCAGGGACGTTTCCCTGTTCCAGTTCATTGAGGGAGTTGATTAAGTTTAAATGAAGCAGACACTGGATAAAAGTAAGGGTATTGACCACTGGGCAGCGCGGGCTGCGCTTGAAAAGGCCTGATACATGCAGAAAAGCAAGATTTGCTAAATGCTCTAATCTTCAATCAAATCTTACATCAATACAGACAAAGTTTGGTAATGAGAGATTCAATGAAGCATGCGGGAGAAAGAATTAATCCTCTTGGTCTAAACTGGGTTCAACTTTGAAGCCTGCTCCGAAGGAAAGACAGTTATCTAAATGCTAAATAAGAAACTTATTGTACTTTTCATGGCATGCTAATCTTTTGTCTATTTCATCTCCATTATTTGTATGCTCATAGGCGGCAGTTGTCATGGTGATTATATCAAACCACTTCTGTGCGGATGGCTGCGAGGACTCAGGGCCTCCCTCCAGCCCTCCGCCGGGGCCAGC
>NW_010973284.1:16011514-16012192 GCF_000737465.1 Haliaeetus leucocephalus
CGCGGGGACACGGCCGGGGCAGAAATCGCCCGCCCCGGCACCGGCGGCGTTCTGCCAACACCGGCCCCCTCCTCTTTCCCCTTCCCCCCGCATCACCCAAACCGGAGCGATCTCCCTCCACGAAGAGGTGCTTTCTTTCCCCCTTCCTTTTCCTTTTTTTTTTTTTGTGAGCTTGCCTTGATAAGCTTTAGATGTCAGAAATCAAACACTCGCCAGGAGGTAGATAATGGGGAGTGTGATCTCCTCTATTTGTACACAGACAGCGCTTTTGCACCGGCGCTGCCTTGCACCAGTGTCAAGCTCCCCGGGCTTTGTTGGACTCTGCCCGCCGCCCCCCGGCCCGGGGAGCCCGGCACCGCGGCAGGGGAGGGGGCCGCCCCGCTCCCCGCCCGGAGCCGCGGCTCCCCTGGGCTCGGGCAGCCCCTGACAAGGGGAATAAAGATTCATGTTATGCAAATGTCGAGGTGAGCGCAGACACTCTAATCGCGAAAGGTTTGGAGGAAAATAAGAAAGCGGGGAAGGGGGGGGGCGGAAGAGGGAAAGAGTGCAGGGATTTTTCTCTTTTTTAACTGCGCTTTGCTAACACTTGGAGGCAGCCGCCGGTAGCAGGCACCGGGCTCCGGCCCACGGGCAGCGCTGCGGGGCGGGCTGGGGGCACCGGCCGCCCGCCCCCGGCCC
>NW_010973284.1:16012217-16016881 GCF_000737465.1 Haliaeetus leucocephalus
GGAAATTCCCAGGCTATCGATCAGACATCCTAATTTCTCGCCCGGTATCCGGGAGGGCCTGACGGAGGCGTCTTTTGCACAGATCCGGGGGGGAGGCAGCCAGCACGAATAGGTGGGTGCGGGAAAGAGGGGGGGGGCCTTCCCCCGGCTTGTTCCCTGCCATATAATCATCTGAGCGCACAAGGGTGGCACCCGAGCTTTTATGTCTTTTACAAAACTTGCCAAATTAAGGCCGGATTAGGGCTCCCTTCAGGATTTGTGGGCTCTTTAGAGGCTGGGAGCTGCCCCATATAGTCCGCCAGTGCTTATGAAAAGCTTAAAAAGTAATAAAGGGGGGAGTGATCCCGAGAGAAAGTAACATGTATAACTCTTATTAAAGGAGCAGCGAGCGGGGCTGTGAACTTGAATAACTGTTTGAACTTTAATTTGTTCATTAACAGGATTTGCCCCTGACTGTGAATGTTATTACTTCTCTTAAAGGCGAGGTGCAAATGCAAAGCCATAATGAAAGAGCCTGGCAAAAAGTTAAACGCCTCGTAATTACACTAGCCTCACTGAAAACGTAAAGTAATACAAAAGTGAAGAAAACGGGAGCCGGGCTGATGTTCTCCCAAACGCCCCAGCCTCGGACAACGGCGGCGGGGAGCTCCGGGCCCCCAGCTCCCACCCCGCCGACTCCCGGTAGCTCGCTGTACAGCCGGATGCGACATGGTTGCGTTTAAACAAGTTTAGACCTCCTTTCAGACATAAAAAAACCCAACAAACAAACCAAAAACCACAAACCACCTCATGTTCTCCTTTTCCTCAGTGGGGGAAGCCCGGTTTGTTCCTCTAACTGTTTTCAGTCTTGAGCGAAACACGGTGTCTGAAGTCTGATCTAATCTGCATGTTTGTATCCTAAACAGAGCACATTAGCTCCTCTCTCCCCCATCACACCGACAGTAGATAAAACTCTGGAGAACCGGAATAAAACAAACTACTACTCCTCTCAGAAGGTATATGACTTTGTACTGATGCGTTTGCCAGTTAGCTCCGCGCCGACTGTCGTTTCATCTGTCAGTTATCCCCTTCCCGGTTTGTCAACTGTGTTTTTATAGATTCGCTTGTCATCCGCACCCTTCCTCAACAGGAACATGCAGCCGGGTCGCAATTAAATATACAGATACACGAGCTGTTAGCAAGATTTCACCCTCCCATCCGCAGCCGAGCCGGGGAGATGATTGCCCTGTCACTTCTTCTTTAGGCTCAAACCGCCTGCGAACTGGCCGGCAGAGCACCGCCTCTCTTAGCCGGGCGCTCGCTTTTGCCGGCCACCGCCGCCGCCTTGGAAGTGCGAACTTCGGGGGCTCCCCAGCCCCCCCCCGGCCCGGGGTGCGCTCCCTGCCCGGGGGACGGCGGGCTCAATACGGGATTTGGCCCGCCTCGGGGGGCTCCCCGCGCCGGGGAGACGGGCCGATAGCGAACCCCGAGAAATGCAGCCGTGCGCTGGCAAGGCCGGGAGCCCGCCGGGCAGGCGGCGGGGGGCTGCCACCAGCGCCGGTGGCAGCGGGCATCACCGCCGGCGGCACGGTCCAGCGCAGGTGGAAATGGAGACACCTGATCGAGGCAGGTTTTGCAACCACGTTTCAGAGCAGAGGAAAACCACGACGGCGCTTCAGAGAGAGAGCGGGAGTGAAAACCCCTCCACTAGTTTAAAATGCTCTCCTGCTTCTACAACTGCATGCACATTAAGGAGATGATGCTATCTTAACACTAAGAAGTTGAATCGTTTCCATTACACCACTATACATAAAGATATGCCCTATTTTATAGGTCTAATTATTTACTTCTTACGTTTTTGCAGCACCATTAAACCCATTGGGGAAAAAACCCCAAACTATTTCGGTAGCAGAAAAAAATAATCGTACTGCTGACAAAGTAAAAAAATTTCTCCAACTCTACTTGTCCATCCCAGCGTGGACAGTCAGCACTGCCATCCCAGCAAGTGCAAAACCAGCAAGACCCAGCTACCAGCTGAGAAGCAAGAAATGCAGCCTGGGCTTGACCAAGATGACATCAGTCAGGAAGGGGATACCATTTTCTCCACTTTAGCTCATCAGAATCGTTGTCCTAACTTGGACCTTGGAAAGAAACTTTCAAAAATAACCAGGTCCCAAGACAGTAGCATCTTAGCCAAACAATACCTTCCCTCTGCACCTGGAGATGAAGCAGCAGGCTGGGCAGGGCAGGGAGCACAGGTGGAGCACGTTTCCTGCAAGAAACAGGAGCAGCGCTCCCTCCCTCCGGTGCCACATCCCAGTGCCCTTCAGCTCCCATCGCCCCGCCACCATATCACAAAAACTCTGTGCACAAGCGACAGGACGGTTGTCTCTAACAGTGTCCCTGAAGGAAGAGTCTCAGCCTTCTCACCAGGCAGAAGAAAAGCGTTCTTGGCAAGGGTTGCTAAGTAATAGCATACCCACGCTGTAATCTGGTTAGTAAACAGTGCAAAAGCGTCCCGAGAACAGGACCCTCACGGTAGCCTTGGCCTTGCAATGACCACTGACCGCACACCAGTGCAGGCTGCTGTGCTCACACGGCTGTACTGCGATGTGACCGCACAGCATTTCTTGCGGGATCAGGGCAGGGACTACTACTACTTTGTTAGCTTCCCCCCATCTAACCTCTGATGATTGCTTTAGATTTGAAGACAATTTGATATAGCGCAGATAAATAACATCCAAGGCTTCATCAGACGCTGATTAAATTGTTCAACTTCAGCTAGCGGACTTGATTAACTGCAAACTTGGAGCGGGGTGTCACCTTCACAGGAGCACCGCAAGTCTACCTATTTCTGCAGGCAGCCTCACCCGCACGCTGACAGGAGGATGACAAAATGGAGCCTGCCGGAGCCAGCCCCCGGAGCCCTCTTGGGCACAGAGGCAACTGAGGCTGCTCAGAAAGCAGCCGATCATGGGAAAGCAACACCCTCGGCAGCTCGTAGGCCCCGAGGATGTGTCACCTGGTGGTCAGGAGCCCATCAAAGTCAGAAAAGAGTTTAAAAAATGAGTAGGCATCTATTTGGTTTGCAGGAGGCATTTTTCACTTTTAGCAGGGCAAGGTGCTTACCGCTCCTAGCAAGGGCTTGGGCGAGGAGTGCGCACGTTAGGCCGCAGGAGCTTGTTATCAGAATAGGGGAGGACTTTGCCACAGCTTCTCCAGGCTGGGGTTGGTTGCAAGATGCACCTTCTAGCTTCTGCTCCGGTACCTCTCCGGCACCCTGACCTTTGAAGACAACACGAATTTTGCTTTAAATATGCACTGGCAGATCAATCCTCAATGTATTTCTGATCATGTAACGCATGCAATCTGACCTGCAAGATATATGGTTTGCAACACTTTTATAAATCAGCGTTTTACACAGCACATACTGCTCCTGTAAGCTAACCTTATCTTCAGAGCTGACAATTCCCAACATCATTGCTTTGAAGCGCCGAGATGGTGAGATGGCAATCTACTGAGCTAGAATATACCTCTGAAAATAAGTATATAAGTACCGTACAGCGCATCTGAAGTTGATTTATGAAACAGACAGGAGTTAAAATCTTGGTATATTAGCAAAAATAACTAGACCTTTAAAGTCAAGAAGCCCTCAGGCTGTAGTGAAAATCATTGATGTAGGAAAAGCATGTGTATTTCGATGATGGTGCAATCACACACAGAAAAAAAAAATCATAAAACTGTTTTTCCTTTCCTGCAGATAAAAAATAAAAGCGATTTTGCACCAGCTGCATGAAATGCTTCCTAGTGAAGCGTTCGCCTTTTAACTTTCGGTTATTAGCGATTCGGCTTTATATGGCTGCGTCAAACCGCCCGGTTCTTCGCGGACGAAAAAATAATCATAAAAAAGGCAAGTCCTCGTCCGGCAGGGTCTGGCAGGCGGCGAGGGTGGCTGGCCGGCAACCCGGGGGTGCCGGCAGCAGCCGGGGCTCCCCGGTGCGGCGGGAGGGAGGGAGCGCTGCTCGCCCAGCGCAGCCCAGCCCAGCGCGGGGGCCCGGCGGGCCCGGGGGGCCGCTTACCTGCACGGCGGGGAAGGGGGGCAGGAGAGGGCAACGGGCCTCTTCTCGGGGAGCTGCTTTGGAGCTTCTCCCTCGCCTCCTCCCCGGTTCCTTTCCGGGCGAACGGAGCCTTTCCCCGGCAGGGAGTGGGTGCGCTCTGCCGCGCCCGAGCACGGGGCTGCCGCCCTGCTCCCACCGGCACGGACACGCTGTCCTTCGGCGTGGGAGCGCCCACGGGGCGGCAGCGCCCGCCGCTTCGCTGCGGATTTACCCCAGCGCCCTCCCCAGATATATACAGAGATTTTCTTTTTTAAATGAGATTACTAACGCGCTCGGTCGTATCGTTACGAATGAAATACTTCTAGTGGCAAAGGACTCGCGGGGACTAAAACCCGCAGGTGACGGGAGCAGCGCGGCGGCACCTGCGAGCAGCGCCAGCGCTGCCGCTCTCGGCGGCGACCGGCGTTACGTCCGCGGCCGTTCGAGCCTCCGGCCGAGCTCACGCGGAAATACGGATTTTTATAGGTATCTCTGTATGACTAGCAAACCTCCGTAGCAGGTCGCGGGGGGGACGACGACGGGGAGCCGCGCGGGGCGGCGATACCCGCCACGGCGCCGAGCGGCGGA
>NW_010973284.1:16017133-16089038 GCF_000737465.1 Haliaeetus leucocephalus
CATCTGGAATCCGCAATCAAGAGCCCAATTTTGTCATTTGGAAACACTAATTATCTAATCACGCCACGCTGCAGAGCGTACTTGTCTGCCCAATTAGCTAGGACAATTATTAAAATTCGGAGGCCTAATTATGTCTCAATTTAATGCTGGCAAACTCGCGTAGAGAGCAGTAATTAAAATCCTCTCCTTGCCTCTGCCTTTAGGGCAGCGGTTGATTAGGACCTGTCAGGGGCTGCGCTGCACCGAACCAGCCAAGCGGATTGTGCAACATGACCCCGCATTGTTAAGTGTGTCAACATATTAACCTGAATTCCCTTCAGCCCCCATAATCACATTTGGTAGGAGGAAGAAAAGGGGCTAAAACATGAAGCATTTTATTAAAAAAACATAAATTCTTTTTAATTAATGCTGTAAGAGATCTGACGCGGCTTGAGCTACCAAATGCTGCGAGTCATATAAGGCTGGTGCTTCTAATTACCAGTAAAGGAAGGTTTGCTCTTCTCTGTTAAAAAGACTTCCCTCTCCTCTCATTTAAAGAAAATGATCTTTCTTTTGGGTAGTGTATTTTTTAAAACCCAGCTAGTTGGCTTCCAGTGATAAAGTTGATTACCAGTTTTTTGTTTGATGATGGAACACAAGTGAATATTGACTTCTGCGAGAATCAAACAGACGACCAGAGGCGTAAATAAAACGGTCAGGATTTAACACTTGAAAGAAGTTAATAAAGTTGAAAATTAAAAATCATAATATTGGGATAATTTCTAAATATTTATTTTGGCTCAACTCTCAAGTTGGATAGGAAGTCAGTGTTAAAACACAGACAAGAACTGGAGTTAACCCTGTTGTGTTCCTGCCCGGCGTAGCACAGTCTCCCGCCACGGACGAGGAGCACCCAAGCCCAGCATCCCCCAGCATCAGCCACCGCAGAAGGAGGACTGGTCCTGCTGGCAGAAGCGTTCCCCTTTAGCACGTCCCTTTTTGGCTGGAAAACCACAGCGCCGAGGAAGGCAGTTCCTTCATCCCCAGTTAGTGAGTTCTCTGGGGTTCCGGACTACGGTGGCAAACCAGCGGGGAATTCCCCCAGCGGGGAAGGCCTGCCTGCTGCGCCGGAGGGAGGGAGGGAGGGAGGGGGCCTCTTCTCCCACTGTGCGTGCCCTACATCTTGGAAATGGCCCCACTCCCAGCCTCTTCGGTTGGCAAACCGAAGCGCAAATCTGTGTTCTGGCTTGTTCCAGTGGCTGTCAGCGTGTTTTCCTCTTGTCAGCAGCAATTGACTGGTCAGGTTCACCCTTGTACAGCGATTGTAACAGCTCATTGACAGACCAGTGACCCAGCCGGACCCGATAATGGAAAACTATTGATTTCTGTGGGCTCAGCAGATCTAAAATGAATGCCCAATATAATGTCATCAGCTGTCTTGGACTCTGATGAAGAGACAAAGTATCAAAGATGCACTGCCTGTCCCAACAATTTGCTTGCAAAAAAATACTGGACACAAACAAACAACAAAGCGGCCTTTCTCAGTTTTTCCCCTCATAAGCAATGAGCAGTGATTGCCTGGGTGAATGCTAAGAAACCGCAGCCCAGATGTGACGGGGAGTCCAACTGCCCCTTTAACCGAGGAGGCCCGTGGCAGCCCCTCCAGGTTTTAAACACTTGCCACAGAGGAATAAATGTACGTGTAGGTCCGTCGACACTGAACTCCACACCAGCCTCCAGAGAGCAAGTAACGCAAGAGGCAGAAAGGCTGCCAGGAGATGTAACCCAAGGGGGAGCCGTGATTAACTCCTACCTGCAGGAAAGCGAAAGAGCTTGAACAAGCCCGTGACACTTGAGCTAATCACAGACCCCTCCTGTGTCACAACAAATGCTCTGGGCGGAGGAGGATGTTAGGTAATAATGATAAATCCTACTTAATAAAAAAACCTTAACACAAGGTGAAATTTTATATTTGTACAGCAGCCCTCATACGCTTGAGGCGTTCATGGATAAAAAAGTAGTGCAAGTCCAATTGAAATTTTGGGAGGAGGGAGATTGATATTTAGGGATTTGCAGAATTCTATGGCCTGTTTGCCATAAGCAATGCCATATGTAAGTTTAAACAGGAAGAGACACGAGTGTGGCAGCCTTCTTGGAAAATGTTCAACTTTGGGGCAAAAAGCAATAGCTCAAAGATTGACTTTTTTGGTCTTCGGGAGCCAAAGCGTGGCCTGTCCTCCCCGAGTAGATCATTCCACCCGGATAAAGCAGCCATCGCTTTCCACGTCCCTGTGGCTGACTGACAGAGCTCAAACCTCACTGACGCTTAGGCACATCAGGAAGTCGGTGGGATGTTTACCAGCGCAAGGTCTATGGGAATCGAGATCAGACAGATTCTGGCTTTCTGTGGGATACCAAGTGCTTGCAGGAGATGTTTCACTGCTCCCCAAACCCCTTCTGTAGGGCCTGGAGCCTTCCGGAACTTAACTCCTTCCAGATTAATGAAGTTTCCTGTGAGGGCTCGGAGGAGAAAACAGAAATACTTACCCTGGCAGATGCCAGCACACACTTAATTCAAGATCTAATACCGGTGGAGATTAGAACAGCTTTGTGATCCTGGCGAAAAAATTCAAGTGACCTTGGGGAAACATTTCTTTTAATTATGAACAACCGGTCAGTTTTATCACAAAAATACCATCCCTTCTTGAATGTATTTTCGTCTTCTGTAGCCTTCTGCTCAGCGGCGTCTCCCCATATATGCCTTGTACCGCTCTCATTGTCGTTCTGCCCATGACATGCACACACATATGTATCGCCTTTACCTTCCCCTGACAACAGGCCCAGCTCTGTGATGTGCTACATACGCTCGTCAAGAGGAAATGACTGCGCGGATTATGCTAACGTGACTGCAGCTGAATACATTTCAGTTTCTACATATTTTCATTTTTTGCACACTTCCCACTGCATAGCCTTGGCTCCCTCTCCTGCAGACGGCTCCCGAACCCACCTACCTCCACTCGAGCTTTTACTTCGTGTTCAATTTCCAGATGTTGCTTTCAAGGATTTCTCTTCTTGGCTTCCCCTCAGGGCCTGATCCTGTGAGAGTAATTGTGCCGCACCTGAGAAGTGTTAAGAAAGGCTGTGTGAATTGCCAACTGCGCTTTGGGTTTTGCTTTTTTAATTATCATTTTGAATTAAATGAAATGTAAACTCTTGCATATTTTCGTTTTTTTTTAATCCAAAACAAAACCCCTGAACGTTTTCTGTTAGCTAGAATGAGGAGCTGAAATCCCTCCTATCTGTCTCACAGAAGGGTTTTTCAGAGCACCAGAACCTCGTGCGTGATGCTCAAACCCAGATGTCTTGTCCGTGGAGAGGCTCAGTTCAGTTCTCAGCTCCTCTTCCTGCCCATTTCTCAGAACCCCAAATCTCGTGTTAAGCCAAGCACAGATAACGTCTCCACACTACTCCCTCCTAAGTACAATGAACATGTTCAGGCCTTTGGATAGCAAGCTCCTGAGGCAGGGATTATGCTCTGTAGTATTACTGTTGTCATATTTTCCCTGTTGTAATGTTCCATGTACATTTATGTCATTTATAAAATACGATTAACAGACATACTGGAACCCACAATGGCCCAAAGAAGGGAATAATAGGAGTAACCGTGTACATTTGCTTCCTACAACTATGCTGTCTGTGGTGACCCACTCCCAACCAGCCGATGAGTAGTAAAAACGAAACACAATCCTGAATATTTAAACAGTATGGCAAAGCTGTTCATAGTTCCCTTTCACTTAGCAGAGACTTCACAACGGGGTTCAGTTTCCCTCTGCCTGAAGGCGCTGACCCCCTCTGTCTGCACGGCACACCTCACCTTCCAGTGAGTACCACTAACTAAGCCTTAGTACTGTTATGACCTGCTGGCTTGTCCAGCCACCAAGAACGCATCCAAACACGGTCATCCAAAATGAGCCGCTGGAAGGCATGTACCAAGTCGTTATCCTTCCCTGGGAAAGACCACTCTGACTTGTACCTAACTGCACTTCCCAAAGATACTCACTGTGGGACCAGCTGCCCCTTGTTTTCAGTGAAAGGTATCAACGGAATATGGACTGCCCCTTTTTTACTAAAGATTCTAAATCAATGTAAATATATATTTTACAGTGTTCAGTATTTCAATAGTGCATACACATACCTGTCTACTCTCAGGCCTGAGCCTATCGTACCGCCTCAGTGAGCTCTGCTGTACTGGGAGTTATTTTCACTGGGACGATTGCAGCCCGCCAGTATGGGCTGAGATTTTGTAGGCAACTGTCCTCCGACAAAGCTCGAATTGTGGTTTTTAACATTTACAAATAGGTTTGTGCAAATAATTGATTCTGCTGTAAAGCAACTGAATGAATCTAAAACGAGTAAAAACCCCACGTTCAGATCAATCTGAAATAATATTTTCCAGCTTTCTTTGCTGAAACAAAACAAATCCCATAGACCTTGCAGTGAGGAACGTGCTTTGTTTCATCCAAAATGTTTCATTTCAGGCACTTGCAACAGAGAAAAACCCCCACAAGCCCACAAAGGAAATAAGAGGTTGGATTCACCACAGCTGCTGTCATTCCCTTTTTATCCACTAACCCAGTAATTAGGGCAGTGACCCAGGATGTGGAAGATCCATGTTCAATCCCTTCTCTGCCTGAAGGGATTTGAACCTCCATCTCTCACCTCCGAGGAGAGCGTTAGAGCCGTGGTGCCGGAGGGGGCCCTTCTCTGCCGTCTCCTTTCGCCTGGGTCCCTCCTGGGCAGGTGCTTCGCGTCGGCTGGACGCCCCATCTCACCCGGGCACAGCCCAGCTCCCAGGGCCCAGCGTTACTCCTCTACCTCTGCCCTGCGGCTCGGCGAGGGCCGAGATGCTGGGTGCCAGGCGGAGGAGTTTCAGTAGGTTGGACGACTCTCGGATACACCACACCAAAACGTTTAAGGTACGTCCATAACCAGATCACCGAGGCAATCCCAGGTCTGCGTATCAATCCCCTAAGGGGAAACGAGAGTCCTCCTCCCCAGATATATATCATAATGCCAGGGCTTTTCCCCAGTAAATGAGCAATATGCTAAAAAAAAAAAAAGGAAAGGAAAAAGAAGTGTAGTTCAGGAAAATATTGTCTTTCTCTAAGCCTAAATCTCTTCCCGTGTTTCGAACCACACTTTGCTACAATTTTCAATTACTCCCCTGATCAATTTTTGTCTATTACTGTAAATTGCCTGTGATGTTAGGAAGGATTGATGTTAAGAAGGGTATCTTAATATGAACTTACTGCTTTCTTGTACCTTTTAACCATAATTAGTTTCATAAGCAGCTTACACTAGGCCAGGAATTAGTTGTACGATATCGAGTATAGAACTGAACATGTCAAATGTCCAGCCTTATGCATAGCTTTGCAGGGAAGCTTTGCACACTGTAGTTCATGTGCATCATTTTCATGTCACCAATGACATCAGCTGAAGTCCTTTCTTTAATTAGGAAAATTTGGCACCTCAGTGCTACATTTTTGCCAATTTTTAAATAATCTTCATAATGTTAATAAAGCTATTTAAAATTATTTTCTACTACATATTTCTATTGAAAAGAATGTCCTCCTTTATTCAATTTTTGCTCTATTGTTTCTACAAGGTAAATAAATTATCTGGCACTTCTTACAAGCAGACTCTGATTACCGAGAAGTCCATCATTTCTCAGTATTTGATAACCTTTTATTAGGGCTGACCTCTAGGGACTCTCCAGACAAGTGGCCACACAAAGTCACAGTCGGAGAAGGGGATTCACCCATCCAAGTGTGAGAAGGACTCCTTTGTAATGAACATTAAAAAAACCCCTCTACTTTCATCTTGCTTTTAGAGCCTCTAGCACAGCATATTTACAGAATAATAAAACAGGGCTTCAGGCCTTTTCTTCTCATACATCAGCAACAGGATTCTCGTATCACGCTTATATGCTCTGTACACTATAAAATTTACTGTATCTTGCTTGTCATAGCTAATAGTCTCAAATATACTAAATGAAATAAATCTTCTGATATTGTTCTCACACAAGAATTAAATCACAGCACAAAACTGGCTGAGAATATCCCAGTGACAACTTCCGTCCCCTCCCCCCCTCATGAGTTAACCAGCCTCACCCTGGCATGCCGCTCAGGCGGCTCATTTATTGTTGCCTGGTAGAAACCATCATTCTGATTATTACTGTTTATTTGTATTACCAGGAAGAAACTTCAACTGAAATCCTTAGTACCAGAGCTATGCAGATACAAAACTCAGATGCTTCCCTTCTCAAGGAGCTGATACTCTAAAGAGACAGGAGGTGGGAGGAAGGAGCAGGGCATTTCCAGGCATAGTCATCACAGAGCCGACTGTGTGCGCAAATGAAGGGAAACCACTGCTTCCAGAAATAGCTTTGTCTCTCCTTTGCACTGATTTTAGAAATGAAAAAAAAAAAACAACTGTGGAGTTACTAGAGTTAGAAATGAAAACAATGAATGAATAGCTTGTTCTGGGGACTAACATGAATCAGAATCCATCAACGTAACCTTAGACCTTCATCTCAAAAGTAATAAACATTTGGGATTTTTATACCCACTTCAGCCAGTGGGAAAATGCTACTGTAAATTATCTGCATTTCATGTGCATGTGTGAATGGGTGTGTAAGTGTGTGTGTGTATATATATGCTCATTGTTTCATTTAATTTTTGTATCAATCAAAAATATATTAAACATACAGAAAAAGTAACAGCCTTTCTTCTCATGGTATTTTTAATCTGAAATTGAGCAAGAGAGGAAAAAAACCAAGGTCTCATGCTATTTTGAGTCATAAGGAGGGGTTTTTTTGTAACGAAGGTTCACAGCGATTGCAAACACTAAGGGAAGCCACCACAGCTCAGGTGCTCTCGAGCGCAGAGACGCAGCCCCAGCCTGCAGACGCCTGAAGCCCGGCACAAGGAGGGTGTGCACCCAGCGGCCCCGGCACGGCCATCTTCTCTAGTCTGCAACACTAAAACTGCCACAAACCTACATCTGGTTCTCATGAGTCCTCTTCAGTAAGAAGAAACACGTGCGCTGAGGAGTCACGGAGCAGATTTACTGGCGTCCCGCTGCCCACGCTGGCCTGCGCCCGTCCTTAGCCCAGGGGGTGCTGGGCAGGTTTCTTGCAGCAGTGCTGGTGCTGCATTGCAACCTGCCCTCGCAAACAGATCCAGAAAGGAAGGAAACCCCACTCATCCCGCTCCCTTACATCTCCACCAGTTAGCCCAAATGCAGTTTTGATGTGATTCAGGATCATGGCCCAGGAGTCCATCCACAGAATCACAGGCAATGCATTAGTGTGATCCTACTGGCATCCTGCTTTGAAGTGAAGTGTAAAACCTTAATGCTGTCATTGGCTAATGACAATCCCTGCTAAGAACTCCCCTATTCCTAACCCCATATGGGGCACTCTTAATTTAGTCTCACTTGGAGCACCAGATGCTCTAATTACATCATCCTGATCTTCTACAAGGTGTATTAGACAAACAAATGCTACATCTGTAACAGTGACAAGTATTATTTTTAATTGCATCCATGATGGTTTCATTTCAAAGCTCAAGAATCCTCTCCACCAGGCCCATTTCATGTTTTTACACGACCCAAGAGCCTCGGTGAGGAATTCTTGAGATACATGCACTTGTATCTGCTTACAAAAAGTCACAGGCACGTAAGGCCATGAACATTTCTTGCCCATCTGCTCCATAAATTTTTCTGTAAGGCTTATTGCAGAACACAGTAAATGAGTTATGGGTGGTCAGCTGTTGCTTTCTGGTTTTGCCACAGTTGTTGCTCTAGTTGCAGATAGAGCCCATACCTGCATCAGCCTGCTTGAAGCAATCTCTGTCCCAATGAAACTGTTAGATCCAGCATCCGAATTACTGTATCTGCATCATCCCTTAATGATTCATCTACCCTGGTTATACACAGGTGCTGGAAAGGACCTTGAGGTCTGTAAGTTATTTTATTGCAATATTATAGAAAACAGATGTTTTTCCCTTAATCCTGATGACATGTTTAAACACAGACCAGGACAATTAGAAATCCAGTGCCCTGGAGACTGATTATCCATCAGCGACAATTTTCCAGATTATCCTTTTTTGTTCTCACATAATGATAATATATGTGTTGATAATTGTATCATTGCCTGCCTCCGTCCTCTTGGAGTATAAAGAAAACTTCTGAAAAGTAGTTCTCTACCCACTTTCTTTAAGAACAGCAGCATAACATCCAGCGTGATGAGTGACTGTTCGGAAATAACTGAACATCTCGGGTGCACAGAGAGAGAGAGAAAGCCAGTATCTCCATCAGCTGAGACACACGGCTCTAACACACTGTCAACCCTCTCTTTTACTCCAGGCCACACACAGGAGAGCTTAAAGAGCTAATCTGATTCCCTTCTTGATGCTACTCATGTCAGAGTATTCATTATACTTGAAAATCAACATATAAAACCAGTAGGTTAAAGGAAAAAGCACAACCTAAAATGAGGAAAACAAGCTCACGTTCTGAGCAGCAGCAGTAGCATGGCCACCTGTTAAAACTCCACCAGGCTCCACATTTGTTCCAGAATAGTTCATTTCACAAACGGGATTTGGGGTGAACAAGAGGAGGACAAACAAGATGATGTACCTTCTGCTCCGCAAGCATTGCCAGCCTTGCAGAATTTCAGGTCCTTGTCTCCGCTCTGCCTACTATTGCCTTAGCACAAGGGAATACATAGGTAGCCCTTCATGGAGGTATCACCAAGTCTTTTGGCCATTGAATCTGTCTGACCAATTCACTTCCCAAATTTCTTCATCATCAGAATATCATCTGTGACCGAGACTCGTTGCCTTCAGGAATTTCACATGGTGAAAACTTTTGCTGCATCAGCCCAAGTAGGGCAGGAAACACCTTCTTTTTGCATTGTTTGTGCTGCGAACAAGCAAGCAGAAGACACAAGTCAAAAGTTTTGGCTGGAATAACTGTTCTTGGTACTGGGTGTTCACAGCAGAGCTGAGAGGATCTTTCTAGAAAGCTCCAGCATTAGCTAATGTCTGCTTTACTGACATATTTGGGCATTCCTCTCTGTTCAGGTGAAGTATTAAGATTTCTGCAACTCTAGTACCTCATTTGCCTTTAAATTGTGCCTTTCATCCCTGTAGTTTGTCCTTTACATGCGTGAACAATCCCAAATCCACCTACTTTCTGAAAAAAACCCCTTAATTTAAATATTTAAATTTAAATTAAAAATATGTGGCTTATAGAAACTGTTTATAGACTTGTTATGTCTATAAAGTATCCAGCTACTTGTTTACTTCACAGATTAATTTTGACTAACAAAACTGTGTGGCACAATGAGCCTTACAAATACAGGCAATGTTATGCCTATGTATTTATGGCATGCAAGGAAAAAAGCCAATTTTTTAAACATGACTCTGTCAGAGGGAGGAAGATATAAGGGGATAATTCCCACCAGAGCCAAGACAAGGGTTGACAAGAAAAAACTGAGAGAGAAGTGACTGAGTCCATTCTCAAAGAAGTTGCTTCCCAGGAGGAGTGCAGAGCAGCTCAGGCTAGGACTTCAGAAGAAGGAGCTGCCCTGCCTGCTGTTAGCGATCGTCTCTGTTTGGGGACCAGCAAAAGGTAAATAATTCCATTATGTTTTAAAGAACAGCAACATGCACCCATGCCAGACTTGGCGAACTTGTAGATGGCACAGGAAGCTTAGCAGTGGAAGCAAATAAATCACCCCCCATTAGTCACACACTGATGAGAAGAAACCCAACAATTACCAAAAAGGTAGAGTTAAAATACAGGCAACAGGAAAACCAGTGCCTTTTTAGAGGACTTAAAAGGAGACGTACTGTGCCAGATGGAAGCTACGGAGAAAGAAAGCCCAGCTCATATCTCCTTGCCACCACCGGGCTTCTGTAACTGCGGATGCGTGTTACACCTTTCCCAACTTTCTTGAGCAAGGGTGTAATGCTTCTCCACAGCCCTCGCTGCCCAGCGCACACCTCGCCCACTGCGCGTGTGAGCAATACAAGCACACGAAGGAGATTTATAGGCACGTATCCAAAATACACTATACCTTTGGTTTTAATCTCTTTTAAACGACATGCTCCCACATGAGGTAAAATTAGGGTCATATTCAAGCTTTTGTTATGAGAAGAAGCCGTGCCTACGTTAAAGCAAATTCGGGCGTCCCACCGGGTTACCGGTCCCTCGCTGCACCGCGCTCCTGCAGCCGAGCCAGATGGCCAGTGCGGAAGCCTCTTGCAGGAACACATCTCTATAGAGGATGATGTCGCACTGTACTGGGTGACCAGGCTGTCACTGAATGCAACTCCGTCACGGTATTTAAATCACATTAAAGCTTTCTTTTATTACACACCCCCTTGTGATTTTGCCTGGCTACATTCTAATTACCAGCCTTGCTGCAGCACACGTGGGTTCCACAGCTCGGTCCCCCTCCCATTTTATGGGAAACGACTTATCTCGCACAATCCTAATGAAAATACTGCAGTGGGATAACTCTCTCCTTTTTACCTTGCATTTCTGTATTGGTTTTATGTGGCAAGGTTTTGGTAGCGGGGGGGGGTTACAGGGGTGGCTTCTGTAAGAAGTTGCTGGAAACTTCCCCTGTGTTCGAGAGAGAGCGAGCCCATACCAGCCGGCTCTAAGACGGACCTGCCGCCGGCCAAGGCCGAGCCAATGAGTGATAGAGGTAACGCCTCTGTGATAACATTTTTAAGAAGGAAAAAAAAGTGGGGACAGTAAGAGAAAACAGCCGCCAGAGAGAGGAGTGAGAACATGTAAGAGAAACAAGCCTGCGGACACCAAGGTCAGTGAAGAAGGAGGGGGAGGAGATGCTCCAGGCACCGGAGCGAAGATTCCCCTGCAGCCCGTGGTGAAGACCCTGGTGAGGCAGGCTGTCCCCCTGCACCCCAGGGAGCTCCACGGTGGAGCAGATATCCACCTGCAGCCCATGGAGGACCCCACGCCGGAGCAGGTGGGTTCCCGAAGGAGGCTGTGACCCCATGGGAACCCTGCGCTGGAGCAGGGTCCTGGCAGGACCTGCGGATCTGTGGAGAGAGGAGCCCACGGAGCAGGTTTTTCTGGCAGGACTTGTGACCCCGTGGGGGGCCCACGCTGGAGCAGTGTGCTCCTGAAGGACTGCACACCGTGGAAGGGACCCATGCTGGAGCAGCTCGTGAAGAACTGCAGCCCGTGGGAATGGCCCACGTTGGAGAAAGTTCGTGGAGGACTGTCTCCCGTGGGTGGGACCCCACGCTGGAGCAGGGGAAGAGTGTGATGAGCCCTCCCCCTGAGGAGGTGAAGCGGCAGAAAATAATGTGTGATGACCGTAAACGCCATCCCTGTCCCCCTTGTGCCGCTGGGGGGGGCTTGGTGGAGAAATCCGGGAGTGAAGTTGTGCCCGGGAAGAAGGGAGGGGTGGAGGGAAGGTGTTTTGAGATTTCGTTTTATTTCTCGTTTACCTTACTCTGGCTGATTTGTAATAAATTGAGCTAATTCTCCCTAAGCTGAGTCTGTTTTGCCCGTGACGGTAATTAGTGAATGATCTCTCCTGTCCTTATCTCGACCCGCAAGGTTTTTTTGTTATATTTTTCTCTCCCTTGTCCAGCTGAGGATGGGGGAGTGATAGAACAGCTTTGGTGGGCACCTGGCGTCCAGCCAGGGTCAACCCATCACAATTTCCCATTCTATAGTGTAAGCCGTTTTTTGTGCGGGAGAGAGACAACAAAATATTCAGGTTTATATGCATTTTTAGAAACAGCAGATACATCTGTTAAGGCTCCCTGAAGCAGTTGAATCACTTTTTCTAGTTTCTTACATAATTTCTGATCTTGAAGTATCAATATATTTTTCCATGCCAGATGTCAGCTGCACCTGTTTTTCAAAGATACTATATTTTGCATTTCTTATTCTCAACCTATTAACTTCTCAAATAGGGTATTTTAAAGGAGATGCATTTCACCAGCTTCTGATGACTTATACCAGTTTTTTCTGAGCAATTTTTTTAGCAGTAGGCACAGTTCCTCTGTCCTATCCAATTAGTTCCCAGCACTAATCAGGTCAGAGATCACATGGACTTTAATGGAGAACTTGACGTTCAGGAAAGCTTAAGGACTAGGATGTGGCTTCGTTCGGTGTGTCCACAGTACCACCGCTGCCCGCGGCCATGGCTTTGCCATTCTCTATTTTCCAGTTACAACACTAACCATACCTAAACACCGCAATGATTTCATACTGCCTTGCTGTTTTCATAGCTTCGCTGTTGAGTAAGATCAAAATAATTTTGGCTGTTAACCAAGGCAAAGTACTGATGTGGTGAAAGGCTACATTTGTACTTATTATTTCATTTGATTTAGTTCCTAGGTGCAGAACTGGAGATGGGCTTTGTTAAGCTGTGCAGGCAGAGACCACCGTCAGGTAGGGAAGTAGTTCAGATCTGCAGGGTGAAGAGGGGTAAGGAATCTCACCTTTGTAAGTCTTCTGGAATTAACAGACTTCTAAGAAGAACCTTTCTAGTTCAAAACGACACAACTAATGCTCTCCTGGGAGCAGGGGAAAGGGACCGAGAGAGAAAGTACACGCAGGGCAAGTTCAGAAAAAGTAGGGAAAGTCCTCAGATTTTCTCTGACAATAAACAAGCTTCCCATGACAGCAGCGAACACCAGTGCTAGCTGTGGGCAGCACGTGCTGCCGTTTGCTGGCAGCTGGAGTATGAAGCAGTTGAAGCTCTGAATACATCTGGTTCAATTTTCAGGAACTGTTCAATTTTTATTGTGGTCCCAAACTGGTGAGAGATTTCTCTCTGTGCGCAGTAGTAACAGCAACAGCAGAACAGATTTGCCAGCTTCTGTCAAATTCTGAGAGGCAGAAAGCTGAAACAAAGCACCTAAATTCAAAATCAGCCTTGACTGCTTGAGGATGGGGAGGTCTCACCGGCCATCCAGGGATCTCTCTGAGACCAGGACACTAGCTAAGTACCTCGCACTAGATAGCCAGGATTGAAATTTTCAGTCTGTTAAGGTAGGGACACCATCTGAAATCTGGAAGACAACAGGAAGTTAAGCACCTACTGCTTTAAAAGAGGAAAAGATAAAAGATGTGTCCACTGTAAACCTGGCTGCTACAGCAGCACGTATCGTACACATTTAGACTTTAGATACTCTTGCGTAACATACCTGCTGCTTTTAATTTCTAAGGTAACGTGAAGAAAACATAGCCTGGACCATCATACATCTTCCACAACGCATGTTACAGCAGGAGCAACTGGAAAGCAGGGCTTCCTGCCCTTCTCCCCATCCTTTATGAAATTCTGTGCCAGCTGCTGCATATTGCAGGAAATCACAGAAACCTGTAGGCTGCTGATTCTGTTTGCTGCTGGCAGTGGAGGGGGCTGCTCACATACTCTTGGTGCATTTCTATATCTAAATCTGAAATCACAGTTTAGTTTCCTAAGAATTTCATGCTATTGCATTCATCATTTAGTCATAAATGGGCTGAAATTCTTATCTCCAATATGTTTTTACCAGTTTTTAATGGATATCCCTGTTTCACTTTGCTCAGAGAAGCTAACCAGCTGCTTGTTCACAAAAATCATTCAAGCAAATGCTCCATTTTCTAAATACTTTTATGGTTTCAGAAAGGCTCTCAGGAAAAAAAAAAGAAAGAAAAACAGGAAAAAAAAAAGAAGAAAAAAAAGAAAAGCCAGTAATCCACCTTTATGCAGACAAAACAGAAAGACGGTACAAAACGTTCACTTTCCTAGATGGGCTCATGCTGCGTAAGGCAACTCATGAGGCAAGAGCTCAGGTCCCAACAGCAGAGTCAGCTCCAGAGTCCTGGGTTGGTACCAACTACGTAATTTGGGATTTTTGTTTTGTGCAATTTCTCTTCCAAGTCACTCTAAAATCTAAACATCTCCTCCTCCCCCCACCACTTAGGTACAGACAGCTACTGTCTCCATATCAAATAGATCAGAAATCAGGCCATTAGCTATGCTTTTAAGAATACTAAGCAGTAGTCTATCTGTGTTCACAGTGATATAGCTTATAGGACTTTCCCAGAAAAGCTTCATCACTGGTAGCCAGCGGTAAAATAAAGTCCTAAAGGACAAGAGAGATGAAAAATGAAGAAGAAAAAGCAAATGTGGATATAAGCAAAAACTGAGGAAAGGGAAAACAAACCAAGCTAGGAATGAAGATAATGAAAACGGTCAGGTTAGCAGCCCAGTGAGACGCGGCTAAGTACTGTCCCCAGATGGGAACCTGGGCCTGAGGGCAAAGAAATGAGTTTGGGAACCTAGAAGAACACTCGCATTCTGGGTCAGGGTCTTTAGTCGTTTATTAGCACTTATGGCCAGCTGCAGTCAGAGAACACTGGGTTTAGTAGCGGAAGTTATTTCAATGAGAAGAGAACATTATAAAACAGTAAAGGGGAGAGATTTTTTGGAGGCAGTGAATGGTAATCCCTACATGAACAGAACCTGGAAAATTCAGATTTCAGTACCAAATCAGTGACTGAGGCCATATGTGGGAAGAGCAGCTCATGCTCCTTCATGACTTGACCAAGTGCCTATGGATTTATACGTAGCACTTAAAAGGAAGGCATCAGTAAACGTACTCCAGATGGCAAAGGGAATGGGTACGGTTGACTTTCAACACAAGAAACTGGATTTAAAGCCTCTTTTCCCTGTCACTGCCTATTTCTTTAACAGTTCGGGGTTAAAACGTATTCCTCGGCTGTTCAGCTAAGGATAGTATTTGCCCTAACCTCCTTGGTGCCAGGAACCCAAATGCACCCCTGAAGATTTGGAGGCACAGCAAATGCAGCCATCAGCTGGATTTCAGGGACTACAAAACAAGTGTCAACCTCAGGCTCATACTGTCTTCTCCTGTTTGCAGTTTCTGTTTTAACCTATGGGGTTTTTGTTTGTTTGTTTTTAGAAGACTTGTTTTCCTGCTTCTTTATCCAAATAAGGCTATTTTCTTTCTTCTACTTTCAAACAATTGTTTTTTCAGGGAAGAGACAGATGAAAGAATTATTCCTTGTCAGCAAGACTTGTACCTGGGTGACACGCAATTCCTTATTTGGTTAAAACACAGGTTAACCGTGTTAGCTTGCATTCTGCTTTATCAGTCACTTCTTTTCTGAAGCCATTTCAAAGAGCACAATGGGATTCAGAGCTTCAGCATGTTGCTACAGCAGTGAGGATGGATTTGGATGAGTTTCACAGAGCTACAAACATGATTCACAGCTGCTGCTGGCTTAAAGATACATAATCAAATGTTTAGATGTGAAGTTTCCAGTTTTTAATAAACAGATTTTTTAAAAGTGGTAGATTATATTTAAGAACACTCACTGTGAACATGATGTAACCATGTTTCATGTTGCAGGTCTCTGACACAAAAGCAGAGGGATTATCATCATCACTCGGTGCGTAAACCTCAGATCTTAGGAGTTAAAAATACTACTTTTAAGTGAAAATATAGGCTAGAAAGCCCAACAGTGTTGCGATTTATACAACATGTAGAGTACAAGCACTTTGGAAGCTGTGGGAAGGCTCCAGGGCTCCCTTCGTTCCCCCACTGGTCAGTAAGAATTGTAATTTTGTGGTCTCTAGGCTCACGGTTACCAAGGATGCTATTTGCTTGCGTTTTAATTGTAGCAAAAAGAGCATGCAGTGCCTGCACGAGAAAGATCTTTCAGGGCTTTTATGACAACCTTTGCCTCCACCTAGAAAAAAAGCAGCCCTACAGGGATGCATTTATTCCCATTTTTACTTCTAGCCAAAATAACTGCATGTCACTCTTCAGGCAACATGTGCAAACCGCCTTCATAAGCAGCGACATCCCGCCCAGCCCCCTCCACCTCCCATTGCAGCACGCTGGAGCTCCCTGCGCTGGAGCTCCCTGCACTGGAGCTCCGGCAGCCAGAATCGCTTGCCCTGCCCAGGAAAAGGGAAAGCACTGCAACCAGACACCAGCTACTTGGACCACAAGGTTTTTCTACTTGATGCATTTGAGTATGACTAAGAAGTTTTATGAAAAGGCTGTTAGCTGACATGTTCGAATCTTAATAGGAGAACAGGGCGCTAAAATTAGAGAGATTTATTGTTTTGCTTTTTTAAATACAAGTTTATCAGCCTATAGTGCAACTAGAAATGAGAACAAGCAGTGCCAGAGTATCAACCTTAGCAACACCCCCACTCCAGCCCTTGTTTAAAAAAACAAGGAACACCCCCCCAGCATTCTTTCATGCTAAATTTGATCAACCTCTGCATTTTGCTCTCAGTGTGTGTGTGTGTGAATGGTTGTGACATGGCAATGAATCCTTTCATGCTACAGCAGGAGACTGTGGGGAACTGCAGAGTGCCAGGTAAGCTGGGTTTTTCAGAGGACTCTGGGTCCAGGTACATGTGGACACCAACGCACAGCTAGTGCTGTAGGGAAAAACTGCTTCTAACTGGGAGAGATGGCATCAGTGAAACTAGGTTGTGCAGAGCAAGAAGTGGCAGGATACGTGCAGATGACAGCCATTGTTATTTGTGATTCTGCTTCAGATTTGGGGCCCTGGCTCTGGTGATGTTCCCTCCACCACCTATCATCATTCTTGGTCTCCAATACTGGAATGTAAATACCCTCTCCCTGCCTCACTGCTGAATTTTCAGAAGGCTACAGCCAGTGAAACTGCCCTCTTTGCCTTGCCACCCAAATATTCAGGTTAGGGTGGAAGTCCCCGGTTTAAGCGACACATGCTGTGCAGCTCACCTCTGAAAGAACACCAAGAAGCCTGCGGTGTTAAAAAGGAACATTTTATTGCAAGAGATTACAGACCTGGCACTATGGCCAAATGTTTCCATTACATCAAAATTGCTACCCATGTATCAGGCAACAGCACCTACAAAGCATGGTGGATTCAAATACCTGAAATCATAATGCAGCCAGTTTTTTAAAATAAGTACCACCCTAAAAAGATTTTTAAAAAAACAAACCAAAACCCAAAGACAAAAGTATACAAACCAATTTTTTTTTCTTTAATATGAAACTGGTGTTTAAGTATCCAGGCCACTAACTACTGTGGTAAAAAGTGGAGAAGTCTGTTAACCGTAGCACTCAACTAAGGAAGTCTCGTTCACAGCCCTTACCATTTAGCTAAAAGCAAGTACTTGTTACTCACTGTTAATTTTTCCACATTTATTCAGCCAACATTTATCTTCTGTAGGTTTTTCGGGTAGAAGATTTAATGAATAACCCCTCTTTAAAGCACTACAGACATGCAGGAAATCTAGAACCACAACTGGCCCAGAAAAAGCACTGGAGTCAAAATAGCTTTGCAGGAACAGATCTCCCCGTCTGAGTCCCGTGACACTGACCTTTTGAAACTTTGGATTGGTGCACATCTCTGAGCCCCGATTCATGACTCTCATTCCTCTTGTGATCCACTTACCTCAAAGACCTTGGTGATTTCCCTGAGCGTGGCTGAAAAGGTAGGACTTTGAACAGGCACATAACTCAAACGTGAGAAGTCTGGCCCAGGACATAACCCCCAACAGTTAGAATCCCTGCCTCGGGCACGTTAGGTGCTCGCTCTCCTCCCCAAAGGCTAGTGTTAGCTATTGTCTGGTCTGTGCTTCTTCTCCCATCGAGAAGAGTCAGTAACTCATTTCCTGACACCACTGGCTGGGTAAGGTGAGCCCTGAGGAAGCACAAGTTGGATCTGTGGGCAGAGCGGGACTGCCTTGGCTTGTGGGAGCAGTCCACCTAATCCAATTCACACAATCCATATGAAGCAGTATATGGCAAACACGAGTAAATGCCCAGGGATCTTTGTGAGCCAACATTTGTTATCTGCTTGCCTCCATCTCCCATTTTCCATTCATACGGTCTGAACACACTACCACTTGGCAGCAGCTACCACAGGCACTTTAAAATTGCCTTTCCAAGGTCTGGCAGAAACCTCTTTTCAAGAAATGCAAACAGAGTTTTAATTTTTTAAGATGATTTGGAAATATCATCAGGACTAGGGGATATGGGCAATTGTCTTGCAAAAAGTGAGGGGTGGTCTTCTACAATTTCCCAGGCTTCTCTAAGCATTCTGAAAATTCCTTCATAATTTTCCAGAGGCTGCTACTTAAGAGACCTTTACCAGAAACTAGGGTAACTCCAGAAGCATGTAAGATTGTGACAAGGAACCAAAATCAACCAAACAAAAATCACCAGGCCACTGCAGCCTTTGCCCCAAAGCAATCTAGCCAACATGAACAGACTAACACTCATGTTCATATGTGCAATTCTGGAAGTCCAGCTCTTTAGGACAGACTGCCATAGAGCCTCTCAAGCCACACATCTCAAAACATGAGATTCATATAATAAAGTGACTGATTTAATTAACTGTCTTCTACCAGACTATTTAGAATCTCTGTAACTCCAGAAAGGGGGATTTATATCTCATTGTCGGTAGTGACAGAAGATCTGAGAAAACAAATAGCCCCACTTGAGGACTAGAGGCTAAAGAAAGCTTAAGGGTACTCAATTATTATTAAAAAAAAAAAAATCAGTCCCTATCAACCATATATGCAATTAATTTAATAATCAGAAGAGTTCTAGAACTTCTGTATGTATTTCAAACTATATTGTCAAGGACCTGATGCAAGCAGGGCACACAGCACCAGTGCACCCACTCAGAAAGCCTGCCACTGAAAACTGCTGCTCCTCATCAAAAGAATCTCATTTTCGAAACTAATCAGGCCTAGAGCTCCCTGTTCTTCAGACACAACCTTGCATTTTAGTGTTACGAAAAGCAGCTCGCTATTGGGGTTTAATAAATTAAATAGAATTAACTAGGTTTTATTATTATTATGAACCTAACAGTTTTTGCTACTGCAAAATTCTGCATGGTATGGCTTCACTTTACAAGCATTCTTAACAATACTAGATAAATAGCATTTGCACTTAATTGATTTTTTCATCTGTTAAAACAGCCACAAAATATGGTGCTCTCACGAGCACTTATTTTTGGTGAGAAGGGTAAACAAGCACTCTATTAAAGCATTATAAACATTCAAGGTGATCTGATCACTTCCCTCTATTCTGTTTCAACACATTGCTGTGAATCTTCCATTTTCACAGCATATAAAAAAATCCCACAATCATCCACAAATTTAGAAATTTGTTAGTCTGCATACACGTAAGTTGTCTGCAATACACTTCAACATCCCAGTTACTTTCCCAAAATCTCTAAAATATTATTTTTTTTCTCCAGCCTTTAAATGTATTGATGTAGATTTTCCAGTTAAAAAAAGGGAATAAATTTTGACAATAAAGCTAAGGTTATCTGTAGCAACTTGTGCAGTAAAACACCCGATAGCATTAATTTAATGACAGAGCTAGGATGGCCTTGTCTCAGGACTCTGTCCTGCACAGCTGTGCTATTTTAGCCCATCTATTTTATCAGAACATTAACAAGCCTCGTGTTAACTCTGAACTGCGCACATACAGGAAGACAGACATTTATTCATATTTTCCACCAATCAAATGTAATGCGTCTGTGAACAAGTCAGTTTATTGCAAGTAAATGTACTTATACTTAAGATCATGAGAAGATTCTAATCTCAAGCAAGACAAATCAATTTCACAAACTTAATTCACACAATGCAAATAAATGCTTCACATTATAGACATTTAGATTTTCTTTAAACCTTTTTATTTAGAGATTTTTCTGGTAAGGAGATATACCATAGGAAAGCAATTTCACTGGCAGTGAGGTATGTATATACTCTACCAAAATACTCCTCTTGTTTTAACTGCTTTTAACTTTATTTACATATAAAGAAAATATCAATGCATATCCTTGGCTTAACTACAGTATCTGTTACCCTATATGAGTAAAATGAAATGTTACTTTGCATACAAAATTGATTTGTAGAGGAATCTGATTTGATTTAAACAAAAATCATGTTCTGAAGACAGTTTAAATGAACAAACACAATTCATCATGACCAAGACACCTGCACCATATTTCCATCCTCACAGCACATTTATTTCAGTAATTCTGTAAGTAGGTCCTTAGCATGAGCATAGTGTTACAGTTTTCATACATATAATCACATCCAAAACAAGCTCTAAAATTTAAGTTGTAAACATTCTCTTCATATGTAGAAACATTTCAATCTGCTTTCGAATTTTCTAAAATGATCAATCGTTTAAACAGAATTATAAATGAAAAGTCTACTCTAACCGTGTAGTGAGCAATGCTTATTAGTACATTTCTACAGTGTTAAATAAAATAGTAGAGAGGCAAACTTCTGTAAGCAAGTCAGACTTTAAGTAAATCATCATAAAGAAACAAACTTGTTAACAAAAAGATGCTTTGTAATAAAGAAAGTTGGATTGAATCTACTATGATACAAAAACATAAGGGTAAATACCATCTTTGTTGACAAGTAGGAGGTAGCATGGATGCACCACTTTATTGTCAGTGAGAAATGCAACTGAAGTAAAGAATATTTCCTTACCACAAATTTCCAGTATTATGTACATATTTCTCTTAGAAATTTGTTTAAACAAGTTTCCCTCCACTTTTTAGTACAAAAAGCCTCATGTGATTTAAAAAAAACACTTACACACCTAGATAGAATAGTACTAATTGCCCTATTTGAATGAAACAGTCTCTTGAACTATGAAGTACATGATATTTAATGCCCTAAGTTGAGTAAATTGTATTAGCAGTTCTTGGTATTATACAAAACACTACATACATACAAACAAAATATAATAATATCTTATTTTACTATGTAACTCTTTTTGGAATAAACAGAGCCTTGATTTGGGTAACACTGAAGAGAACATGGTTTCTTTGTTTTATTAAAATCTGTCTTTTAAGTACCCATGTGCAACAATTTAAAAATGGCTGCCATACATGTAATGGTCTTGTATTGATAGTGAACACAGTAACTGACAAAAACATAATAAACCTTAAAAACACATCTTCCACCCTATATAAAATATAAAGACTACTTACTGTAACTGTTAAGTATTCAATTTATTTTGATGTTACTGTAATCCACTTCCTCTATTTTCCTGTCTTTAGCATTTATAAACATAATTTAGTGTAGCAATTTATTTTAAAAAATGACAAAGTATTTCAAATTTACATCCAATTAAAATTTAAAATGTTTCCTTGTTCTATGATGCTGCTTCTGCCATCAGTAAAGAAAATGAAGTTTCAGTAATTGAAGCAGGCTTTTTAAGTAGTGATGTGACTTCAACCATGCCAGCTCCAGTCCGTGGAAGATTTGCGTTGACAATGTGTCGCTGCAAGTGCTTTATCCAGTCTTCTTGAACAGACAAAGGTCCTCGAAAGACCAGACCACAAAACCTATGCAAATATTAAAATTAATCCATCAAGATATATCTAGCTCTACTGAAAAATTATAAAATAAAGACATTAAGTGGAAAGTCTTAATTTTCTTGAAGTTCGTTTCTACATATTTTAGCTACAAATCTTAGTAATTGATTTCATTTATAGTAACTGTGAGCATACACCCCCCACAGTTTATACAACTCACACTCTTAACATTTTTAATGCTAGCAGTAACAATCTGTTGTTCTTATGTAAGGTTTCTTTTGAAGGACAGAATATTACTCAGACATGATCAGATTTAATAATGATCATGATTTTAGCTAGAGAAACAGCTGGCAACCCAATACCTGAGTATGACTGATTCAAGTCCTCTTGTTCAAATTAATGAAAATAGGCAACTGCTTCCCCCCCTTATTATTCAATTTAATCACAAACACATTTACAGGATACAATCTTAAATCTTCTTATGACTATAATTATCAAGCTCTTAAGAATGTGTTCTTTCAATTAAAATAACCCTATGTACCTGCATCTGAGTATGTAAACTTCATCAGCACTATGAGGTAATGGCAGCATTTTTTTCTTGCTTCCAGATCTTGACCTTGACTTCTTTTGCTTACAGTCTAAAGCTAAGGAGAGAAATTTCCATATGTGAAAGTGATACTTCAACGAGTATTAAACCAGAGACATTTAGTAAGCATCCCCTATAGCAGTAGTGAAAAGACATCTACCTCCTTGTTGTCTGTCATTTAATTATAACGTAAATCCAAAACAGTTACAGTGTGCTCTAAGAAATTTGCTGGCAAAACACGAAGCTATTTTTTTTTTTAGTTTAGCACAGTGCTTGCTCTTTAAAAGACTAGATAATTGACATTCAGCATTAACCTGTTGTTTTAGTATCAGCAAGCACCTACTAACCTATTGCGGATTTATACAGAAGCAAAGCACCATTGGAAATTTCCTTTCATGCATAAAACGCTGTCAAAATCTTGGAACTTGTTTTGTAGTTCAAGTACCATCATAAGACCACTCATGTTCAACCAAGTTACAACTTCACGAGGTTGTAGCTTTCAGTCAGTATAATCAAGAATTTCTAGTTTGAATAAAACACCTGCCATTTGTTTTCAACATAAAGTTTGTCCTTTTATTCTAAGAATTTCAAATGAAGCTTCCCCCTTACCTCTGTCTGAATTCTAATGCATCTTACAAAAATCATGTATTAATCCTTGGCAGTGGGAGCTGGTATTAGGACAATCAACAGGGATGGCAAGGCCACTTTTTAAATTCAGTCTAAGCGTTTGAAACTATGTATGAAAATAATGTGTTTGAACAGGAAACGCATAGCAAATGGGTTCAGTTAGCACTGAGGTCTGTACCTCCTATAAATAGATGTAATAGCAATCTGTAACAAAACCTGGAGGTTCTAAGAAGCAGCCAAAGTTGGGGGGTGAGGGTATTAAACTGAGTTAATATTGTTATGATGGAAACAGCTGATAAAGCTCAAGAAAAAACTAGAAGTTTTGGACTGCTAGAACTGAGAAGTATATCTATAGCTACACTGTATTTCAAAACACAAGACACCGACACTAGAACTCCACAGAAACCTGAAAGACAGTAACAAGTGGTATTCTTGATACCAAAGGCATAATGCTATGCTACTGAAGCATCTTAACAGCAAAATTAAAAAAATCATTACACTTGTCTAAGTTTTGACTCCTGTAATATAAAACAGAAGAATAAACCTCTTAGTATTCTGAAGCATAAGACATCATCTGGTGAGGCAAAACATGCTGCTTTAAAGAACACACAGTCTTGATTGCATCCTTCATTTTTCTTAGGTCCTCCAAATGAGCACCTCTCAAGCTTTTACCCTGTAGCCAAACTTTAACTTGCAGATACACCAGACATTTCCCAGTTCCATCCCCAGATTTAAAGATTTCTACAGCATCTAGAAAAATTAGAATGAATTTTTGAGGTTTAAATGTACCAGAGCACTAATCAAACAAGTAGAAAGCAGATACCAACCTAAAGAGACTTCCTTCAGTCCCTGGGTCAAGCCATCATTAGGAAGATGTGGCTCAATAGCATTTTTTCTGATAGCAACAATGAAAGCAGTCTGGATATAAAGGCAGTAGTAACCCAAGGTGGCGGGGCAGAGAGAGAGAGAGAAATGGCCAAGATAGCTTCTGGAAAAGTGAATAGGTAAGGGATTCTTAATGCTTTATGCTCTCATCAAAAGCATATTCTTCATATAATTAGGAAGAAAAAAGCTAACTATCTTTCAGTCTGTAGGAACTACCAAGGAGTATAAATATTTTACATACCACAACATCAGTAAAAACATCACCAGAAATGTAAGCAGATAAAATACTGAAACCCAGACACCCATTCTCTGAAAAGAACTATTTGCACGAGGGCTGACTTATCTGAAGCAGTTATTACAGCAAAAGCTTTGCCACTGCTGATTTTGCAGAACATAATGGGAAGGAGGGAAACAGAAGTCAGTATTATTTGAATGCAAACACATCCATGAGTTGCATCTGATGTCAATTAGTTGATGTCAGCTGATATGAGTTTAAAAAAAAAAAAAAAAAGCAGTAGCCAGAAAGCTCCTTCTAGAGAAACCTACATGCATTTGAAAGAAGAACTAGCTTATTTCCTTCATGTTGGCAAACTTAAGACATTCATTCCCATCAAGAAATTTGATTCTACTCACATACATCCCAAGCATTTCAGAGAGCTTTCCCTTTCTTACTAGACCTGAATTGGTCTTCTGCAACAGAGTTCCTGAAACCTAATGGGGATGGGTGGGTGGGTGTGGTGTGTGTGTGATCTTCTAAGAAAATAACCATCTAAACTACTGTACAATCGAACAGACAGCAACACAAACAGAAACTGCCATAATGTACCAGGAGAGGTAGCTTCTACTTCCTTTAAATCTACCTTTTCCAAGAACAATGAGAAAACAAGGAAAACAAAAGAATGGGCACCTTCTCTGAGCCATTTACGACAGAGGCTCTAGATAGAGAAATTACAAAACAAAGAACAGAAAGTATCACAGTAAAAGACATCAAGAAAAAAAATTCAGATCACTCAATGCATTTTCAGAGTACCTTAGCGAAGATCGGAAGTACATCTGACCAAGCAAGAAGCTGTTACAAAAGATAGAAAATACTAAGAATATTAAACCTGTGTTCTGCAAGGAATATTTCTTTTTTATTCCCTCTGTCTTTTGACCTAGTGAACATACTCCTTCACGTTTTAGGGGGCACAAAGCAGCACAAGTACCTTTTGAAGTTACTCCAATGAAGCGGGAAAGTAAGTGGAGAAAGAGTAGTAACATCTGGGTAAAGCTGACTGAAAGCCATAATTCCAATACCGGTTATCAGAGACATGTACCAGTAACTGTCACATTAATTTCATTTTTGTCTATTCAGAGAGTAGCAAGTTTAAATGAAGTCACATGCACACACTTCAGTGCTCTGTTGATATACTTGTAAGTGCTTGCAAGCATCAAGTCACACCATTGCCTTACCCGTAAGAAAGCATAGCCATGTTCTGACCAAAACTCTGTTACTGTTCTTCCAATGCCTTCACTGTAACAAAGCATGACCTCCTCAAAAATTATGTTTTAGCCCTTTCAGGAAGAGACCAAGGATAATTTAGCTCTAGTAAGCTGCATGGAAATTGCAGCAAATTGCCAGAGAGAGGCAGGAACTATCTACCATTAATGCCTACTTTGTGGCTACCACAGCTCCAAAACTACCATCCTTCATTCTCCATAAAGGCCCAATTTTTTTGGAAGAAGCCTCCTTCCTTCCAAGTTTGGCCACCTGGTGTTTTCTAGTTGCTATTCCAAAAACTTTCTGTAAACAGCCAGTTACACCACTTCATCAAACCTCTGATACAGCATGACAGAGAAACAACCCATTTAAAATAAAAGACAATCAAACTTTGGAGGAATCTCCTTGAGTCACTCAAGCTCAATTTCAGAGCACAGTATTTAGAAAAACATATGCTAGGTAAAAAGGCTGCATATAAAAACCTTCTTTACCTCTGCGACCACTTATCAAGACTACAAGCAGATGGAGATAGGAGGCTAAGATGAGCATGCCTAAGACAACATGAATTAGAAAAGTCACAGTTAGAGGTCCTTCATGCCATGACATTTGGTCTGAGGTTCAAACTTAAAGTGCATCTATGCTAATTTGCATGCTCCGCTTCTTGATGTCCCCCAACATGGAACACTTCTCATTTCAGACTTCATTACTTTTGTCACAGAGTATGTAAGCTAACACAAGCTGAATAATTGCACACATAAATGGATCTAATTAATCATTTAAAAACACTGCCAATTAAAAAGTAAAAAATTAATTAACTTTCTTGTATATTTATTCACTAATTTTTCAAATTCAATCACTGCTATCTATCCTCATCATTACTGCACAGTAAAATGCATTAAGCCCCCCCCAATGCAGTAATTTGCTCCCCGAAGTATCTTATAGGATATTAAAAATTAGCTCATTGTGCCAGTTGACCAGTTGTAATTGTAACAGCACAGAATAAGACACATAAAGCCAGTAGATCTCAGACTTCTGCTGTAGCTGCATACACTTCCACAGTAAACTTTCCGAAGCTACAGTTTTGACAAAATGGTATTAGAAATTATTTGGAAACATAGTGGCCGCATTAACTGCTATCTCAGTCATACTGTTGGCTCAAAGGCCAGACTCCTTGCTCTGTATTTTATTGTTCTCTTCCAAACTTCTGAAAAAGCAGTTTCCATCTACAGAAGGAAAGACCAAAGAAGAGAGTGGTGATTCCCAAAAGATGACAGCTGGTAAGAAGAGACTAAGTGTGAAGAGTCAACAAAGACAAGATGTAAAAAGCCAGGGTGCAAGAGAGTATTGAGAGACTTCAGGTGGGAAGAGAGGCCCAGAAGGAAGAAAAGGAAGGAAGTGGATATACAACTGTACCAAGAAGAGCAAGATTCACTTTGAAGATTTTGCATAGGTCTGTCCAATGCTCTAAAGATAATCAGAAGAAGCAAGTTTGCCACATGCTCTGAGAAACATTAATGTGTTGCTATTCATCAAAACAGGTATAAAAGGAAATTGGCATCTACTCAAGATGAGCAATTAAATCATTACATTGTTCAAAACTGGACTGCATAACACAAAAAGAAAATAAAAATTGATGTTCCAGTCAGACATTTGAAGACTATCATGCAAGCACTAATACAAAAGCAATCAACTATCCAAATGAACCTAGACAGACATTTGCTATACAGTGGATCCGTACAGCATAACTACAGGCACAAATTAAGTTTAATAAACACTAACGTTGAACAGCCAACAGCCTAGAAAGTTTCACTTCTAGGATGTTTTTCTTGAGTCCATTCTCAAAATGTACCATGCTTAACTATGTCTATTATACTGCTAAAACTGTCAAGTCGCATTTGGGAAAAAAAAAAGGTAAGATTTAACTAAATATGATCAAATTACTGACTGAAGAAGTAGGACATCTGCTAGAAGAGCAGTACTGTAATAGTCAGTATCAAAAACATATGCAGACAAACTGAAAAACTGAACAGAAGACTAGTACGTAAGCTAATGTAGCACTAGGAAAGGTCTCACTTTGGTGATATGCAGAGATTACTGCACTTCCCTTATGAAACAGTAATGCCTAGATAGCTCCCATAACAATTGCCAATTAAAAGAATTACAGCATTCATGTTTACACACAATTATTTAATTACAGCAAGAAACTGAGACAAATATTTAATCAGTGTGATTTCTTTTCAGTAGTTATGTTTACTTTAGAAGATATAGGAAAGGCTTCATGAAAACAGAAGGAGGAGCCTGTATAAACATATCCTTATTGCCTCCATTAAGGTTCCAGGCTGAAGCCAACCTGAAGACATCTCAAAATTGCTCTCAACTGCAACCATTTCTTAATAAGAAAAACACATCTCCCCAAGAGTGACACTCATAGCAAAGTTTAAAACTAGTGTGTGCTAGTGAAATCTTGCATTAAAATAATTCTCTTCACAAAACTTATAAAGTTGAACATCAAATAAAACCACTGTTTCAAAGCATATTTTCTGGTCTACAAGCCTTGCATTGAGCTTGCTCAAATGAAAAGTCAACGAGCAAAGTTTACAAACTTCGCAGAGTTACAACAGTTTTAATGGTAATGACTAAGTTAATACAAATATTCATTGGTTGCGTAATGTTATTGCTATAACTTAAGCCTAAGTCATTGGTTTCAGTGAAAGGCCTTTATCCACATGGTACAGGCTATTTATCTGGCTCAGCTCCAGCTTCTGAGATCAAAAGATACTTTTTTTTTAAAGTTTTGTTTCTAACCTTTTTTTTTAAGCTTTATTTCCAACCTAATTTTAAGCAAACTTCTAGGTCCAATGATACAAGACTTGGAAGCTTTCTTTCAGTTCTTTTAAGGAAGGTGGCAACTGTTCTGAGGAGTATGCTACTACTTCACTAGCAAAATACATTTCTTAAAGAAAACAAAGAAAAATCCCCGAAAGCACCATAACAAGCTACCTTCACTTCTTCCATTTAGCAAAAGGGAACCTGAGGTACAAGAAGCTTATCCAGGATCTAATCTCTTTGTACTATCTTGTTTGTCACAGTGTCTCCTCCACTGAATTATCATTAAGATTTCGAAGTGCAATTTAAATACATAGCTACTGAAAAATATTTCACCAGTAGGTATATATAAGCAAAGTAACTTACCACAGGGCTAATACCAATCATAGCAGTGGTAAATGAAGTCCACTATCATCATCTTTCTACTGAGTAAATACGAAAACTTTCAGAATCACTAACTAAAGGCATACGCTCGTGCACATGGATATTACTGCATCTGCTGACCCTTCTAAATCTACTTTGCTATAGCATTAACTTAGCATAACATAAGACCTGGCAGCCACAGGCCCAGGTTATAAAAATATTTCTTTTAGCCTTCTGCAGAGAAAGCCTGAAACTCAGTTTATTTGTCATTCTTAGCATAATGAATTACATCTGCAGACAAAAAAAAAAAAAAAAAAGGATTATGCACTTTTCCAAAGCATTATGTAAAAGTCTGTGCTTGTTGACACAGAAAACATGGTTGCCCTTCTTAATTACTGAATATTCCAGACTTTGTATCTCCAAATTTTCCTCACTATATTCTGTCTCTGCTCCCCAATTTGCTGTTGATCATACGAAGTCCCACTAATCTCAGCCACAAACCAAGTAAACTTAGAAATTGCCTACAGCCAAGCAAACTGCAGGTTTCTGGAAAAGAGTCAAAATATGGAATATTAGAGGAATTTCAAAATAAAGTGTGTTTTAATAAAAGACATTCGTATCAGTGCCAAATGCTGTACTACACTCACTCCATGTCGGACCACATAGTTTTTGGATTGCGAGCCAAACAAGAAATGAAACCAACTACATACAATATGTTGTTAGAAATACACAAACTGTAAAATTACTTGCTTTTCCTATTTTAACTACAGTATTCTTAGTAATTATACGTACTAGACTGTAAAAATTACTTGCTGGTTTGTTGGGTTTTGTTTGTTTGTTGGTTGTTTTTATATTTTTTTTAGGTACTTTTAAACACTTCATTAGAAGGCCAACTAGCTGGTTTGGAAGTTATGATATTGTAGAATGAATTTAAGCGACCATATCTTAGTTTTGCTTACATACCTTAAGTGTTGGATCCAAAATAAATGAGTAAGAATGAAAATCAGACATGAGAGTGGACAACAGCAACATACCTTTTCTTACAAGTTGCTGAAGTTTTATGGCAAATAAATTGTTTACCAGCAGAAGCTTCAAAATTATTTTGAATTAACATATGCTTTTGCCCAGTCTGATGAGGAAAATGTATCATAGACAGACTTGCTTTTACATCTGTAACAAAACATACCTGTCCCAGTCAAAAGTCCAGCACTCTTCTTTCGTGCATAAGCGCGTAAGTGGTTGGACAGGCTAACAGCACTTGTAAACGTCGTATTGCAATGCACACACGTTCTAAGCTTCACAGGCATACCTATCATTCAAAAGAAAACTATAATCCAGCTCTCTTCAAAAAATGAAATTCTCAAAGCGTTGTAAAAAGTTTTCTGCAATAAAGATGGTTTAAAATATATTCACTGCATTGACGCAACTGTTTAGTATATTAGAAGGATCCAAGTTAACCGTTATTAGTTTTCCATGTAGTGCTTTAAGCCAAACCATGTTATTTGAAAAAGAACAGAAAGGAGGCAACTTGAGCCCGTTAGGCTACTCTGCATTTAATACCTACTATCAAGTTCCTACAGATCTCCACATTATGAAGCTCTAATCCCAAAATGCAATCCTGCAATTTGAATAGCACAATTCTGTTGAGAAATTTCGGACCGTGCAACATTTCCAATAAAGAGAATTTAAAAAGTCTAGTTGACAAAGTGGTAATTAAAAGTGTTTTACCCATAAGACTGAAGCGCTCAATGCTAAATTAGGCTGCTGTTGAAGGCTTGGAGAAAAAGGTGGTAAAACACACCACTGAACAGCTGTTAGACAAAACATTTTGTTCAGTGCATTTTCTGTTCATTACTTTAGATGCGCAATTGATAATGAAAGTTAATGATTTGAAGTTTTTTGCTAAAATCTTTGTGCTAAATAAATGATCAACAAAGCAACATGCCATTTATCACAGGAAAACAGTGAAACAATACTGAACTCCTCACTTACCAGACAAAGAAACCATTATAACTTATCCCCTGCTCAACTTCACCATAATATTTCTCCCTTCATTTTACCAAAGATAGATTGTTTTGGTCAACTAATATTTCAAGTTCTCTACTAATAAATTATTAGAAGAATTAATAAAAAAGCTAAAACTACTCAGCTGGAAAGCCTCTGTCTGCAGGAAAGAAAGAATCCTATTCTCCAGCAGCCCACAGAAGACATGCTGTTTTTTTTCAGGCAAGTTACAGAAGAAGAACACCTGGTTGGTAAAAACTTTTTTAAAAACTAAAACCAGAATTAGAAATATTTGCCTTTTTAGGAAAAAGAGAAGAATTTCAACTTGATGTTAAATATTTTCTTATTAACTCAACTGGCACAGTGCGTTAGTTGTCAAATTCTGTTACCTCAGCCACAGATAATTACAGGGCCCCATTCGTAACTGTTAGTACTATGCAAGCATATGTTTTTTTTTACCTGGTTGTTCATCACAACCAAACAGGCACTACCTAGTATTCAGCGGTGAATATTAAACAGAAAGCATTACACAGTGTCAGGTTTGGCAAGCTATTCCTTTAGCATTGTTTTTCAAATCATTAAGCCTGTCAAAGATACACTTCCTTTATTAAGCAATCTCCTGTCTTAAAGGACAACCACAGACGTCCAGAAGACATTAAATGTAATTCTGTTCCACCTCTACTATGTCATTTTAGAAAGCCACCTTTGTAAAGAAATTGATTGCCACGCTTTTGTAGTCCCCTAAAAGAACTTCTGAGCACATTGGATTGTTGTCGGTTTTATTTGTTTAAAGGAAGACAAGAACATAGGTGAAAAAGTAGTAGGCACTGCCAGTTTTACTAACCTGCACTGGGTAATAACAAGAAAACGAACAGAACCAAAAAAAGTCAGGGGTATAAAAATAAGATCCTGCTCCTCAATCTCAAGAATCCTGCAGCATTATAAGGTGGTGTCCAAACAAGAAAACAGGTAAATGCAAGCTCTACATACACATTAAAAAGGATGTTGTAAGAATTCCCCAAGACTAGAAATAACTCTTATGTGACAAATAGGTTAAAAACATCACTCTAAAAGCCTGCTCTATTAGTATACAGAGTATCTACAAAGTTGATTATAGAATTGTTTCATTAGCACAATTCTCAGTGGAGGGGCAATCTCTGTCCGTATCAGTCAGGGGCTGTGCATTAGAAAGCTGCTGGCTACAACTGTATTCCAACAAAGCTTGAACCAGCACAGGTCTTCACTCAGAATAGCCAGGCCCTAAGCAAGCATCAGTTTCTCACAGCAGCCGCAGTTTTGAAACAAACAAGAATTAATCTATGTTGTAAGAGTATGTTTGCCTAAAATCATCCAAATTAGTTGACAGTGATTCACCAATTTGGAATATTATGCATTTATAATGGTACCAACAGTTCTGTTAGTTTGAGCAAATGCTGCTTTGCACAAACCTCAAAATTTTAAATTAAGTAGTTCCCAAACCAGCTGTTTTAATGCCTAGAAACAGTGTTACAAGCCCAAACATTTCAGAACTGTTAGTCTACCAAATATGCACAGACACTTCAACTTGTTATTGCAGGATGTGTCTTCTTCCCTACTGAAGCTCATTTTGTGTCCACTTTGAAATTGTATGCCCAGCCATATGCAGAACAGGAACTATGTTCCATGCAAAAACCCCTCAGTGCTGCTGAGGGTTTTTTTCACTTTAGGAAAAGCATGTCACAAAAATTTGCTGTGCTACCTCTTGCAGTCAGTGTCCTCTGGAAATGAAACAAGAATTAAATGAACAGCATCCCAACTAAAATACTCTGCATTTGTACATTTTCTATGAATTAAAGGATTCTTTGGGATGTTGTCAAGACAGCTAGAAACATCTTCTTACCTGACTGCATAGTCAAGTCCATTTTTTGTGGCTGATACATCAATGGACTGTCTTCATTTAATGGAAGAACACATTTCTGAACAAACCTCTTTCTTGCAGTTTGATTATGAATTTTTTGAGGAGAAATATCAGGATTCCTTTCTTCTCCTAACCTCTTATTTTTCAGGAGTTCTATCAGTGTAAGCGACTGACTTTTTTTTTCACCATGTAGTACTGCTTTTGTTTCATCACATTCATTTAGGAAACTCAGCCCTTCTTCCTCCGATGCAGACACAGATGTATCTTCAGTCTTTAGGCCATTATGGTATGCTTCAAGAGGTATAACATTCTGAGATAAAAAGTCATCATTTGATGCAAATTTCTGAGCAACAAACGGTCTGGGAATAATGCGGCGACTGTTCAAAGCCTTTAGGATTTTTTCATACTTCTCTTCGTTTTGCATCATCTCATTCAGAACACAGATTGGAGACTTGTGTGCGTCCCACTTGGTTTTGCCAAGTCTCTTCAGGTGTCCTCGCACATGATTAGACAATCCAATTTTAGTATCAAACCAGCCTCCACAGAGCTGACACGTATGCTCAGAGGAAGTTTCAGATTTCTCAATTGCTACAAAGAAAATAATTATCATTTTTTTTTACAATTATATACAGTTAAACATTACAATAGCAAATCACAAGGACAAGAGAGGCTTTACAACAAGATAAAGCAAGTCTTGTTTAGTGCTCAATAAATCCCTTTGTCCCCTCTACTTCAGACCCAAATTAAAAAAACCAAAACAAAACAAAAAACAACTTACCTTTTCTAACACGTTTAACAGGAGTTCCTGTTCCAGTCCTTTTAAAATGTTGCATTTTGTCACTTGTTGCTATCTGTTCTGGTGAAACAACATGACGGGCTTCATAGCTTAGTCCAGCTCTGTGAAGATGTCCTCTGACATGATTGGACAATCCAACACCTGTTTCAAAGGTTGCTGGACAGTATGGGCAGGACTTCTTTTCAAGCGACAAATCAGTCCAATGGAAAACTGAGTTATGCTTTGGCAATGCTGATCCTACATTTTCTAAATTCTGAGGATCATGCAAATCATGCAAGAAGTTACTACCCTCAGCATCTTCATAATACTCAAAATAAAAGCCATCATTCTGCTCATAACTAAGTGAAGATTTATCACCAGCTTCATGATCTTCCATTTTACCTTTGAATATGGGGAATAGGTTTACATGCTCTTGATTAATATCACTGTAAGATTCATCCTCCACAGACTGTGTAGTGTAATCACATAGTTCAACATTATCCCATGAACTTTCATCCTCCGTTTCATAGCTGTCTTTTTTTTCAGCAGAGTTAAGTTTCTGTAAAACAACAACAGTCATTTTATGCAGAAAATCTGGATAGCAATCCAAATCATCTCCTGTAACAGAGCCTTCCCTCTTGGATTCTTTAACCACTCTTTTTACAGCTACATGCCTACGATCTTTACAGCCTTCTGCCCTTTTGCAATCAAGATTATTTGAATCCATGACAAAACAATTATTATGGGGACTACTTGATGAAGAAAATAAATGTAAAGAACTGACAGAGTTGGACTCTTCCTTTTTTAAATGCAAAGGATAAGAGTCACTAGATTTTTTAATCATCCTGTAGTTTTCATATTTGTGTCTATATAAATAATTACCGCTTGTTTTGACACTAGCTTTCTGCTTTGCTGCTTGATGAAAACATTTAGGTTTCTGGTCAATGCTATTTCTAATCAAAAAGGTCTTGTTTGTAGAATTTAGATTGCACACACTTACAGATGACTGTGAAACGCTTTTCCGAGCCTTCTGTATCCTGTAGGGTCTCTTGTGAAGTTTTGCGAAGTTACTGGACTGTGAAGTAGAGCCAAATGATCTTTTTACATCCTGTTTTAAAACAGAGTTCTTTGGAAAAGTAGAAGATTGTTTGATCAACTGTTTTGTCCTGCTACCAAAATCTAAAGATTCTTCTATTATGCTGCCTTTCCTTTTTTCTAGTCTAAGATGGCTACCAAAGGGATCAATGCATGATGCTGGGTGCAAATATTCCACGTGTTTTTTCAAAATGCTTCTAGCTGAAGTAGTAAATGGACACATCTTACACATATATGTTGATGACTTTTTTGAGGATCCTAAATACGGATCTTTCAAGGATGACTTTTTCTGTGTTCTCCTCTGGGACATGTCGCTACCAATAATTGAACATTTGACTACTGCTCCATGAGCGATCCCTCGATGGCATTCCAGTTCATTTTCTGTCACAGCCATGAAATTGCATTCCTCACAGCAGTAATACCTTTTATCTTTTTCATGGGTCTTCGCATGCTGCACAAATGTTTTGGGACAATTGGTACCAAATACACACTGTGGGCACTGTAACCGTGCACTCCTACCCTCATCCTGAAGTTCTTTCAGCTCACGGATTTCTTCCATCAGTTTCTGCCTTCTTTCCTGGTGAATTATCATATGTTTAAGAAGTGAATTACGATCTCGAAATGTCCTTCCACATTCCCTACATGCATAGGGCCTGGGAACATTGAGATGTCGGAAATGACTGTTCCCATCTAAATGGTACATCATATGCCTATGCAGATGTTTCTTCTCCCTAAAATTCACATTGCACTTTGTACAGGGATAAAATGATGGTTCATCAGTACTGAAAGTAGATGGCGATTCAGAATCATTCTGTTCACATTTATTTTTTAAAGGATTAGAAAGAAAAGTGCTAGTGTGAACAGGAGAAGTATCTTCTGCACAGTTACTAGTGGGACTATAAATGAGCTGCTGGATAGCATCAACAGCTTCCAGCTCTTCATCTGTGGATTCAGGCTTTACTTTACTCAATGAATATTTTTGTGGTTCTACTATCTGTATCTCCTCATTCTGCTCTAAGAAGTCAACAGTTAATAGTTTTGATTTACTAGGAATACAACTGGTATCACCAAAACAGTCTTCAGTATAGCGTGTTATTTTACTAACATCCATTTTCCTTTTTCGCTTTTTTTCTAAGCCTGCTTTACAGTGAATGGGAGACTTCTCTATTGTTTCTTCATTTGTCATAAGAAACTGTATAAACTCTTTTTGTGGATCCCAGCTGGGATCACATCCCGATCTGAAACCACCTGTACCTGAGGAAATGCCTGTTAATGTATCAACACAATCATCTTTTACTAGTAAATTTTTATCATCCTCACAAACTTCTACTTGGCCTACTAAAGTGCTATCTACACTATTTCCTACTGATTTCTGTGAATCACAACCAATTGAAGCAGAGGTAGGTAGATTTTTAATGGAATGAGTCAGGTTCTTAGCATGTGCTACATCAGGTAACAAAAATAAAACTTGGTGCTGATTTGATTTCTGTGTTGTACTCTTTGCAGGCAGCTGAAGATCATGAACCACTGTCAAAGTTGAGCAGGAATCTGTGTGATGACCTACAGGCTGTGCAGTGGTTAATGAAACACTGCCTTTATTCATAATGGAAGTCTTAGTTGAGGTGGAGTGTGAAACTGGTCCATTAACAGCAGTTCCTCTAGACAAGATAAAGTTTTCACTAGAAACAGTAGGAGCACCAGTGTGTATAAATAGAGAAGTCTGGCCTCCACTTAAGGCTTTTTCAGATCTGTCCCTTGATAGCTCCTCAGGCAGAGTCAATGTATTGTTCTTCTGAAATGACGTGTTGCTCTCTTGTGGTTTAGGAATGCCACCTTCTTCCTCAGATATGAAATTATCATCACATAGGATTTCTTCCTCTTCTTTAGCACCAGTGACTTCAGTATTTATTTCTAAATCATCCATATTGCTGGTCTGTCCATTAAGTACATTTACACTAAAAAACAAACAAGAAAAGAATCAGGCAATCACAGAAATAATGGCAATTTTAATTTACAGTTTTCTTCAGGATCACCCTTCTTCATACTCTAATCTAAAAATATGTTTTGAACTTGTTAAAAATGTAATTTTTTAAATTTAGGATATTAAAGACATGTTTAAAATTAACCGATGAAGTAATTAAAAAATTATACCTTTTTGCTATGCTATATTAACAACCATACAGCAAACTAGTCATTGCCCACTATCACAGTTCAAAAAAGCCTGAACACCCATACGCAAGCAAGATGGGGGGAATGAGATTGTCAAAAACTGTGCAAATACATTCTACAAGTAGATTAACATAAACACAAGAGTTTATCTTTAGTTGTTTTCTAAAAGTAAAACAAGGCATCTGCTAGTAATTTTAGTGATTTTCAAAAAAAAAAGCAAATCATACTTCCCTTTAGCACCCAGGAAACTAAAATAATCTTTATGTATCAAGGTAGCACTTTTTTCAAAGTGCTTCTATACAACTGACCTGATGCTACACAGAAGCCTGCAGAAGTGTTAACTTTAGTATTAAAGGAGAAAACACAACTAAGCTGATTTTGAACATCTGATTACTGATAGAGACATAGCAAAGAATCAAACTCACTGAAGAAATTAAATGTCTTCCCATTCCCTTCTTACAAAAGGATTCTCCTTGCTTTAAAATGAATCAGTCAGATCTTGGTTATGTTATAAGGCCATTTTAAGTGGTAAGCAAATCAAATAGCATCTTCTCAAAGGTGGGAAAAACCCCACAATTAGAAAGAAACATTTAATTAGGATTTACATACCAGAGGAAATCACCATGTTGAATCCAGAGCATGACAATAATAGTATCTGCTAGTACAGAGAACTACTACATATTGATTCCTTCTGGGAGACCTTGTGTACATAAATAAAAGTGACTTCCATTCATACACAAAATCATCTACGAAATGCTTAGTGACCACAAAAGAGTTGCCTACACGTGAAAAAATCAGTGTGTAATAAACAGGAGTGTGAACTTAAGTCTACCCTGGCATTTACCTCTTACATGGGTCCTCGGAACACAATAAGCATAAGGTATTTAAACACCCATCTAGGAGTTGGAAACATCTATCTGTATTTTACAGAAATCACATATTTTACCCTTAAAGAGCACTATTCATTTTGATCTTCTGGGGGATTTGATTCCTGCCATCACATACTTAGGTTCAATTACTAATTAAGATTTTGACTACAGCTCAGTTAAAAGGAGTCATACCTAGACTCTTTGAATTAAGATGTTATAACTCACAACTAATATCCATGGCTCCCTGCAATGGTCCTTCACCAAAATCAAGGAAGACCACTCTTGACATCCTTTTTTCCTAAGGAGAGAAAACAACCTGGTTAAACAACACCACTTTCATCTTTATACGTCACTCTCTAAAATGAATCCAGCATTTCTATTAGCTTTTCAATTCAACATTATGATAGCTATCCACACGATTCAAAGCTAGCTACAGCCTCATGGAAATTCTCTGTTACTGTGCTTGTTTAGTTTCAAATCAGCAAAAGGACAAAACAAATATTTTAACCTGCTTTAAGTTTGTAAAAACAAACCTTAATGTAATATGACTTATTTACTATTTTGAAGATAAAAGTAACTATATTTGGAGTAGAAATATAACGAAAAAATTTTGCCATTAAAAAAAATGTTTCCTTTGCTACTCAATCATTGAACTAGCCAATTTAGAAATACAGCTATGCTCGTGTCAGATGCATAATAAATGCTTAAAATATAGGAAATATTTTATTGTATTATTTATCTATAACATACCTTTATGCAAATGTTCTACCAGACACCCCAGTTTCTCATCTTCCCATTTCTTAGATTTTTGCATTTCTTTGCTGTTTTGAGGTGGGTCATTTTCTACCATAATAAAGACTTCCAATAAGATCACATTCAAAGCTATCATCCTAAAATGGTGATAATGCACCACCCAGCAGGAGTCTTTACATCATGTACATGAGTTAGAAACAGGCAGTGCAAACACGTACTAAGAATCTGTAACACAGAAGTCAACTAAAAGTGAAACCTCCAAGGATGCACAACAGCTCCAACAATTTTACAACTGAACAGTGGAAGCTTTTTACAGTATCAGGCAGCAGATTATAAAAATGTTCACAATAAGTTTAGAAGACACTTAGCCAGTTTTGCCTGATAGATGTGCGTTTTCCTTGTTTTATTACTGCAGAGGTAGACAAATGTATGCTCAGTCAATTTGAGAGCCTATATTAGCTTTTCTCAACAGGAAGCAACGTTGCTAACGAAGTGGTAAATTCAGTGTTAATGAGTGGCTTCACTGTTACCACCTCTGAGGTAAAATCTTCCATGTTCCAAGTTCCACCCATCTGTTCTGGTGTGAGGGGTTCAGAGGAAGAACAGACGCTTCCCATTTAAAGCAACTTCATCGGTACCCCCCGAACAGCAGGGAGGCAAACTGAGAATATCGTGCCTGCTTGGAGATTGCTATCCTCATTATCAGAACGGCTCCTGAAAACTTTTCACAGGTTTATGTGACGAAGAGAAAACGATGTTGCTCCACATACAAAACCATACTGATGCTAAATATTCGTGTTAAAGCTCAAGTTAAAAAGGTGGCTAGGGCACCACAGGATCACCTTTAAACTGAGACTCTCTTCAGAGTTGTCATGAGCAGTATCTAAAACATTACACTGTGCAATCTTGTAAGAGATTCCTTTCCATATTGTGTATTTATGGAGACTGTGAACTATTCCATATGGATCTGATTAGAAGTCTTCTATGGTAATACAGCTGTCCCTACAGATTTCAGTCTTTGAATCAAGCCTAAAATGCTTACTGTATCAATAATATCGCTGTTACATTTTAATAATTTTCTGCTAATTATCACATTTTTTCCAGCTATCAGGGTGGTAAAATTCACTATTTTACATGCAGGACAGTAAGAAAGCTAGCAGTTTTAACAGTGTGGTATTAAAGAAAATACATAAAATATCTTTTTACATTACAGTAATTTAGAGTCTTGTGATGACACTGAGCCAACATGCAAAACTTCATTTACAGTACCTACTCCATGTGTAGAAATTTATGCAGCAACAATGACAGGTGTAACTAGACACATGCAAGAGAACATTCCACACAATGCCACCATTTTTGAGGAAATGTTATCATCTAACTTGTACCATTCAGGAAGTGCAACACCCAAACTGAAACACTACCTAATTCAAACACTCTGGGGAAAAAAAATTAAGTTTTAAAATTATCTTATCTATACCACATCACAAATACAAAATTATTAATCCTGTCAAAATATTTGGTAATTAATCCTTACTTAGTGTATCTGAAAAATTAAACAGTGAGATCAAACTTCAAATTTGCTGCAAATAGTGCTTGTTATATCCTCTACCAGGGCAAGCACTATACAGTTGAGGTAATTTTTATTTTTATTTAAGCACACAGTGCAGTATACCTTGGAAATATGCAAGTGTAAAAATGGCAATGCTCAAAAAGCCTACACAAGCATACACAATCCCAGGCTCATACCTTTGAAACACACTTTATCTAAAAGGCTAGGCCACATTCAATTCAATTATTTCAGTTAAGCCTAGAATGACTGTAGTGCAGTTAACAGTGTTATTCCTGGTTAATGTAATACGCTATTTATTATATAGAAATTATTTCATATTCAAAAGTAGAAAACAACCAATTATTTAGCCAACTAAGCTACATTCCACCCCTATTTAATTAAGTACTTTTAAATTTACATAATTTTTAATATTGTTTTTCTTCATAAAACACCAGTTTTTAAAATCCTAATGAGTTCTACAGATATGCCTGTGGCCAGATAGTCTAAGCATTAAAAAAAGTGTAAGGTCAGATCTATCTTCAAGCTGACAGATCATAATTTAAATGCCTTAAGCTAATCTTACTGTCTCAAAAATCTTGAACATCAGTATTTTTGCAAACTATCAGCACTTGCTATAACACCCTTACTACACTACATCTTGAGGTTACTACAGAAGAAATGAGGTGATAATTGCATATTAACATAATTATTCGGTAATCCCTCTGAGCAAGCTTCCTAGGTCACTCAGTAATTCAGATTAGATGCAACCTTCCTGTCATCAGATCTATGCTGTCCACTTTTTGTTCATTAATAATTCTTTTTGATAGGAATGTACTTAATTCCATTGTTCTATGTACATTATTAATTATATTTATTATCAGTAGGTTTATGACATTTCCAAATTCTTATTTCATAATGACAATCGTCACTATGTAATAGGGTCACACACCAAATTAAGAGCATTGCCTTCATGCAATGCTAGTTCATTAAAGCTTACACTCCAGTGCTAAGTGTACTTACTACGCTTTGCCTAGTAGCAGCTGTAGTTAAAATTTTTTCTGTTTCTGTCACAAACCCCATGTTATTTTACAAGGATTTACAATAGATCTGAAAGCACACTGGAGCTGAAAAATTAAGATGGAAAAAATCTGGCTGAGTTTGTGAAAAGCATGAAGTGCTTTTATGTGTTTTGATATCAAGTTTCTCATTAAATTCATAAATATAAGCCAATGAGCTAAAACACAGAGCACAAAAACTTAAAAGCCACCTCCTAAATGGATTGAATTTAATCAGCCTAGTTAAAGTAAATGAAGAAATATAGTGTCTTTCAGCAATGCTGTAATGAAGGCAAAAATATACTTGTCCTGTGCTAAGTAACTCGTCGGAAGTCAAGTTCTTTAAGGAGATATGTGAATAACCATGACATTCAAGGGATTATTAAAATATTCAAGAGATAGGAAAGGTGTTTCAGGTTTGCACTGTTCCCACTTAGATTTTTCTTCAAGACTTTGTCATATAAGTAGACAAAACTAACAAAACCTATCATTTTATCCACAAGCATTCCTGTAATAAAGCTTTCTCAAATGACAGATTATGTTAACAATGATGAAACCAATGTCACAGATTTTTAGGCAACAAACAGCAGACCAGAGAGTGCTTAAGTACATCCTGGCACAGGCCTAAAGAGGCATCTCTTTCCATTCTGCCCCATTACGCAGCCTATTCCTTCAACAACTTAATCATGCCAAACGTCAAGCATGGCGCTTCCATCAGAAGTGGAATGTTTAAGAACCTTTTGAAAATGAAGGTTTGTACAGAGTAAGAGGAACTAGTAGTGTACTAGCATAAACCAGCCACATCTTGAGAAAAAAAATCAAGTTATTTAGAGGATACCTGCACAGTAATTTTGCCTCTTCCATACAGAAATGCACAGTTCGCACCTCCCGAGTTTTGGGTGTTATCTAGCAATATGAATACCCAAAGTCAATAAAAAAATCACAATACTTTGATCATTAGAAGAATACCTATTACTTGTTTTCCACTTTATCTCTTCTTAAAAAGCTATCCAGATCCACCCTTCAGATGGAAATAGAAACACAAAACCTGACAACCAACCAGAGGATGAGTCAGTGACCCACCTTGCCTTCCTCCAGCTTCTATTTGTGTTTGCAAATTAAGTTGTTGAAAATAACATTCCCTTCTGCACAGCAGAGACAATGACCATTTGTAGACTGCCTTAGCTTTGAAATCTACAAATTCACCTGAACATTTCTGGATTTTTTTTAAACTTCTATAGTGTAGAGACACCTTGTTTAATATGCACACCACCATGAATACTGCCCTCGCACACCTACATTACATACAAGTATATGGTTATTAATATAACTACAGTCTGAGGAGTTCCACTGAAAACTAGTTATCTTCAATTCAGATCCATAGCTCTTCACATGAAAACAAAACATCGGGAAAACTCTCATAGCTAATCAGACTCCCATATTCAAAATTATTTTTAAAGCAGCAAGAAAAATTACTGATAGGACACTAAGAAGTTGTATTATGCCTAAATAAAGCAATACAAATTTATTGTCACCCACAGTATAACCTTTTGTTATACTGTTGAAAGACTGAGTTGTCATACCTCCATGGAAAAGGCTGACCAAAGAGAAACTTTGAATCATAGAGGAGTCATCACACAAAACCAGCCCGTCTTTTCAGTAAGATTATACTTGGGAACATCAAGCCTGAAGCACACTTTTTCAGAAAAAGTTATTTACCTGAAACTTTATTTCTAATAAAACAATTTCTTCACAAGCTGTATGTCACATAGTAAGGAAAAAAAATATGTTTCCTTATAAATGTCAACATTTCAGAAACTTGGTTTCTGGTCTGAAATATTTAAGAGTGGTATTTCAATATCTCGCATGTGAAAGGAAACAATACACAACTGAAGAATGACAGTCTTACAATTCAGAAATCATAGAAGAGAATGCCATTACTGCCACTGGCCATTCTTAATCTTGTTCCTCTAATATTGATTTGCTTGGGAAAATAAACCAGTTTGTCACAATGGGGTGCATCATGCTAAAATTCAATACTGAAATCAATAAAATAAATGACAATACAATTTAAGTGTCACAAGAATCAGATGTATGACTTTAAAAAAAAATCTCTTCTAGTTGTAAGTGCTAATGCAGCAGTTTAAGATGGTTTCATTGGTAGAGACTTTTCAAAGTGAATTAGGTATTTCTAAAAGATGCCTAGCTAGTACAAAAAAACCCAAAAAAACCCGACTTTGAATCTGGTAACTTCAGAACAGTCACACAAGTCCACAGGCTTCCATACCTCCCCTCCTCCAGCATTCCACAACACTGTTCACAGAGGACAGCCAAGTACTTAAGTCTCCACGTTCCTGCAGCTCTTTGTCTAGTTTGGATTTTTAGTAATATGATCTAGTTTGAATTGCACTGCCATTAGTTTCTACTAAAGATGAGAAGTACAACAAAATATGGAACTTTCCTAAATGCAGACACACGGTAAAGACTAGCAGCATTCCAGTAAGACACAGACGTTTGAAAACACAGACTTAATGTTCTGTGATAATACACACTTCTCTCCAAAACTGTTCCCTTATGTACTTTTACATGCAGATATAAATTCTTTTCCATTATGTCAATCTGACATGCTCACACCTTTTTTTTCTCTCTAAAGAAAGTGAATGTTTGGGAAAACACTTTTCATCTCTTTCATTACCATTACCTGTGTTTTTCAGTCAAATGTATTCTTAAGCCTAAAGTATGGTAGCAAAAATTGCTTTTATCTAGATACAATATGACAAATAGTCTATTAACCACCAGCATTACAAAACAAAAAAGTTTCTCATTACAGTCTATAAATAAAAGCCCTGCTCCCATCCTTGTTGTGAGACAATATTTTTATCAGGCTGCCAAAAAATTGAGGGTTGTGATCAGTGGTACAAAGTGTAGCTGGTGGCCAGTAACTAGCGCTGTATCCTGGGGTCACTACTGCGTCCAACACTGTTCAACATCTTCATTAATGACCTGGATGATGGGGCAGAAGGTACCCTCAGAAAGTTTGCTGATGATACAAGACTGAGCGGAGTGGCTGATACACCAGTGGGTTGTGCTGCCATTCAGATGGACCTCAACAGGCTGGAGAAACGGGCTGACAGAAACCTCATGAAGTTCAACAAAGGAAAGTATGAAGTCCTGCCCCATGAATAACCACATGCACCAGTACATGCTGGGAAGCAGCTTTGCAGAGAAGTACTTGGTGGTCCTGTTGGACAGCAAGCTGGACATGAGCTAGCAATGTGTCCTTGTGGCAAAGAAGGCCAATAGTATCGTGGTCTGTGTTAGGAGTGTTGCCAGCACACTAAGGGAGTTGATCCTTCCCCTCTACTCAGCACTGGTAAGGCTACACCTGGAGTAGTGTGTCCAGTTCTGGACTGCCCAGTCCAAGAGAAATATGGAGCTATTGGACAGAGTCCAGCAAAGGGCTAAGACAACTGAGAGACTGGAGTATATCAGGAGGGGAGGGGAGGGGAGGGGAGGAGAGGAGAGAGATACAGAGTTAGACTCCTTCCAGTGGTGTTCAGTGATAGGACAAGCAGCAATGGGTACAAACTAAAATACATGAGTTTCCACCTGAAAACAAGGAAAATCTTTTTTTCTGTGAGAGTGACTGGCACAGGTTGCTTAGAGAGGCTGTAGAGCCTCCAACCTTCGAGACATTCAACAGCTGTCCAGACATAGTCCTGGGCAAGCTGCTCTAGGTGACCCTGCTTAACACAGAGGATTGGACAAGAGCTCCACAGGCCCCTTCCAACCTCAACCATTCTGTGATTCTGTTTTAGTACACTTTGCCACATAGTATCCCAATTCTTGCTTACTTCTCTTTGGAGTGCTCCATATGCTCAGACTATCCACTTTTTTCTTTCATTTCAAAATATCAGCAATATAGGCACAACAGTATTTTAATCAAAAAGAAGTTTCCAACCACTAACTTCGGATTTGTCATTCTGACAGCTTAACAAAATTACACAAAAATAATCAGGTATACAGCAAAAGTGCATTCTCTCTATCCCAAGTTACATAGAACATATTCACAGCAAAACTATAATTTGATGCCCCTCTCCCTTCTATCTCTCTTCCAGTGTTCCTGTTTTCCAGAGTTCTCTCACTAAATAAAATAATATTATTACTCACTAAGTAAAGTACTATTATCACACTCAAATTTATTAACAGGCATTTCCAAAGTACCCCCTCATTTTCTATTAGTTTTTCTACAGTTCAGGACTTTCCACAGGATTAATTCCTCTTCTATGTCACAATTTACTGAGATGCCTTGTAGATATGTCACACCTCAGAGGGGCCTAAAGATGCTGAATTCTCAGTGTTGGCTTTTCAGGCAATACAATAAAAGTATTTCCTCCTCATGGGACCCCTCCCACCAGCAATACTCTGTTATAACAGTCACAGTGAGTGAGACATTTCACAAAGAACACAGGCTTAGGAAAGTACCTGCATTCCTCCAGGCTCTAGTCTCACCACTACACTCCTTACGTGGGAGATAATACTAAAACGAAAGACCTGCTGTCATTGCAAAAGATTTTGGCTTGCAGAGAAGAGGAAGTAGTCTCAACATTGAGCCATATGCTGTCAAATTACTGTGCTATACATTGGAATTAGGCTTTCCTTTTAGCAAAGCCAATTTAAGCAATCCCTGCCTTCCTCCACTCCCCCATGTTCACACTTTTTCAACAATTTCATTATCCAGTTTAAAAGGCTAGGACCCACACACTTGCTGAATTGGCACAACCGAGAGGCAACAACTATGAGTAAGGGCACAAACTTTTACTAGTTTTGTCGACAGAAGAATCTACTGGGGAATCTTTTCCTAAAATTTGTTATCAATAAGTAAAAAACTTAAAATGCAGAGAACATTTCAGAAGAGAAAAAAGAAGCTTTGGCAGTCCTCTATTTAACTGTAAGAGACAACATCATATGAAGAACACTACCGTGAAGCAAATTTTATGTTCTAAAATTACTTGAAGCACACTACTCAATCGAAGTAAAATGCTAGAAGTGAATGCTAAAATAATTCAACTGGGGAACATTAAATATATCTTCTGAGAATACTATTAACACAAGAAAAACTCTTAAATTACATATTAGACATGATAGCTAGATTTTCCATAGAGACATACAAATGCAAATCCTTCAAGTAGCTTAAATGAAAAGTATTTTCATTTCTAAAACACATCACTAACTTTTAGAAATTAAAAAAAAAAAATCTACTCCCCCTTAACCCACAGTTTTACAAAAATCAAGTCACTTTATCTGCTCAGAAACAAGTCCTTTTGAAGCCAGGTACTGCCACCAAGTGGTGGTGAAACTCTGTATGCATACCTAATTATTCCCCACATGTAGAGCACACAACTGAAAACATTTCCCCAGCTGCCAAATATGAGCAATGATGTACTAACACAAAGACATTTAAAACTAATCAATCAAAGCAGAACCAACAGAAATTTTGCATCCAAATCTAAAACTGACTTTCAATTTAAAACAAAGTTTTTTCCTACAATTCAGTCTTTTTGTTCAGCCACCTTTTGTGAGTAGTTGGGTAAAGAACCCTTTCTTCCAATACAAATCCAATATGTATCAACAAACCGACTCTAATAATTAGGTTTTTTCCGTAACTTTATACAAATCCCCAATGATTACAACTACATGGCCACAGAAGCCTTATTTTTACTGTAATCCCAAATTTCAGAGAAAGGTGAATTCAGTAACTGAAGCAAAAGACCTACCTCTTAAGGTATGAACATCAAGCTTGTTATTTGGATAAGCTATCCAATGTACTTTTTGGTAGAATGTAAAGATCACAACCAGACTGGGAAGGGTTTTTAGAAGTCGGGTATATTTGACTATTTTTTACAGGAATATTTCTCAAATTCATTGACCTACATTGTTAGTTACCTGCACGAACTAGTAGTCCTGAAGTGTCAGTCCTGCAGATCACAGATGAAAACTTGCATGACAACATGATGCTGCATAATGGATTTACAGTACACTTTCTTACAGACGACATTAAGAACAGTTTAACCCATTTCTATTGAGACAGATCTTTGGACATGACACACCTTTCAACTTTGGAAAAATTCTGGCCTTATTCCTTATTATATTAAATAAAAGTTGTAATTCTTTTTATCCAGCAGGACCTAGCAATTTCTCACGCTTTTTGCTTTTTTGGCTGATAACTATTTGCTGTACATACTTTAATAGTATCACAAATTTTAAGATTGTCTCTCCTGCTAATGTAGAGACACTTCAACTCCTAAAGCTTGCTATCTTTCCCAATTATGAAAAGGCTACCTGAAATGAACGCTCTTGTTTTTACTCATTTAATTTAGAAACTTAGTGTAATGAATTACATTAGTGATATTCACTCATCCTTACTAGCAAACTGGCTCTTATCATCCTCTATAGTCTTTCAGTTATCAAGGGTTAAAAAGCTGGTAAGATTGTAAGTAACAGCACCAGGTACGGCCAAAAAACCATCTTGTACCTTTTTAGATTAAGAAAAAACAATTCTGTCAACTTGGAGAAAGTTATCATCCTTACCAATGAACATAGGAAATAAGAGTTTTTAAAAGACCCAAAGCTATAACTCTGTACGTGACCAGAAGAACAGACAAAACTCCTAATTCCAAGTGAAAAGATAAGGTCACCTTGGCACCAAATTAGGTGCAAAACTAATAATTGGGTTTTGTTTGGTTAGTTGGTTTTTTTTGCTTGGTTTTTGTTGTTGTTTTGGGGTTTGTTTTGTTTTGTTTTCTCCTTCTTTAAAGGAGTCACCACCATAAATGATTTAACGGCAGAAAACTCAACTTCATGTTACCAGGATAATATGAACAAGATGAAAATTGTATGAGATTCCTATCTGAGCTAAAGAAACACAAATCCCACATACTCAAATTTATGCTGTGCTGAATTCTGTATATAACCTATCCTTCTTCAACGTCTGTGGTGCTGTTACTAATTTATTACATCCTCTACTTTTAGGTAAAGCAATACTAGCAACACAGTTTCTGGAAGCAAGCCTGTTTTTGCCTGATATCTCAAATGCTTAAAATCTGACCTCACTCTACACACTGTACAGGGAAATTCAGCACAAGCATCTACCTTCCATAACCCTTCCTGTTACACAGAAGTGTGACCCATTACACTGTTAACACGTTGAGACCAAGATTATTTTTTCCTAGCTTTCCCCCATATTTAACAAGATAGGTCCTCCTATGGAGCTCAGAAGATGCAGTCTGGAAGTCAGAAAATCTAAGAACAAAGACTACAGTTATCCTAATAAAGTACATTCACTGTTTGTAACTAGTATCTTACACCTGTGCATTTTTAACTGGCAGTAGATTTTTTTTTTTTATTTCCAGAAGTCAGGATATCATACCTTTTATATTTGCATTAGGAAAGTAAATGATTTCAAATCAGAAGAACAAAACCCCCAAATCCTTTACTCAAAGAAAACCAACATGGAAAGCACGCTATCAGGGTCATTAGGAAATGCATTCTGGTCAAGGGTGCAAGAAAAATGTTTGAGCAAATCATTAAATCGCATTTTCAGCTATTGCTTTAAATGACATAAGCTCACACAAAAGGACAAGCCTGCACCAAGTTGTGGGAGTTACGTTCATTGTTTAGAAGTCTACAAGATGCTGCAGCCACCACACTCATGAGCGGAGACAGAAGACAGAGGCAGTTAGGAAATGCAGGTTGTTCTTTAAAATGAAGTCTTTCAGTCATCCTTGCTGCCCTTTTCTGAACCTTCTTCAGCTCTGCTATGTCGTTTTTCAGCCACAGGACTAGACTAGTACTCAAGAAGCAATACACATTGCAATACAATGCATCTATGGTACACCACAAATTTGTATAACCAGGTCTGGTTTTTTTGTTTTGTTCCGGTTTTTGTTTTGTTCCCTGATAACGTGTAATATTTTTATTGATTTACTGACTATTCAGTTGTCATTTTTACAGAACTGTCAGAACCTCGAGATCTCCTCCAAGCACTAACAATACTGATCAAGTATCATTACACTGTTCCATGTATTCTTTTACACATTTTTCTGTCCTCTTGTTATGTATGCAAGAGTACAGGCTTTCTCCTCAGAGACCAGCTTTCTTCTATTATACACAGCTAACCACCATTAAAATGAAAGGTCTTTGGAGTTTCATTCAGAAGATTTCATGCTTAAAGAACACACTCCGTTATTTATACATTAGACTTCTCAACTAATTTTCTGTATTTAAACCAGTAATGAGGTAACACTTAAATTAAGGAAAGACAGAACAAACTGTAAGCATCAAGTACTGAAAGCATTAAAAGGCCTAGGGAACAATCTAAATCTTACTGTGAATTCAAGTCCCCTCCCTAGCCACGATTCTCGTTCTACACTCATCCTCAGATAAAGAACAGTATTTCCTTTTGCAGAGTTACATTTATTCCTTTTCTCAAAGCACCACATTCTAGAAACCTGCAAAGCCAGGCTAAGGCAGTAAACATCCTCTGTGCATAATTATATGCATACTACAGCAGCATAGCTTACTTTTAATTGTTCATAATTCAGAAGACAATTCATAATCGAAGTCCTGAATCAGTTATACATTATACAAAGGAAAAACACTGAATAGAAGAGTTATTTTAAATTCCCCACAAAGTGTTCTCCTATAATCAGTATTTTAAAGTTGATACCAATAGCTCTAAAAAAGTCTTAGCAGAGCAGAAGATACAAACAAAGCAGGTCATGTCTATTTTAAGATGCACATATGTCCTGGTTTCAGCTGGGATGTAGTTAGCTGTCTTCCTAGTAGCTAGTACAGTGTTATGTTTTGAGTTCAGTATGTGAAGAATGTTGATAACACTGATGTTTTCAGTTGTTGCTCAGTAGTGTTTAGACTACAGTCAAGGATTTTTCAGCTTCTCATGCCCAGCCAGGGCACCTGACCCAAACTGGCCAACAGTGTATTCCATACCATGTGACGTCCCATCTAGTTTAGGAACTGGGAAGTGGGGGGGGGGCAGGGATTCGCCGCTTGGGGACTGGCTGGGTGTCGGTCGGCGGGTGGTGAGCAATTGCACTGCGCATCGTTTGTACATTCCAATCCTTTTATTATTGCTGTTGTCATTTTATTAGTGTTATCATTATCATTATTAGTTTCTTCTGTTCTATTAAATCGTTCTTATCTCAACCCAGGAGTTTTACTTCTTTTCCTGATTTTCTCCCCCATCCCACTGGATGGGGGGGGAGTGAGTGAGCGGCTGCGTGGTGCTTAGTTGCTGGCTGGGGGTAAACCACGACAACATACTACATTTTTAAAGCTACATTAAGCCTACATATTAATCAGAGATTAGAAATGAAGAACAAGCTCATTTGAGCAAACGGGATCTCCCTCTCACCTCTTCAAAATATCAAGTCACCACAAGCAGCTGTATTCTGAGATGCCGTGTTAGTCAAACAGCAACCAGGAAACTTGAGAAGCCAGCTTTTGTTTGTTACAGAAGCCTGTGTACACAAGTCCATCGTGCCCTGTCTTCACAGGAGAGAATTTACCTAATTGTGGGGCCTTACCTAAAGATACTCTTGAAAGACTCAAGCTAAAACAGATTAAAGCAAATTGCTCTTCGTTAAATGTTTCACATAATTTAACAGAGAAGAGATTAATTTTATAGTTCAAAGTATTCCTGAAGTAGAATCTCAAGTAATGTGAAAAGAAACAAAATCTGGGCTTAGCTAAATTCTTCTTCTCAAAATAAGGCAGGGTGGGGGGTGGGAGTGGTGGTGCAGAGAAATGCCAAAGTTACAGGAAATTTTTCCTAGATGGACACTTTGCAATTGCAAATGGACACTTAAGTTCTACAGCTCATGAGTACCAGCAGTAAATATTCATACACTATGTCTTTCAAACAGCTCCCAAAAGGGTTCCTGTGGACAGGAAAGGGAAAAATCCAAAACAAACCCAATGGAATTTCATTATTAAAAATGTGAAATGCTATTCTGGTAGCTGGTCAAATTTCCCACACAGTTATTTATTAATAAAATAAGTGCAACTTTAACATCCTGCTTTGACAATGCAAAGTACACTTTCAGTACTTTGAAATCAGGTGGATAATATGCAGAGAATGAAATTCATTTGAAGTACTCATAATTTTGGCTCTCAACAGCTAGCAGAATGCCTTGATAGCTTTTTGACTATAACAGATTATGGAAGAAAAGCATACTTATCACAATAATCTTAAATATTAGGGATGTATGTGTTTTGTTCCTATTTTGGTATCATAGAAGTAACATTATGTCTGTAAATTACAGTAATCAAGATACAAGTTTCAATACAATTTTCACTGAACACTTTTTCTGAGTGTTTAGCAGTATGCGCTAATGGACCCAAGGAATTTGGAAAAAAACCAAACAAAACCACACACCACAAAAACACAACAAAAATACAAAACCAACCAAACCAAACCCACAAAACTTCTACTCACCTTTGTTTGATTTACATTAAGCTGTGAGATCCACTTCCACATTAAAACAAACCTGCAAAATAAAACAAGAACTTACTGTACAGCTGTCATTGTCTTATGCTTCTGTTGTAGACTATATGACAAGACAGGCAAAGCAGAGATGAGAAATCTACAGCTGCAAAAGTATTCTAATCAGTTTTGTCCCAGGGAAGAAATATCAAAATTCCAGTGGTCTTCTCTCAAATACACATGTAATTTTCAAATAACATAGATGTTTGTACTTTAAAAGTCCACCAAGAAATCGTATCAAATATACACATGCTATTAAACTAAGTGGGCAGAACAGGGGAAAAAAAGTTGCATGGCAAGAAAAGCTCTGCTGCATTTTCTGCTAGTGCCTTCAAAGACAGCTATCTTAAGTTCCCTGAATAGGGAATGAAGCATAGAAAGGACATGGTTACAAATGAAAGCTTTAAAAAATCTTTTTAGCAAAACAATCAAGAATACCTGAGATTAAGTGCTGGGGGGTTTTAAACCTGGGCCTCACTAATTCCTTGCCTTCCCTAGGACAATGTTGTGTTCTTTATTTTAAGGCTAGCTGGACCATTTTAAAATCATAACTTATTTTGCCTTCATGAAGGCTGATTAATGTCAGGTTAAATGCTCTAGTTTCAGTTCTGCTCACAGATCTTTAACAGAACTAACTATACAAGGAAATTTTTCACTTCCTATTTGGAAATATCAGACTATATAACATTTGGAAGAGACTCTGAAAGTCACTGAAGCTGCATAAAAACAAGAATGAATTTTTCTACAGAACTGGGTCTACCTCATCTACTGAAGACACAACAACTGGCATACAGCTTTACAGAGGGTTATTCGTATCTAGACTAAACTAATGTATCCATCACCAAAATTAACTCCAAAAGAGACATCTATCCTTACATACTACCTAAGATTCCTTCCCTCAGTTTGTTCACACACAGCTTTTTGATTCTGAGTTCCCCAGTCAGTCTGTAACTGTCTCAAAGCCACCCACCTAAATTACAAAGACAGATAGTAAGGAAAGACAGACCTTTCAAAAAGTCTTGCTGGGCAATATAAAGCAACAGACTAGTCTCCAAGCTCCTCTCCCTAGCCCCAGGATAATTTCCTAATTATCACATTAAACTGTAGCCTTTATGCATTACTGTTATTCCAAAGATAGGCTCATTTATTTCTCAAATAAGTTGTATTACAGAAAAACTTAAAATTCTTTAGTCAGGTTTTAAAGTAATATTCATGCACCTAGAGAAGCAGAAGTGTTATTTTCAAACAGCAGGGGAGCCCTATTGCATGTTACAGAAGGTAAATGTAAAGCTACAGTTAAAAACACCCAGAAAATACAACCTGCATGTATGAAGAGCAAAACACCTTTCAAAAAATGGGAAAGAAGGTCTATGCAGACTTTACATTATCAAATACTAAGATCAGCACTAAACCAGACATCTCAGTAAACCTGTGCACTTTGGCTGGGCAGAGTCAATCCCAGTCTAACACTTCTCTCGCTGCAAGTAAGAACTACATCACTGACTGCCCTCATGCAAAATGATCTCACCTGTACCACTGTAGCAATTCTCACATCTTCTGCACATTGCGATTAGCTAAACATCAGCAATAACTGTTCTCAACATAGATTTCATGGTTTGTAATTCAAGTACAGACAGAATCTTTGCATGAAATGATTGAGCCCAGACAACTGTAGATCACTGGTAATACAACAGGCTGCCACGCAACCTGTTACTCACTGTAACAGCTTTCTCATGGAAACACGTTACTTCAGACCAATCAATTTACTGTGTTGACATAAAATGGGAAGTCTTACCCTACACTGCCTATCTGGAGGGCATGTACTCTTGTACTCATTAATGTGCTCTTTGGAGAAAACTTAAATGCAAGTACTCTTGAATGTAAGTATTCTTTGGTTCACAGGGAGCTCACAGACCACTTTGGGGATAAATATGGGGTTACTCTGTATCTGGCACAGAAGGAAAAGAGAAGGGAATAGAGAAGATGTGCCATCATAATTTGGATATTGTCCAGCTGAAGGAAAGGTGACAGAAGTTTCACAAAGACATTATCAGCAAGCAAACTGCTGAAGGACCAAAGGGCTGGCTGTCCTACTGCAGCCTTGTGTTACAAACTTCAAAGGGCCCTGCAGAATTAACTCCCCTTTTTGGGATTTCAGACACACTGGTGTTCAAAGCTGCACCCAGTGGGAGACAGTACATGCAGTGGCATGCAAACATCCCGATGAAGGCAATGCAATCCACATCAAGACACCAGATTTTAGCCCAAACTACTGATAGCATTGAGACCCTCACTGTTTAAAGCGACCCAACCTACAGTACTTAACCAACACTCACCTCTCAGTCTTTCTGCTGTCAAAGATTCCTCTCACTCCAACAGTCAGTCAAACTCTAACACCTACTATGCATTTCAAGGGTGTTGACATTTGGAATAACTGAGCACCTGAAATTCTTTACCAGCAGATTGAAGAGAGGTAGTTCTCCAAGACTGGTTAGGGCAAGGAAAAGATTCAAAATCACAAATGCTTTGGCTCTGATTTTCCTGTCTTAATTCTCATTATCAGGAAAGGAAGCAAGAATGAAAGCCACTCTCCTTCACCAGGTAATAAAGACAGCATCAAAAGGGACTCAAAAGCAGGTAAGAAACGTAGTTACAGAGCATTCACCTTGAGGCCTCACCACTCAAAGAGTAAAAAGGGGCCCACAGCAGGTACAAGGACTGCTCTAAAATTGTTAGGCTTCTGATCACCAATAAGCAGCTCCCTGTTCTGATAAGGGCAGAGAACAGGAAGTGGAAGAAAACTGCCACGGTGGAGATGGCCGATATCTTAAGTGTACCCCCAGTGGTATCAAAGAAACACAGATGTACTGAAGTGCTTAAAAGCACAAGCATTTCTCCCTAATTGGTGAGAAGTGTGAACCAAGGCGGTTCAGTGCTAGCAATGGTCGCTTTGCCCAGTGACAACACAGAAAAGGAGCATACCAATAATACTTCTTCTCATGCAATACACAAAAAAAGCCAAAGTAGGCAGAAGTAGTTCTCCAGCCTGTATGCAATGATGAAGTCACATCTGTGGGTATTGCTCAGACAGAACAACCTGTCAAGTGTATCTGAGCTACAGACAGACAGAGAGAGATTCTCAAAAAAAGCATTTGTTTGAGGAATAATTTTAAAGGCTGTATATACAGGCTGTAATATAATTGTTACAGATAATCACGCTAGACTAGTTAAAATATTTAATCTTTCTGGCTAGCTAGAGAACAGCTACAAAAGCTTCCATAATACTGCTTTCCCAAGTAAACAACCATTACAGTTGATACTTCAAGATTCAGGCTCATACAAAAAAAAGTAAGATAACTGGTTTCACATCTACAAAGATAGCAGAAAAGATTTTATTCATGACTCTTGCATCAAGCTCATAACCATTCACAATACAATGTTTATATAAAGACAATTAATCTGAGTTCAAAGGCGAGTCACACAAAACTTGCCTAACTGCTTCTCCTCTCATTAGAGCTGGATCTTATGTCAAGACTAAATTTACTTTTAATCACTTCCTATTTACGTTATTAGTGCTCTGTTTGCTATAATGAAATACCTCCTATAGCATGACCCTCTCTGGGGAAAAAGTTTGAGGAACACTAGAATGCAAAGGTGTACAATGAGTAGATAAAACTTGCAGTAATCCTGACAAGAAAGAGTTTTGATCTATTCATCTACTACTTAGCCCTTATTTCCTAACAGATCTGTGATAACTGACATTTCTACTTAACCATCTTTAACCACCACCTTCTCCTGGAATGGTTGCAGTCAGGAACATAATTCAGAGAAGTTTTTCGGCGGGTTTTTTTGTTGTTGTTTTGGTTTTTTTTTAAAGAGAGTTATAATGTAACACAAAACTAGCTTTTGCTTCTATAACTGATTATGCTTGGGGGGGAAGGAAGGAAAAGGAAGAAACAAAGGCTAGAATAAACTATACTATACACACTACTTCTGTTGGTATAAACTGTGGCTAAACAGTCCATTTCACCAGCTCAACATAAAAACACAGCAAAATGCTTGCAACTGTAGTCTTGACTTCAAGTACTTTCTGGGACTTAGAAAATTTGATCAGTTGGTTGAGAGTGAAATTTACATTTATTAGGCTACTGCTGTCCCAGCATTAAAATCTACAAAATTCAAAATCAGGGAGTGGGAGGGGGGGTAAAGGGGAAAGAAATTTCATTCTAATATCTGATGCAGCTCTGGAAAACATCCATAATCTTACAGAAATCTAATATTCCTAAAAATCAATGCAGGAAAAAACAGCCAGTAGAAAGCAAAGATTACTCTAAGAAAAGGCTATTGCAAGAAGCCCAGAAGAAGCTCTAGCTAATATTGTATACACAACTACCAAGGATAAAGTCATTTCAGAAGAGGACTGAAAAAGCAAAAACTTAGCTGACAAGCTCTTTAAATACAAGCCTATACTGCCATTTTCCCAACAAGTAGTCAGCAATGACCTTGCCTGTACAAAATGTAGTTTCCTGCTTTCTGTTTGCAGAAGGAGCTTTGATGCTCTCCAATCTCTATTAAGAAGTATAAAAACTGCATATTCATATAACATTCAGTAGCCACAAATACCTTGAGCTAACATTTGGTGTAGATTAATTTAGATCATCAAATTTAAACATTTTCTAAAATCACAAAATTCATTCCCTTTGAGAATCTGTAAAACTTCTCTCAATCTATGCTATTCCAACCTTAGTTTAACCAACTGAATTATAAATGCCACAATCAAATTTACCAAAATTAAATTTGCAAAGGAAAAATAACAATCACTCTTCTTAGAATAGTTAATGCAAAGCGATATTTAAGTGCAGGTACCCTACTGAAGCCTGAATTATCCAGAAGTCAAATTAAGCAAAAAAATTAACATGTCACAACATGAATAGACAAAATTTAAGTCCTTTTACTGGAGGTGCTTCTGACTTCAAAGAACCTGCAGTGACTGAACAAAAGCGAGCAAGCAAGGGACTGCAGGAGAGGACTGCCTCCTGCAAGATTTTGAGAGTTATCTGAAAAACAGTTCAAAGAAGTTACAGTTCTTCCTTTGTCTGTTCATTACAGGAGAAGCCACATGCACAGTTCCCAAAGCTGTGGTAGGGCTTTCACGTGGAAGTGTTGAAATATCTCGGGTTTTTTCCTACTTGGAGAAAGTTTTGCTTTTTGACAACACCCCGTATGGGACTGTGAAGCACTTCAAGGAAAAGTGTGACAGCATAGGAAATTAACACAACTGATCATACCTCAGACTCTGAAGCTGTTTCAGGCCAAACAACAAGATTACAAGCAGATGAATGCAACTTTAACAGGAGTATCACAATAGGGAAAAAAGTAGTCAGAGAGAGTAGCTTGAATGGAAAAAAAGAACTTGTGTTTTTAGCATCAATTAAGCAAATCAAGATTTAATTATTATTTCAAAAATCTGTATTATGTAAATGAAAACATTTAAAAGCCATCAGAGGGAAAATATTCTAGGAAGACTGAGGTTTGGGCTAACAAAACGTGTATTAGTCAAAAAGGTTACTTTTCCTCTCCATCACTAAAGAGATAAAGAAGTAAGCATTTAAAGATGTACACAATAAAGATGGAAAGATGTCTACAGAGAAGCAATGGGAAACAAACATAATTTAAGAGCTGTTTACTTTGAGTAAGCAAATATGTAACAATCAACATACAAATGAAAGTATCATAAAAGCACTAAACTGAAGCATCAGTTTAAAGATGGACTTCTGAAAACATTTAAAACTTCAAGCCTTAAGAGAAAATATTACTACGATATTTCTGAAGGTTACTTACCAATGCAGCCCCACAGCTAAGATCAGGTGTAACATTCTAAGTATCACTGATATTTAATAAATAAATTTACAGTCCATCAATATCCAACTAAATTGAATGGCATTCTTCACAATGAGAATTACCATTAGCAATAAGCTACAGAGAAATAATTTACCTTCTTTCTGTATAATTTCTCTACCAGTTTAAGCTACAGATCAACATACCACTTGCATAATGAACACCTGTACATTTTCAGTCATCCTTGAGCCTATTTATCATGACCACATGAACTAGCTCTTCATTTGCTGTATTTATATACCTTAGATGTAACAGCTTCTCTCAAACAGGAAAAGCTTAAAGCACAGAATGACATCATCTCTCCATTCCATTCCAAACTACTAATGGCACTGTACATAACCTTGGCATCATCCCTAACATTGAACATTTCTCGTTTCATTATGCTGTCAGCAAAATCTCACCAATACATTACCTGTGCAGGAACTGCCTCTACCCTTCAGCTATGGAATCACTCTCTTCTCCAGTCTGAATTACTCTATATTCCTTCACCATATCATCACATAAGCTTTAACTACAGCACCCCAAAACACAGTGGCATACCCTCTGACTATAAGCACTGCATGAATGCACTCCAGAAAACAGACAGTTATGTGAGATCTTGCCTACCTCATAGAAATTATGGTTCCTCACAAATTTCTAGTCCAAGTTTGCACACCCAGTTTCTCAGCTGAAACTAAGTAATCAGGAATCCAAATCAGAAAGCTTCTTCACTTAAGTGCTTTTCTAAGGAACCAACAGATTTAATCCAAAACCATGCATTTTATGTCTTTAATTAAAAAAAAAAATTAGAAACATCTGAGGCAGTACCTTCCATGTGCTCATTTTAAGAAAACAGCCTGTTACATTTCAAGGTTCATTTTTAAAATAACGAACTGTAGAGTGGTGTTAGATGTTTGTAGTGTCATCCTCTCCTTTCTACAAAACCCACAGTATTTTAATAAAAACATGAAGGAGGCAAAGCTAAGCATAAGAATAAAAAAAGTTCCAAGTTAAGGTTGTCTGCATCAAATTAGTGCATCCCCTTTTGTGTACCACCAAGCAGCAACTTTCTATTGTCCAAATGACTGTCTTTACATACTACGCGTTCTTCAACAACTTGAAAATTGCATTTTATATATTTAGCACATATGCCTGTAAATGAGGCAGGATTCCACTGAAATCAGTCAGAAGACTGTTTTGTACAAGATACTGAAGGAAGGTATGAAATAAGATTGTACAATAAAAATAATGTATACATACAATCAAAGTAAATAAAGCATGTGTGCTACTTGAGAAATACCATGTTTTAAGTACAGATATGTGCATTCCAAGTCATAGGCAACTGTATATTTTAGACGCATACTTAAAGTAAAGGCCTTCTTAATTTTTACCAATGACCACTGAATAATCTTTCATAAGTCCCCTGAATAGAGAACAGTTTATCAGCTCCATCTCTCCTGAATGAACCCAGGGCCTTTTCAGTAAGGAAGTCTGATAGAGAGCTTCACCAAAACTCCCCCCAAACCAAGAGAACTACAGAAAAATGGGATCTGCTATAGGTATACAGAAGACATCGCACACATGGGACTTTGATGCAGAGCAGACAGTTTATTGTCAGTCCATACCCACCATCAAATCTGCCACCTGTGGAATCCTGACACACAGAGAAATGGCATAATTAATCTTCACACATTCATTGCACTTCACATATCCCTTTCCTGATGTACTGCATTACACGCTTCTGAAATTCTTCAACGTAAGTGCACTCTTCCCTATTAATAACAAAACCTGCAAAAAGTTTACTCCACAATACATACACTTACGTACTTATGAAATAAAATACAGTGCAGATCCCCGAGTAGATTCTACTGTAGAATATGAACCTCATTTATAAATCTTCAAACAGGATTTAGGTTGGCCATATTATTTTTATTTTTGAACTCAAAATATAAAAATATCTTAAACAAAAGCTTTGCTGCATGAAAAAAAAAACCATTAACCGCTTAATTCCTGAAAGCCAGAATTATGTACCAGATACCACATACTTCGTGAAATGATGTATCAAGGTTTTTTAAAAAAAATTATTACCCGAAGAAATCAATACTCTGTACTGTTTTTTTTTCCTGCAAGTTGTTTTATAAGGACATTATGTTTATTAATAAAATTGAAAACCATTAAGCAATTTTTTTGAGGTAGAAAAAGCAGTAATTAGGTTTTAAAAAATATTTACTAGAAATTAGTTTTCCCAATAAACAGATTGGTATTCTAAAACAAGAAGCCTAATGATATCCATTAATATCTAAATTGATTTAGATCTCTGTTCCCATTAAGGACACTTTTACCTAAAAGCAATATCTCACACAGTATTTCTAATAGTAGTTAAAGCAGCACATTAATAGTCAAGCCATGTTGTTACTGTAGCAACAATGATTTCTGGTAGCCATTTTCTTTCCAGTTCTAACACTGTTCCAAAGCCAACAGTCCTTACTGCAATCTCTGTTTAAACCCAAAGGCGGCAAACTGCTACATACTTCAGATACCTCCCTCTAAGACTGTCTTCTTCAGTCTAATGTCCTTACTTAACAGTATTTTCTAACGCTGGACTCGACACAATTTCAGTTTACACTAATAAAAAATATAACAGTGCAGCAGTCCGCTTTAAAAAACCCAAACCCTATATTTAGGAGACTAAACAGTTTGCAGGACACTGGAAGAGAAGAACAGCTGTGCAATTCATTATTTTAACCTGCAGGCTCTAAGAACACAGCCCAAGACAAGATTACCAGGTTATAGCTTACAGCCTTGGTCATTACACTGATGGCAGCCACAGAGAACCCCTTCTCAGATCACAGATTACAAAATCAAAGCAAGTGCTGTAGCCAAAAGCAATTTCTTAGTAGACTGACATCTCTCTGAATTTTCTGTATTTAGAAAACCATTTTAAGACAAAACTAGCACACACATTCATTTCCAGCTGCTCCTCTACATTTCTGCAGTCTTAAAAATCACAACACCTGAAACACTTTCCTGGCTTTCTTAAGACTACAATGCAATTTCTAAAAAAGGTTGAACTAAAATCCTACAGCTCAAAATTAGTGATAAATGACACTATTTTCACTTCTTTCTTTAAAAAAAAAATAATCTCACTTTCTTGTATCATGACAGTTTGAAAGTGAGCAATGGTGGGAGGCCACTAACAAGAAAGTGAAATACATAACTATTCATAACAGCAACGGCAGGAAATAGTCAACTGGTATTAGCACATAAGTACCCCCTGCAAAACAGGATCCTAAGTCCAAATTCAGTTCCTCACAAGTTTGTTTCAGTTGAACAGGTAGCTATGCTGGGATCACGAGCTCTAATGCCTGCTGCTGTCTGTCTAGACAGCGTTTCTGACACTTCCCGTAGACCATGGCAGGACCGGGAATCTCCTCTTCATAGCCTCAGAGGAAGTGTATTTTCTATGCACGTGAAAATGTAAAATCGAACAAAAATTTCCAAGAGATTTCCTGCACACTTAGATTTCCATAAATATTTGTAAACCTCTGCTTATAAACTACTAATAGGTATATTATAAGTAAGGGCTTAAGCTTAAAATGAAAGTAGGTTTATGCCGAACTCTGAATTGGTGTGGGCGAGACATTTTATTCTGATATCCCTATGACAGAAACCTCCAGCAGAGGACAGAATAGACACTCTGGAGTATTAGCATCTTTAAACACCACTGCTAACTCCCAAAGAGCCTGCTTGCTTATCAGAGGACTAAGCTGTCACTACAATGAATGTTCCAGTATGAAGAAAATAACCATATAAAATAATCACCTAAAAATACAAATTCCAGTACCGGCATTCTTCCTGCAATAGTTTTGTCCAAATAAAATATACATGTATTTTACACAACAGGATTCAACTACTGCTTATCAGATTTTAAGCGAAGCTGCAAAATACTCTGCTTTCTATTTGGGTTCATATACACGCTATTACTTATAATCTATGAAAGACCACTTTGGGGAGTCACATATATACATATATAACCAGTACTGCGAAGCCTTTCCTTCATTTTGAAGAAGCCTGCTTTTTTATGACAGAGGATGGGTTTTGGTGAAGGAGTAAAGTTAGAATATGCTGTCAACATTATCACCTTAATAGCTATTGAAAATGGTTTTTAAAATAAGTAAAAATCCATTCCTTACTGAGATACTCAGTGCTCACTCTTGGGTTGGTGGCACTTTAAGCTTCCAACATTGTCCATCACCTACATAAACAGGAAAAAACTATTTCCTACTTTAGATAAGCTGTAGCAATGTGACATAATTAAACCAACTGTTTTATTTTTAAATCTTTATGCTAGATAGCTGCATTATGTTTGGGGTTTTTTTTAAATGTAAACAACCCACATCTTACAACCCAGGTTATACTACCACACCTGGCAAGCAAACCAGGGCAAATGCCTCCACACACCTCTTTGAAATGTAGTTCGAGACCACTAGTTACCATTTTGAAAGACTCCATCAAACCAGCCACACATCACCAGCACCACAATCACAGGTCAGCTCTGACACAACATCCATGTCTCATTAGCAAGCTCCTATTCATGGTCCCCATGCTCAATCAGACAGGGTCCACAAGTTTTATTACTAACACAATTAATTGCCATACAGGACTGTTTCCTATAGTACAATTTCCAAGTGTTTTGTAAAGTTACTAAGCCTTTGTTCAAAAATTATTCTATGAAAAGCATTTTGCTGTGAAGCAGATATTCTCAAGATCTGCCCCAAGCTACGCAGTACCTTGAGGTCTACTTTCTACACTGTTTAATAAACTTCTACTGAGTCTCCACGTCAGACTGCAAGAAGGTATAGCAGACCTAGGCAGGCTTCACTTCATGGTTAGGGCTTCATTAATCCTTCTTTCTTCAAACTTGAACTCTTTAAATGCTTGTGGACTTTGTTCCACTGTTCACTTCTTTTTGCTTAGCCATCAATCGGGCTTTCTATCTTTGATTCTTTTACTATTTGAATTAATTCTTCCAAACATGACAGCCAATGACAAACTCAGTCCTTCCAACGTGTATTGTTTTAGTAATAAAATATCTGCAATTTCAGGTGTAAGCGTGCAGTGTTTCATGCAGAGACTTAACTCCATTCATTTGCATACACATAGTATACTGGTTTTTACTGTCTTGTCACACCTGCAAATACATATCTTTAGGCTTAGCTTCCATTAGCTAGCTATAATGATACACAACCAATAAACTGAGACAGGGCATACAGGTTCTAACAAACATATTTAAGGGTCACAACATATCTGCCACACCACGAAATAGAAAAACTACTACACCACATGTATTCGGCCACTTCATTGCCACCATTTTGGTCACGTGACATACATTGCTACTCATATGAAATACTGATTCGTGATAAAAGTGTTGATGTCTCCATCATATAATAAATTACAGCAGTGAATACTCTTGTTCTGGCTACAGGAAAGCATCCTTCTGGTACGTCCCTGAAGAAGTTGTAAGATTTTCAGAAGAGACAACAGTAAAAAGCATGCCACGTTGGTTATCCTCACCTGCCCATATCCAACCCATTGGCTGTCCTTAGGCACCTAATCTGATTGGGACCAAAAAAAAATAAAGACACTTGATTTGTCAGTTTTCCTGACCAAACCAGATTTCCCACCCAAACTTTCAAAAGTAGCCCAAGAAACACAACAGACAACATGTATACTCTAAGCCTGTTTCATATGCTTTACACTGGACTACAGGGATAGTGCAGAAGAACCATATCTGTGTGGACTAAGGTTGTATAAAATCAAGAGAATAAAATAAATATATACACAATTGGCACAAGCCATTCACGTAATAACTCCACTTCAGAATACAGACACAAATGACAGTTTTTTAACTGAGGCAAAGAAACCTGTATGTTTCCCATGCCTCCCTTGCACGTTAAAAAGCACGAAAGTAAACAGCTTATGTTATTTGCACTAATAACAAAGCTTCTTAAAACAAATGAAAGCAAGCACCTAAGATAAAGGAAATTTTGCTATTGTCTTGGACACCCACAGTTAAAACAAAACAACCACCAGAATACCTCCTGCAAAGGCTTCATAAATTCACGTAGATATTGACTAGTATGTCCCAAAAACTTTGTCACCTACATCAACAGAGGTTCTGTGCCTACTTTTAGGCCCATGAATAGGGTTGACTATTTGCCTGCTGACTGGCCCCAGAGCTACTATCTTAGCTCATTATTGGGAATTTTGTAAACATACAAGCTACATTTTCAAGGTTAGCTCCTGTATTTCATGTTTGCTTTCAGGTGGAATGCTGAAGAAACTATAATCAACACTAAATGCTTAGAGAGTATCTATGAATGTGAAATCTTCTGGTTTAAATGGATTAAAGGAGAGAGAGGAACTTTTCCTTAAGTTCATGGACAACCTATAAATGCATACTTAATTAGAGCAATTCTGATAAAAATGCTCAGAACTTACTCAGTTGCTACTTAATCAACTTTAAACAGCTTCAGAGAAAATAAGACCCATGAACTACTCTCCAGAACTGTGTTAAAAGTACAGAAATACATAAGGTATTACTACAAATTTAATTTAAGAAATAATCTGCCTTTATCCCCAAATTCACAAAACTAAAGAAAAAATCAGAGAACAAATAAAACAGAAAACAAAGGAAGCTGAAGCACAGAACAAGTCAACTTCTCCAAAATCAGATTTCAGATACCCTAACCAAAGCTATTCCTTGACTGTATTTAAGCCTATCACAAAATTGCTGGGAATTTACAGTATTTAGAGGAAAACAATGTTATATTTGTGTCTTTAATTTTTTATGAGGTATAAGCACTCATAAGACACTCAGATTTGTACTGAAGGCAAGACTAAAGAAAAGGAGAGTGGGTTTTAGGGTGGGTTTTTTGTTGTTTTGTGGATTTTTTTTTTTTTTGGTTGGTTTGGGTTTGGTTTTTTTTTTTTACACTAGTAGGGTTGTCCTATTAAAAACAAAGTGTGAATTCTGAATTGAAGACTATTGGTAACAAAAGGTAACGCTTTAATATTTTTGTATTCTTTCCAATAAGCTTTTCACTTCTGAATGCTAAAATCTCCTTTAAGGTCAGGAAGAAATACTAATGAATCTACAGTGACAGAAAACATGAAGAAAAAGGACAACCTCGAGAATGTAAAAAAAGTGTACTTTTTCCTGCTGAAAATGGCACTCCAGAAGATGACTTAAAAAACTGAAAGAAAAGTTAAGGTAAAAGTGTTTGGCAGAATGCAAGTGAAGTTACAGAGAGATTACTTTGAACAAAAACCACCCTGGGTCCTAGTATTAATATTACTAAGTGGGAAGAAGACTTTGTTTTAATAAGATCATGGAAACCACAACACAAGGGATCACTAATTAATCCTCCCTCCTTTACATTTACATCCTTTGAAAATAGTATGCATCAGCACGCTTCAGGACCAGCTTACTAGATGGACCTAAAGCCAAATTATTTGAAATATATTAAATAGAACTTCATTTAAAACAGTACCCAACATCCTAAACATCAAAGTGATCACCTCACAGAAGTCAAACCAACCCACTTTTCTCTAGATGGCTTAACAGACAAAAAACCCAACTCACCATTAATGCTCCAAATGACATGAAGATATGCTCTGCTGGGATACTGCAGTACTTTTTATGCAAAAGTATAAACGCATTTCTAATTCCCTAATGGACATTGCCAGACTTCTGAAGACTACAGAACCTGGATGTCTTCACAATTTTACTAAATGTCAATACATTACCCTAAATACAGCCTTAATTTAGAACTTTGTACCTTGTTCCATAACACGATACTCTTACACTGGAAAACAGTAAAGAAGATTTAATTGTTTGTCTCTATATAAATAAAGATCTATCTGGACAGATAAGCAAAGGAACACACATAAACTGCACAAACACACAAAACTCGTGCAATGATTAAAAAAAAACCCACCTCCCACTATAACATTGCAAAATTTTTGGTTTTTTACATAAATCCTTGCTAGGCTACCTCTTGCACATCATCTTCTCTGCTCACCTCTGCTAGAACTTCATTGGACTAAAAAATGGAAGGCAAATTCCCAAGTTGTTTTTAGTGTCTAGAAAACATTTTTAAAAATGAATTATCACAGTACCTCTATGGTATTTTTAGAAATAGTGTGACACTTCAGTTATATAGGAACCTGAATGGTTTCTTCCAAGTATCATCTCTGTTTCTGGTTCTCTCCCTTGTGCAGAAATATATTATGCCTGTTAATGCACATTACTGCTGGTAAAATTGTGAAAAGCAACAGCAGTCTTACAATCGCAGTAGAGAGAGAGACCTAGGGAACAATTTTTTTCTGGACAAGCTGTTCCTCTTCCTCTCCAAGCCTCACGTGCGCCAGGAAAGAAACTGGACCTCTCTCATCCACTAGCACTTTCAGCCACAGGTACAGCAGTGAGAATCACAGTGAACTTAGCCAGTAAGCCTCACCACCTAGAAAGTCTGGGAACAGGGGCTTGTCCTTTACAGGAAAATGGCACTGAATACCTGTGATGTACCCACCTTACTTCAAAACACTAACAAAAGGAAAGGTCTGTGAGAATCCATGCTAAAGCAGCTCATCAGCAAGTCTACCACTTCTCACCACAACATGTGTCACTATCATCTAATACATTCAAGGCTTTATAAGACACAGGAAAAGACAACCACTATCACAAAGCACTTAAAAGAAAACAAGTCAGACAAAACAAACCTTCAGAGGTTTCCCCAAAGCAAAGATGTAGAAAGAATATACAATAGACAGTATCTACAGTCTTCTTTGGTTTACGTACCACATAAGCAACCTTTCCACCTCAGTTTCATCAGCATTTCAGTTCAGTTTGCATACTAGACATGCAAGCTCTACTCCCTCCCACTCTGTAATTGCTCCAAAGCCCCCGAATTTTTTCACTGCAGCTTATCTAGGCTAATTCACCATCACGTCCCCCCCAACTTACCTTCCCCCCTTTTCCCCAGATGAAAACTACCACAACAGAATGGTTTTTTTTTTGTTACTAAGTACCTGAGCAGGGAGCACTAACTGGTATGTTGTTCTCAACTTCCCAGAAGATGGAAAACTGTTTCTAAAGTAACTTCAGAGTTCTAACATTCATTATAATTTGTACACAGTGCAGTTATTCTCATTCTCATGCCACAGGTTCTCAGTTTTTAAATGCTGCTCAAGAACAGAAGAGATTAGGTGATTTCAGTGATGTCAATATATGTATAAAAAAAAAAAAAAGGAAGCAGAAGAGGACAGCGTACGCACTTCACTGTGGGAGAGAGCTGGGAGAAGCCAGCTGCAGAACTGTCACTTCCCACTCCCTGTGATAGTACACACAATCAAGAGTTTCTCACAGAAGATATACTCATAACAACTACGGTTTTAAAACAACAAAAAGCAGCACTTCTGTGTGAAGAAACAAAGTTATTTATACTGGAACTTTTCAGGCAAAGGCTGTCCTCTGTTGAAAATATAGTTTCTAATACCAAGCCAACTTATAGTAACAACAGAAAAAAGCTTTCAGAAAAAATATTCCCCTTCTGTCCTCCACCAATTATCACAGGGGAGCACAGAATCTAATGTCTTTGGTGAAGGCTCCTAAGAACATCCGTAAGAATACACAGTTTCTTTGCAAACAAAATAATCATAAATACAATAAACACTTTAATAACCTACAGCCACTGTTTTGGTGGTTGGGAGTCTTACTTTAGGATATAAATTCTATAAAGTTCCTACCTCTTCTGAATGAAAAGGATAAAATTCAGAAAATTAAGTTAATATTAGAGTTTCTGAAACTCTGCAGCCACAAAACCGCTGCACATGCCTACATCTGAAGATGAAGAAAGATACCAGCAACAAACATTACAAACATTAAGGGCTTTTCAAAAAGTAGTCAAGAATTGTATCACGTAGGTAGTGCTCCTAGGAGAGCTGAGTGGCATCAGAAGCAAACAGCAGAAATATTCAGAGGACAGGCACTCAAGAAGTAAAAAACGAGTTAAAAAAAAAAAGCAACCTACCAACCAGAACTCTCTCTGAAAAGCAGCAAACCAAAACAAATAACCAAAGCAACCAAACAACAACAACAACAACAACAAAAATCAAACCCATAACCACCACCCATCACCCCACTGACTGCAGCGGGACAAGAAATAGATACCTACCATGTCCTACCAGCAGCAGCAAGGAGCAGCTTCAGAGCTGCCATGCTTTAGCAGCAGACATAAGTAACAGTTTTCCAAAAGCAGTCCCCTGACCTCCTGTTGCATGCCTTTTCTACAAAGAAATCTTGGGTGGAAAACCCATCCCTATCCCAACTGTAGAGCCACACTGGGAAAGTAGATAGGATAAAGCACTACTCATGCTATCAATGCACCAAATTATTATTCTGTGAAGAGGCAGGCAGGAGGAATTCATTACTACTTTTCAACATTACAATGATTACATTTGTTAAGGAATTCCTTCTTTCTTTTACTCAAACTAAAAAAGGACACATCAGGCAAAAGCCTGTAAATAAAGGTAAATTATACAAGACATATACCTTGCACCTTATTTTGCTTGAGTTCTATCACTTTGTTATGGAAACTATTTTTACAAGCGAGTGCTAACAGTTGGCCCAGAAAACAGGAAAGTTACAATGATCTTGATCCCTGTCTTCAGCCATAATTGGACAAATCAGTAAGGCACCTGTAATTCCTTCCATCCTGCTTCCCAAGATGCATCCTCTCCCCCACTCCAGCTGCTTTCTTAAGACTACAACATTATCAAATACTCATTTAAGGCAAGAAAAAAATATCATTCAAATACTCACAAAATAATGTCCCTTTGTAAAAAAAAAATCTAATTGCAAATATCTCAGACTGCAAATTCTGTATTTTTTATTTTCACTCAGAGAAGAATACAACTGTATTCAAAAGAGTCTCCAAAATTCCAAAGCTTTTAGAAGTATGGTAGTATCTAACTTGCAATGTTAAGCATATTGAAAATAGTTACTACACACTAACGATAGGCCTGAAATGTTCCAAAACCCAGCAATCTGACCTTTATTCTGATTTGAGCATGAACTTCGCATCCTCTGGATTAAGTCTCAAGAAATACTGAATTACTAAATATCCCATAATCCCTCAACTAGTCGATTATATGTAAGATTAAGCACTCAGTATCAATCAATAAATGTCAACTAGAGATTTACCATTTCCAGTAGCTGGATTTAGTCACATCTGAAACCAGCAGTTCCCATACCAAGAGTATCACAATTACATCTGCTGGAATTCTCTGTATTACCAAGTTTGCTCAGAAATATTAAGTCAGTTAATATTTAGTGTAACCAAAACCAAAAAATGCATACTCACTGTTAAGCCACTGTCTTCCCCTCCTTTAACCTCATTGGCAACTTAAGGGCACTGCTGCAACATTTTATCAATGTAACAGCTGCTGTGCACAGTTGAACAGTGACAGAAATGCAGCACAACTGGATACTCATTTTTACTGGGATTATTTTATTTCCTTACTTTTAAATTTAAAAATGCTTGCTCTCCTTCAGTGAAGCAAGACCACTTACAAGTAAATATCACAGAATTCTGGGTAGACTTTGCACCAAGATGAAATACTTACTATGTGACACTGCATCGCATACTAGGTAACATGACTAACCCTGTGACTATCATGCTCTTTCCAATTTTTTGAAAAAACACACATTTATGCACTCATTACATGGTCTTTCTTGACAGACAGCTGTGATTTCAGCATCAAATTACATCTCACAGAATTACTGTACTGTAGAGATGCACTGTATTTGTGTCCATTTTTATGTAACCGGGGAAGTCAGAGTGACCATTTCCCACCCTTGCTTATCAAAGAGAAACTTTTCTACAGTTCTGTGAACAATGTGGGCATTACTTTTCTACCATCACTGCTTGTGTGAACTATAGTTCCTATTAACTGACACAAGTTTTGATTTAAGGGACACAAGGTATACAGGCATGAAAGTGCGATTATTTTTTTTTTTTTTAATTAAGCGTGAAAAGGATATATTTTCATGATACTACAAACTACATGAAATCCTTTAATTCAGACAGCCCAGCAGTACCTTTATGTGTATCAGCCAGAATGACCAACATTCACTATTTCCTTGGGTAACTTAAGCTCTTTTTCCAGTAGCTATATGAAGTTTGCATCTACATTGGAAAAAAAAAAATCAGCAAGGAAGAATGTTAATTGTCAAAAATCAGCTTATATTTGGAGTGCTCAAGAAGATGAAAGAACATATTTTTAGAGAAGACAGACTTGTTTTGGTTTATTTCACCAGGGACTTCTTTACACTGAAGTTGGGCAGACACTATTTTCACCTGAAGGAATTGGGCTTTGGAGGCTATGCCAACTTAAACTAGTCTCAAAGTCAATCTAAGTGAGTGCAACATTGTTCAGATATAACCTAATTTTATCAAATGATTTTCCTTCCAACCTCTGAATACATAAAACAGTATAGTCACAATCCAGAGCACAGAGGGAACTAATTCAATTTGGCTTAAAATAACTGTAACATTAGAGTAGTGCATTTGGTATTAAAATAATAGAGGGAATAAAAGAAGTATCTTCAGGCAGTTCTCTAATAGACCCATTACTTGAACTTTGTTGAAGACAAAAAGTTGTTTGAAAATGTAAAAACAGGAGGAAAGTGAGTTATTGACTAGCCAAACAAACACAGCCAATCAGCAACTGTTCAAAGACCTTTAATTCAAACCAACTTCAGGTGAAACTGTACAGCAAGTGACACAACTATTTGTATTTCTTTCCAGTTTTAAGTTCTCAGATCTTTTGCAAGCTGGTAAAAAGTCTGAAAGTGTTTAAAATTAATAACTGCGTGTGAGCACATGTGTGTTTTATTAGTACAGAGAATTTTATTCCCTTTTCAGTTCCATTTTCTCCAGGAACTGCTTCAAAAGGCTTGAATAAAAAAAAGTATACATGCTAGTAGGTTCCACTAATACTAAGTATAAGCACAAACTATTCCACAAGAAATTCCACTGACAACCCTTGAATTCAGTGTCCATATTGAAATTCAGCCTACACTGTTATTTTAAAGTGGAAATCATTGCCACCATTGTTTAACATCCTGTTTATTCAATTGCTGATGCTCCTATTTCAATCAATTGTTGCTGTACTAAATAACCTCACAAGGATGCTCTGATTGGTGCCTTTTCCTCCTACTAGCCAGGTCACCTGTTGAGATTTCAAGACAGTAGTATTCTCTTTTAGCATTTACTCAAGAACTTTCATACACATTTTCCTAAGCATATTCCTTCTAGTGCTACTCAGTATAAACCAAATGCTGGACTTCATGAAACTCCAAAAAAAAAGTCAGAGTAGCACACCTTTGCTCTAATTTTGTTACAAGAATATTTGCCAAGGATCTTTTTTTAAAATATAAAAAAATACCATACAGGTTAGAGAAAACAAAGGAAAAACATATCTGTAAAAAGAAAAAAGTTTTTTTTTTTCCTCTGCAAAACTCCTGTTCCTTGGGTAGATTTTTTAATTAAAAAAATTCAATCTGAATGAATACTAGATGTCAGAAGTAACTATTTTAAGACAATATTTTGAAGATTAATTTCAATTCTTGTTGTAATTCTTGTATAACTGCACCACATCCCTCTGCAGTTACATTAGACAGGTTTGCAACATCAGCTTTGATTATAAGTCAGCGTAATAGGATTGTCACACTGCACTGCTCCTCCATGCACTGCACTTAAACCCCTCTCCAGTAAGAAAATTGCTGCATTTTCTCTGCATCTAAGTGACCCACTAAAACCTTCTCCAGATCTATTTTGCATTGTCTAATCAGTTCATTTATTCTGCCCTCAAATCACCTGCCATGCACAAGTCAGGTAGTGAAGAAATCTATGCAGAAGAATCACATTAAGTTACCCAAACTCTGAAGCACTCCACTCTCAACTGTGAAGAATCTTCTCTTTAGAGATTTATTTTATAATTTGAATGAAAAATTATTTTGCAACTTGTATTAAAAAAACAAACGTATTGCACAAACTTCTCAGAAAAAGGTACAATTCTATGGTGGAATTCCAGAGATGCTTATCAGCCTTTTAAGAGTGTTTGTCCCACGTGTTAATTCATTAATCTACACAACATGAAATGGCTTCTTACTCTAAAATCTGGTGCACATTCATTCCCCATATGTGTCTGAAAGCGAAGTTCCATGACACAATCTTCATAATTAAATTATGTCCTAGAAGGGGGGGTGGGGGGGTGGGATCAGAATATCACTGCGAATGAGATGTTGCTTAAAGGGCCAGAGTTGTACAACACTGATGGAAACCTATTTTGATATACCACGCTTGTTTTCCATTACCGCCACGACTTGTCGGTTTATAGCCCGCACTACCCCAACAGAGGTATTTCCAATAGCCTAAAGGTTACATACAAGCGACAAGAAGAACGAACACTTTCTAGATTTCAGATAAATTACGTTGGTCAAGACGATGCTCATCACTGCAGCCTGATGTAACACAAACTTTGTCAGAGAAACCGCCAGACCCTGAAGCAGCCGGGAGCCCGAACACACGACTTAGATACCTTAACTTTTCCTTTTTCCTACTTTTCCTTCGCTGCTGTAAGCCACCTCGGCCCCGGGAGCCCCGCGCACTGCAGACAGCGGCGCTGCCCCCGGTACGTAGGGCACGCCGGCCAGGAACTTGCCAGCCCTTTGTAACAAGGCCGTGCGTTTCAGAGCCGCCCTGCTTTACGCCAGGAAGGAAGGGAACGAAGGGGAGGGAGGGGGTCGCACGTTACCCCCGCCCCAGTACAGCAGCAGGCAGCCTTCCGCGGGCTGACCGTGAGCCCGGGTGGACAGCCTGCGTGGCGACCCGCACTAGCGAAGCGAGCGGCAGCGAAGCGGCGAGAAACAGAGCGCAGGGCCGCCCCGCCTCGGCACGCCGGGGCTAGGCGGCGGGAGGGGACCGACGCCTGCCGGAGCCCCCCAGGGTGACCCCGGCCACCCCCGAGCGACGGCATCCTCCTGCCCCGGCC